>NC_139335.1:34125000-34687500 GCF_056507025.1 Lutjanus erythropterus | reverse complement strand
GGGTGCGCTGCATCTGAAGGCCCTCCTCTGGCACCTTTACTATCAGTCAATCAATCAATCTATATTTTATTTATTCTTTTCATACAATCAAAATGTAGCACAGTGATCCTCCAACACAACCTTCTCCATCACAGCCACTGGCACAGGACTGGTAGATGAAAGTCCAGAAGCCACCTCCACAGCACCCAAAGTCGTCTCCACCTCGAGCAAACAAAAAACACATAAAAAAAAAACAAGAACAAAAGAACAATGAGTGAATTGCACATTATAAATTTAGAGAGATTTTACATTAAAGGGAAAAGACAAATTGAGCAACCAACTTCAGTTAATATACATGGATAAAACTGGAGTATAAATTTTGAAATGCAATCATGGGTCATGTGCATTTCAAGCTTACTATTACTTGGTTAAATTAATTAATTTATCTACCAACTAAACCTCTTTATTAATTTGCATGAATTACATTTACACGTTGTTTTAAAATTTAACTTTATACCACATTTACAATGACCATAACATAGCTTTGCTAACTCCATTCAAAAAACATCATTCACAGTAAGTGCACCAACCTCCTCCCTCGCAGCTCGGGCAGCACGGGGGACGGGATGGGCAGGGGGGACAGGGCTGGTAGGTGTCACCTGGGAAGAAGACACCTCCACAATGCTCGATGCTGCCTCCAGCTAGAAAACAAAAAACAAACAAAAAAACAGTAATATAAATATTGATACACAATTATTGCTTTTGTGTGTATTATACTGTGTTTGTACTTAGTTAATTTTATTAACACATATATACACGGCATAAAATTAAAATAATTTTATGTCAATCTTTACATTGGATGCAACCTACAGGCTACCAATCAAAAGGATCTATTAATGAAAGAAAATACTGAAGTCTTGTTTTTAACTATACTGTATACTGCAATTGGTTTGCATGCTCCATTCAGAAATATCTGACATTTTACACAAACCTCCACCACCACAGCCTCTTGTTTAGGACTGGTTGCAGGGGGGGATTACTTGTATTGGGATTAAATAATCTAGATACAAAAAACTAATCCATTATTTGGTAAAGATTTAGTAAAAATAATGATTGTTTTTTAGCGGGATTACAACATGAAAATAAAAGACAATATACCACCATGCTCAGTGCACACACATTACACACAGCACTGAAGTCTCACAACACCACTCTGGTCTCCCTGAAACCAGAAAATGTCCCCGTCAATTCATTATCATGTCCTCTAGTGATTAAAGTGTTTCACCGTGTGGAAAATGACTAATTTTTGACCTTTAGCTCTATTAATTAATTGCACACAACAAAGGAACAAATGGCTGGACAAACTAATAAACCGAACAATGAACGTAAAACATTAGGGTACACAATAGAATCATATTTTATATTGTGATAATCCAAAAGTAACAAAAAGTAATCAAGTTCATTACTTTAATATTGTGATACTTGGATTAGCTTCCAGATTTCATATTCTAGCAGGTAAGTAGTTACTGTTTAGGAAAACTTTTTTTTTAAAATTGTGACCCTCTCAGGCCTGGTCAGAACTAAAGAAACATACTGTAAAAAGGCCTCAAGACACATAATCTGCATGCAAATTACCTGCTTGCCATGTGGAATGGACTTTGACATGCACACATGGGTAGACAGATGCAATGGAACAACTTGATCCATCACATCCAAAATAGCACTGCTGAACCGGACAGGATTCAGTGGGCTGAAGCACGACTTCAACACCATCTATTAAAAAAAAAAAAAAAAAGCAGAAAGACTCAGGCATGAAAACGGGTCAGGGGTGCAAAACGTGAGGTGAGAAGGATACAACCCCTGTAGGGGAGTCTGGGGGCATGCTGCCCCGGAAGAAAATTTTGGACATTTTATATTTAAAAGCATCAATCTGGTGCACTTTGAGAGAAAAATCAAGCAGACTTACAGGACAGTATGAATGTATAATAAAGTATCTATACATATTCATTAGGGGTGTGTATCTCACTGACTGAGACGATTCGATACATATCTGTTCATATCATGTTCAACGATATGATATATTTTATAAATCTTTAAGTGGCCAACGATTCGGTTTGATAAGATTCAGTTCTGTCACGATACGATACGATGCAATACAAGACAATGCAGTGTGTCAGTCTTTACATTTTGATTCAACTAATGCTACATTTGTAGAGTGCTGTTAGTTGTCAAAAAATCCTGATAGTTTTACTAAATATAGTAACAATAGAGAGAGAGAGGGGAGGAGACATTACAGTGATGTTTATATCTTATTATGAGTCTCATGTGTAAATGAGATGAGATAAATTAGAAAATTTAAAAGTGTTTAAAATATCAGTATTTTTGCAGTAAGATGATCTGCTGCTCTGTCTCATATGAAGAGTGCTGTGGTTTTGATCAGTGTGGAGGAACAGTGAAGTGTATCCTGTTCTCACAGTGACATGACGTCTCTGTGGGTCAGACTTGTCAGACATGTTTTACATAAGTGAATTTTACATAAATGTTTCTCATCTTTCTTATAAAACCCAAACTTATTCTACACTTGCGCGTTATGAAAGTTTGGTGGTCCGACGTGGTACAATGTCATTTCTGTCGCTGTTTTCAGCGCCGTCTGTTTTAAGTAAATGAAGGGGAGACACAGGAGAGGGAAGAGGGAGCACAGCAGCACGCATCCAGTGAGAGCGGTGCAGGCAGAGACAGGAGGAGAGAGAAGACGGAGGAAAGTTAACAGTGGCAGCTGCCTGATGCCAAAATTAAACATTCATGTTCAGCTTTTTACCGATCCAGGGCTGTCTGAACCGATGCACTCGTATCTAACACATTAAAGTCCAATGCATCGGATGCATGAGTGAATCGTTACACCCCTAATATTCACATTATGCGTTATAAGAAATAAGGCCGACAACTATGCTGTATAAGAAACGAGACTAGCAAATTCTCCAATGAAAGCTTTCATACAGGGTTCAGTGGCGAAACAAGAGAATCAATTCTAAGACAGTACTCAATAGTCTGTCATTTCTTCTTCTTTACCTGGACCAGTGTCTCCATGGCCTGCTTTCACTGTTTTGCCACGTTTCAGCCTTGCCCTGCGTCAGTCAACGTTACCTTTAGCCTCTCAAGCCGGTCCCCTCAGCATCCGCCCAAATCCAAACGCCCAAATCAGCGAATGAGTCGTGACTGTCATCTGCCCTCGGGTCAGCTCGCGAGCGCTCTGGTCAGCACAAACCAATCAGGGAGCAGTATTGTCCCCCGCATTCGCGCTAATATTTCAATGCTGTAGCACTAGCAGGGGAATGTCTTGTTGAATTCAAGGCTCCCTTCAGGCGCGCACACGTTCGCAGCTCACTATGGCTCGGCACCGCTCTCATGTATAAAACCAAAGTCCTAATCCACTCCATGTCCCATCCATACCCCCACCCTCCCCCAAATAAATATTATTTCATCGGATCTACACGATTCACGTAGGTCACCTATTTTGGATTCAAAATGTCAAATTTCGCCGAAAGGTGAGTGATTTTCATGCCTGAAGACTATTGCTGAAAATTTGTCTTAGTAAAAGCAGACCAGACACAGACACAAGACACAAACATGACAAACCTGCTGGTGAACCATCCTGCGTTTGTGTGCATCAGAGGACTGCAGGATGTCCTCAGGTTGATTTCTCTGTAATGACAAATAGCATAGTTTGTATTTAACAGGTGAGTACCCTTTGATCATTAGTATATTAAACTACTTAAGGATACTTTTTTTCAAAAAGATTGATGCAGCTAAAAGAAACATTGTGACTATAACAATTACAGTATTTATTCATTCGGTTCGACTAATATATTACCTGTCATACAAGTAATCGCACTGGGGCTACAAACTTTTTAAACTTACCCATGCTGGCTGCAACGTGCCGAAACTCTTGGCACATATGATCTTGCAGTACCAAGTTGATGTTCAGACGAGGTGCGAAATCCTGGACAAAAACCTACCCAAAATGATAGCTGTTATTACAAATCCGCATTTTCTTCTCAAAATGTCATAATCAAAAATATATATTATTCCAGCACACCTAATATAACCAACTTGCTTAAAGTACTAAATATGATCCATTTTTGTTAACCTGGAACGGCCATCTCTCAGGTGGTCTAAGGCACAATTTATCTGCCACTTACAATGCAGTCTTAAGATCACTCCCCAGGCAGTTGGATACCCACCTGAAATCATGTGACCCTAACAAGTCACATGATAGCAGAGTCCTTAACGACTCTCATTCACACCTCCCCCCAGGTGAAACTCACAAGTCACACAATGGAGGGGTGGGCACATGAGTCACGTGCCCCCCTAGGTGCTAACGACCCCATTAGGTTTAATACCTGAACTCTCAAACCAGTCAGGCAGAACTGAAGAAGCCTCTTGGATGAGAGGTGAAACGTCTTCAAGAACTCTATCAAGTCCAGTTGCCTACTACAAACCTTGAAACAAATACCATGACCTGGGTGAATGAGAATATTCACAGACAAGGGAATGTCTGTTTTAAAAGTACAATTTGAAATGCTTTTTACTACGTAACTAAACAAAATAATCTCACACAGTGAACAAACAACACTGTTACACAAATATTTGCTTATGAAACTGATAGATACAACTGTGCACTTTCATATAGCTAAAGGCCCCTACACATGATCAGCAGTAAAAACGCTTTGCGCTGGCTGTCCCATTATTTTCCTATGGCGCCCGACCTAGCGGCGCACCGCTCGGATCTGCCACTCACCGCTGCGCCCAAAGTTCAAATTTTTTTAACTTTGACCTCGTGTGCCGCTGACCTTTCAAGGCACAAACAATGAGATAACAGCTGAATGTGACGTAGCCAGAAGCGACACATAAAAACAGAGGAGGGAGAGGAAATGGAAGAAAAACTCATTCTCTGTGTTTCCAAGTTCCCCGAACTGTATAACACATTAAAATCATACCACGATCTTGGCAGGAAGAGTATTGCTTGGTGAAATGTCAGTAGTCAGATCAGTCTACCAGGCTTGTGATTAGGCAGAGTTTATGAACTACCGTTAAGCTAAATACAATGTTAACGTTAGTTTAGCTGTTTGTTTACGTTCGCTATTCTAGGTAGACACAGTGACAGGATCAGAGGGGTGTACTACAAAGCGAGATAAATGGGTTAGCGAGCTATGTTGAGTCTAAAGCCAGGATTTTCAGTGTCACAAAGGTGGCTCTCTTTTTACCTGGCTAGATCACCATGGTAACTTATACTAAACTCATAACCTGGTTGGGAGCAGATTATGTTCAGAGTTTCAGATTAAATCGTCTGTAAAAAGTGCCGTTCTTTAACTAATTATTGTTCTAACAAGGTTGTTTATGAGCGATATAGCTTTTAAACTGAGGGAGGACGTTAACAATGAAAAATCACTGAGCTGTATGTTTGTAATAGCAAACGAATCCATATAATGTAAAAATGTAACAGCAGCACAAACTGTATGCATCACGCTGTCATGATGGTAACCTCCGTTTAGTGATGCAGAGACATTTCCCAGATAGCACGCATACATCTCGGCGACGTCGGCCTCAGATCGTGCGTCGGCATTCTCCTCCTGACGTCTGTAAATGCATCGGAGAAGCATCGGCCCATAGCAGGGACATGGTTTGCCAGAGGGCGGGATTATGCGCGCCATTTCAAAGTCGGCGATAGATCGGCTGTGGATCGATACATTGCACGTTATCCAATTGGTGCCACTGTCAACGGAACTGAGAGCAGGCTTTGGAGACGGAGAGGCTACTTCATGTCAGCCAGGACTAGTCTTCAGGTAAGCTCACTTGAAGTAAATATATAAAAAATACCTGTTTTATAAATATGACATACAGGGTTAGCAAGATAAATCGGGATTTAGCAACATAAGTTGTTAAACCCTGACTGGGTACGCTAGCAGAGGTGAAGAGCCCAGATGCCGACTCCTAACAGGCTAGCTAGCTAGCTTAGCAAACGTTAGTTGCTTAGACCTGACCAGCAAATGTATCAACTATCTAGCTTTAACTTAATTTAGCCATTGCTAGGTAGCCATAAGTCTTTCCAGCACGTGAACAGTCTCCATCTAGACAACAAATCAGTTTTGAATTTGGGAAAGGGTCAGGTAACGTTAGTAAGCGTTAGCTGTTAGCTAGTAGCTGGTGGGCTTCGGTGTTTTTTACAGCTGCGGAGTTAACTTTAGCAGTTAACTGGCAGCTAATGAAGGGAGGCTCTGCTCTGCTCCATTTTTAAATATGACTCGGTGTAACATTTTCTCATAGTTCGGTACTGGTTATGGACTATTGTTGGTGTGTTTGTACTGTAAGTGAAGTCAATATCCACTTCACATAGGTGTGTGGAAAACACAATAGACTCCAGTTGTTTCTGTCATGTCCCTCCAGTCCCCCCCCCCCGCCTTTCCTGTAGAGCTGGCTGGAGTTCAGCAGCTATCCGTGGTCAAGCTGGGGCTGTCAGACCGCCCCGCATAATAATACACGCAAACTTTTTGTGGTTCATATTTTCAAGTCATTCTTTCTGCTGGTGCTTCATACAGTGTTGCCTGTGACACTGTATTAAACATGGGTTATTTGGAGGTCTTCTTTTGGTGCTTTTTAACACGTTTAATAGCTAAAGAGAATAGGGCTAATACTATTAGCTACAGGTCTTTTATCAACTACGGTGGCTCTCTAAGGTCAGACAGCGGCCAGGAAAAAAGGCACAGCTACGTTTTCCTTCCTTGGTGTGTCTATTTGTACGTGTTTATTTGTGAAGTATGGGTATAGTATTGTATAGTATAAGTTAATTGAACAGCCTGGGTGTTTTGTGTTTTTTCTCTACCTTGCAGGCTCATAAGTCTGCCAGCAGTCCAGACCGTGCTGTCCGTGTGCGTCTCCCGACTGGCCACCTGTATGTTTTTATATGTTCTGTCTTGGTTATCTTTTCTGTGCTGGAGTTGTTTTGACTATGCAGTCCGAAATAAATGTATGATCATTAACTTGAATCGTTCGTGTCTCTTTATTTTATTACCACACTAAATTAGGAAGCTATTTTGATGGTCAAGCATATTGTTTTTTATTGTCATATTACCATATTCCTATCACATGTAAGGTGAGATATTATGATAGATATTATGAGATATGAGATATTTGCTGATAAAATGATTCGACCTGAATAAATAAAGGTCATAGAACAGGGGTATTCAATTAAAATTCAAAGAGGTCCAGTTAGAGAAAATTTCCTAAAGTAAAGGTCCGGAACATCATAATGTCTAACTTTCTCGAGTGGGCCGAACCAGTAAAATTTAAATATAATCCACCGATTATTCTGCCAATTAATCGAGTAATCAAATAAGAAATATTGTTCTGCATTTTTACTATTACATTACTTTTGCTTTATTTAAGAACAATGGTAATATACAAAAGAAAAGATAAGACAGGTCTATTAAATGAACAACTATAAATTGCTAAAGTAAAAATACTCAGCAAAGTAACTTTACTTTTAATGTAGATTTACTTTTACTGTATTTACTTTATTTTAGCACAAAGGTAAAAGTAAAGGTAGTAATGTCTGCAGAAACCACAAACAGAAGAGTGATCTAACTCTTTTAACTGAAACAGTCACCAGATGTTTTGTTCACATGTTAAAATCACAACATTTTTCTTCTGGAGCAGGACAGACGCTCCCAGACCCCCAGAGGACAGGGGACTGGTTTACCAATATGACACCTTTGTCTCCTCTTATGAGTTTGCAGGTCTGTATTTAGTAATAAAAAAATAGCGATAAGAATACCATTAAAGTACAACAACAGCAATATAAATGTTGATTTTTCAAAAAAGGAAACAATAACATGCAAGATTTTTAAATTGTAATTAAGTAAAAACACTAATACCACAATGTAAAAATACCTAAATAAAGAATGTGAGTATTTTTTTTCCATCACAGCAGGTCAGTGATCAGTGTTTCAGTGACTCTCTGTGGATCAGTGAATAGTGTTTTATTTATGGCGGCCAGCCACATTAAAAACATCAACACCACGACATGATTTTCTATTTTTGGAACTGCGCACCTTTTTCAGTCGTGTCTAGAAGGTAACGCTTTATTTGCACAACTCTCGCGAGATTTGTGTTCGTCATTTCTACAAAAATAATCAAACTCGCGTGATCTTTCGCGGGTCTAGGGTTCCCTTCTAGACACGACCCTCTCTGTCTCTCTGTCAAACTACAGACAGCAGACTGTCTGTAAACAGCACGATGTTAAACTCTGCAGTGTTTTACACAAAGATAAAGATTTGTGTGGACACCCAGGTTTGGTTTGTCACCAATTTTGTCATTTCTATTTTTTAATCAGTCCGAGAGGACGACGGTATCAGTGATTGATTAGTGATCAGTCTGCCCTCCTCTCCTCCCTCACCTGTTCGCTCTGCTGTGAGAAGATCTGAAAGTTTCTCACAGAGAAACACAGACTCTCCTGTTTTACATATAGGCCTCCTTATACAGTTGTTTAATTTTATAAGCGCATCTGGTTGGTGATGATGTCATCAACCATCATGTTAGTTTCTGTTGTAATAAACTCCGTCATTAACAACAGTCTCCTCCACACGCAGCTTCTCTGCAGTTGGTCTGTGTGTTTCCTGATCAGATAAACCAGCGCCGGAAAGACTAGAAAAGTTGCGCCAGTTAATAGAAGCGTCCCGTCAAAATTTAAATCTCTTAATAATTTATTGGTTATAGGTCCGGGTCCGTATAGGACGGCGTGTGGGTCCGGACTCGGACCGCGGTCCGCCATTTGGGGACCCCTGTCATAGAAGCTGTAGAGAGGCTACGCTGTGCAGCTTTGATACATCAGCCAAACGTTGTCTGTAGAGCATTTTTGACCAAATGCCGACTTCTCAGCGACATCTTCACAATGAGCAAACGCTCTCCATACGACGTCGCGTTGATGCAACTTTATTCATCGTGCCGACGTCGGCAAGACGCGATCAAGAACGCACTTTATTTCTTCAGTTATGATCGTGGTCTACAGACTACAGGTAACCTACAGGTAACCTACAGGTGGTCTCTTCCTCTGTTCTCTCTTAACTCTGTTGAAAACTGTCCAACTTGACTGTAGATTTTCGTCTCCACTTCCTGCTGCGGCCACCTGATCTCGTCTACTTTCCAGGTGAGACGCAGTTCATCTCAAACGAGTGTATTTTCTTACCTTTCAAGCATGTTGTCTCTGTCTGTAGCACGTTCTCTCTCGTCTCCCTCCCACTTGTTCATGTGCTCACTGTGTTGTGTGTCTATAACCCCTCCCCTCCCCCTTCTACTCAGTGTGGACACACACACACACACACCACCAATCATGTGCGACTTTAACAGAAAAAACAGAGGAGAAAAAAACAAATCGGCTCCCAATCAAGAGCCGGTTCCCGTCGTTCGCTTCAAAGAGCCGGCTCTAAGATGTACCTCAATTGTGTGAAAATTACTTACGGTGCATCCGCGACAAGTCCGCAGAATAATCCATAGAAAGGCCCTGGAAACCTGTAAAGAAAAAACTGTAAAAAGCTCTCCAGATCGCGCTGAATCTCTCAATCGCTTGCAAAATCTCCTCTCAATCACCTCAAGTAAGCCTTCGCACATCGAAATCGAAGCAAAAGACAAGTCCTTGAAATTGGAGGCCTGTGTTTATAGCTTCACCTGCACGCCAATCAAAATTCAATTCAACCAATCAGGAACGCTGTAACGAAGGGGGTGGGACAACAGTTGCATGCAAGTCTGGCGCAAGCTAGGACATACCGGATACACTTTCTTTAGCGGAAGTTGTCAAAATAAATGTCATTATGCGTTTATATGAACAAGGATATTTATTTTTTAAAAGATGACTTAATTGTAAATGACAACACTTGAAGTTATTTAATATATTAAAAAGTAGCAGCAAGTTAGTAATTAAAGACAAAAAAATTAAAACCAAAAAATTAGTGTCAAATAACATTATTTTATAACATATTCATCTTAACAAATAATACAATATTACTGACTACTGTTACCCAGTCTAACATATAAAATGGAACATTTAATTTGTGACTTTTTATTCTGTGCTGTATATTAATTTTTTCCAAAGACATATAGGACATATAATACTGAATGAAATGTTTTCTTATACACAGAAGAGACAGGCTATATGTAATCCTAGAAGTATGGTTTAAAGATAAGATCAGACAGGTTGGAACTCCCATTAAAGATCACTGATGACTTATTTTCAGACTGCAGTATTGGTATTACCTCCATTTTTGTATATCACAATTTGGATAAGTTTGGGCAAAAAAATTACTTGGTTACCAATGATCTGGTTCACTTGGCCACGGCTGCTGGCCCCCCGAGTGACGCAGGGGTGCGAGGGCCCATTCAACGCTTGCAGCTTTAATTTTGATTGATTTCTCTTTTGTTGCTTTTGAGTACCAGTGCTATGAAACTTTGAATTTGAATCAAGACTTGCTGGCTTATGAAGTGGCAGTGCCCACTCTTGCACAGGCTACAGAATTAGTACACAAGCTCATTGATTACACTTCATGTTTTTCTGTTAATTTTAGAGAAAGTGTGTTTGTGTTAATAAAATATAGCCTTTGTATATAATGTATATATCATTGCTCACAGAAATCAGCCTGAGGATTAGGGATGTACATGTGTAATGGTTGAACATAGGTATCTGCTGATATCAGCCCTGTTGATGAACATTGGTCATCAGCAAAAAAAAAGTTTCTGTCAGTAGCTGATTTGTATCTGTTGTGCCACATCAATTTAATGCTAGCAATGCAGCTAACAACTGATTCTGAAAATACATTTCTACCTGCTTGTCAGTCGCCAACATAGTACAGTAAATAAAATATCATAGTTCATGTGAAAAACAGATACCAAAAATTACAAAGAGGACATGGAATACATACAGTTAATTCAATTCTTTAAGCATCCCAGTAGGATCTGATTGTAAACATCAGATAAGGCTTGTTGCAACTACTAAAAATGTGTAATTGTATCATGAGTTGTGGGTAAGGTGGTATGCTTTCCCTTTTATGTTGTTTGGACATGTTTGAAGTCATAGCCATTCTAATTATTTGTATTTAACAGATACCTTATGTGTAATTCTTAATTAAAGCAACTTCACATGTTACTGAATCTTGAAACAAATTTGGTGAAAGATAGTTCTGGTGAAAGAAGTAATTTAGTTTAACAGTTATTCGCTCAGTTTTAAGATTCCCAGACTAACGGAGACAATAAAAATATATTCATGCTCAATTTAAGATTATATTGTAAAACCAAGGACAATAAATAAGTAAATAACTTTTAAAACAAGCCAAATAAGATTTTAAATCTTGGCAAGTGCCAAATAATTTACAGTGTACTATCTCTCAGTGATGTGTGGTCAGGGTAGGCAGTGCCTCAACAAAGTAAAACTTGCATAAGTAAAGACTGCATGATAGGTGTATATTTATCATTTCTTCACAGCAGTGATGGCTACCAGGTAACATCAATTTAAAGGACATACTGACACCTTGTGGATATTATCTACAGCTTTAAATACTTTTTTTTAATGTTTTGACACATACCTCTGGAGTCTGGAGCTTCATTTCCTAGCTAGCTGCTAGCATTTTTTAGGGTCGTTAGCTTAACCATGGTTGTCTGTATGGATTGGCTATTTCTTACTTTAAAAGATTTTCAGCACTGCCTGACTATGGTTGCTGGGTGAGTAGAGCAGACTCCAGATCAGTGTGCTCATTGCAAAGTTAAGGGAAAACAATGCATCTTGTCTGTTGAAGCGTAATATTAACTTGGGCAGCTTTGTTAATTGAATGGAAACATACGCCTGAAAACAAAGCCATAGGTCTTCATTAATCAGTGGAACGTACCACTTGTGAGGATGTGAGGAAAACACTTGAAATATAACATGACAGTACAACGTCAGTGGCACAGAAATTTCCTGTGTGAATGTGAAATTGTCAGTTACACTTAATTACAGGAATTTGATCTTGCACACTGCTATTTAATCACGGATTCGGCAGGTTGGAGAAGCGAACAGAGATGCTGAAATGAGCCACTGTGATTAAGGCACTACAGTTAACCCATGTGTCAGGCAGGCCAAGCCAGAAAAAATAACATTCTGATTAACAGCAGATCCAAACTTTGTGTTTGCTTTTTATACAATCTGAGGTACGGGAGGATGACTACTCTAACAGCTCACATGGAAACATTACTGCAGTGTTAAAATACTGAAAGCAATCTCTCTTATCATTAAAGTAAATTGTTAGACAATACACCACAAATAAAGAAATCACCTTGAAAGCTGGTGCTACCCAACATCATTTAAATGTTGGTTTAATGATCAGATATGCTGCTTTCAGTTCCATCTCCTTGTGTGCTGTTACACAGCAGGACAGAGGTAACTTTCCAATGAAAATAATTCAGCTACCTAAAACATTCAATCAAGCAGTAATCTCAGTGATCCTAAAAAAAAGGAAAGGATCCACTTGACCCAACCAGCCATAGACCTATTAGCTTGGCAGGTGTGGACTACAAAATACTGGCTAAAATATTGGCTATGTACCTAGAGGATATTATGCCCAATATTGTACACCCAGATCCAGTGGTGGACAGTAGTGAAGTATATTTACTGAGTACTGTACTTAACTACATTTTTGTAGTGTAGTGTATTTTACTTGAGTATTTGTTTTTTTTTTAAACTTATTACTATCACTCCACTATATTTCAAAGAAAATATTGTACTTTTGACTCCATTACATTTCTAGGAAAGTTGTTGTTACTTTGCGACTAAGCTTTAAAGTCAGCTGTTGGTGTTTTTTTCTTTTCTAAAATGCAGTTGGTCACATGCTGTGTTCCTCACAAAAGGAAACCAATCACAGTAGCTCCATGGGACTGATGTAAAAGTGGAAATTCATCCTCCAGGCGCTCTGTAACAAGCACAAGCAAACTCTCCCTCTTTCATTCAAACAAAAAGCAATAATGGTGACGACAGGAGAAAGACAAAATTAAATCTCAAGATGTTATTGTAATTATTCATTATTCCAGGTAGCTTTAAAGTTGGATTGTTTTTATTGGGTGAAAAATACCACATAATTCATGTATATACTGCCTCTGAAGACAGAAAGAAATCTCAGTTATTTAACAGACTTGGAGAACTTCTTACAGTTGGCTTCAATCTAATTCTTCTTCTGTAAATGCATCGTGAAAACAATACAGCATGTATTATTAGAAAATGTACTTTGTAATTTGTACTTTTTAACTACAAATACTTAAGTATTTTCAAAAACGTACTTTTGAATACTTAAGTATTTTTAAAAGCAAGAACTCTAGTACTTTAACTCAAGTAAAATTTTGACTGAGCAACTTTCACTTGTAGTTGAGTAATATTTGACCAGGAGTATTGATACTTTGACTCAAGCACTGGGTTTGAATACTTTGTCCACCACTGCCCAGATCAGGTTGGATTTATTCGAGGAAGGTCATCCTCTGATAACGTCAAACAATTGCTGCATTTGATGTACTTAAGCAAGGAGGATGACACTCTGATAGCTGCTTTCTCCCTAGATCCAGAGAAGGCTTTTGATCGGGTGGAGTAAGGTTTTAATTAGAGAGTTTTTGTGGAATGAGAAGAAGCCCAGAATAAACATACATAAATTATACACAACTCAGATTTCAGGTCCCACATTTTTCATAAACCTCTTGCTCCACTTTTTCAAAGGTTCATAACCCCAGTCTCTACATCACAGATGATAACAATGTGGTCATATTCCCTGGAAATTAGGGTCAATTCAGAACTGTTGACCTTACACTAAGGGGACATTATGAAGTGCATGGAGAGAGTGATGATATGGGGAAGCCAGCCAGTGTGCCTGGACAATTCCCTACCCGCTTCTCCTTCCGCCAACCAGCCAGTGCTGCTGTGGGCTCAGCTCATGGCTCAGCTTCAACTGCAAGGCCCTCTCCAAGAGCACCCATGGTTAAGACATTCCAAAGGTGACCAAATACTTTAACACATCAGATATGAGCATCAGGCTAATATGAGAGTCTATCTATCTATCTATCTATCTATCTATCTATCTATCTATCTATCTATCTATCTATCTATCTATCTATCAGTCATAATTGCTGTGAATTTTATATGTTTTGTCTGTATTACAAGAATGTACAATGAATTTCCAAATTATTATCATATTCAGGACCATCTTCATTGCTGATCTTGTGGATGGCAGACTGGAAACAAGCCAAACCCTGACAGTTCGATTCTTGGAATTTGAGGCTTCTGTCATGGGCATCACAAGTATGATGCCCTTGAACAAGAGGACTTGGTCATCCTTACTGATGGTTAGGGAAACCAAATCTTGGACACAGAGGGAACCAGAGGTAAATTAATAAATAAAAATGAATATTTATAACCCTCTGCTTTTAACAAAACTACCCTTTTTTCTGAAAATTGTATACTTTATGTATTACTAAATAAACTATTTTCTTTTCAGGATCAGCGTTTTGGAAGCAAAATGCAAGGAAAGTTTGTGCTGTGAAGGGAGGAGATTTACGGCAGTTACAAGGAAGCAAAAAGAGGAGACTGAGGTGAAATATGACACAGGCACCAGGACTTAACAACTGGTTACAATGATTGTGTGACTGGGGAGAGGGGGCGTCTGACCCAAACCCCAGACCACATGGACCCGACAACACCACTCTGGGAATTTCACCCAGATAATATACACTCAACAGGTTCAGACATCAGTTCTTAGATGAAAATGAGGAGCAGAGACGTGTGTTTCAAGTTCAATCTGGAATAATTTATTAAAAATCAAAGGCAATTACTTGTTGTATTGGGTCCCTGTTAAAAAGGAGGAGACTGTTATTTAAAACATATACATTTCTTTATTACAACACTAAACTCTAAAACTCTAAAATAGTTGCAGGGGGTGCATTACCAGTGCAGGCAAGGAAGGGTGCCAAACCACAGGTTGGGGTAAGTGAGGGGGAGGGTCAGGGTGCTTCACCATCACCGCCAGTGTGTCAGACAACTGCTCCCTCTCACACTGCAAGACAGAGGCACACAAAGTTAACACAACAGATCAAAATGGCATGAAGTATAAAGACCAATACTCACATTCACTATTTAAAAAATGGCACAAAGATTTGAGGCAGCAGTACATGCAAGGAGAAAGGAATGGAGGAGAAGGTGAACCCTCCACCCAATCACCCACCACCAGCCAGGCCTAGCCACCCAACCAGCCTGCTACCAGCACAACACCCAGCAACACAAAGCTTTTAGGCAGTGGTTTAGCACGGAGATAAAAATAAGTAAAAAAATAAGGTTACCCCGTTCCTATTACAAAGAGTACGCATCAGTACTTGTCCTATATAAACTATAACTAATATACATATAACAAAGACATACCTTCAAGCTGCAAGTCTACATGGGATAGCTGGGTACAATAGCACGCCACACTTGTCGGCCTACAGGTGCACCGTACAAACACATTGAGAGACGCTAACGCCAACGCCGGCCAGCTCAGGTGTACCCACAAACAGCACCTGCGGGGAGGCCAGTGAAACCCTATTCAGTAAACATGCAGACAGAGCGATACAGAAACCACATAAGAAGCATACCACAGGATGTCAGTGCAACTCAACTACCCATGTCCATGAAGAAAATAGACCCAGACGCCAATGATAATGTAACCACTTATGCAATTGCTGTATTTCTATTTATTTATTTTTTTACAATTGTTTTCTGAATCACATTTGCAGGTCCAGTGGTTGAGCCCATGGTTTCATCGTGTTGCCATAGCATTGTTGGCTGCAGGATCTGCATCAAACAATGGCAGCAAAATTCTACAATTTGCCCAAAATGTCGAGCGGATGAGTTTGACCTCAACATACAAAAACTCACCGGACTGTCCGATGCATTTGCTGCACTGGAAGACATACTGAGCTAGTAAAACTGTACAGTATGTAGTTGTGCTCATGGTGTTCTTCATTGTTCAGTTTTTTTCCACTTGAATAATGTTTTTTGCATGCACTTTTGACTTTTAAAAATGTCTGTGCATCTTTATAGTGTTATTTTATTTTGGGAAAATCATCTTTCAGTGTTGTAAGAGCCAAAGTACCACATATTTGCACTATTTTATGTTGTATTTTTTCATACTGTTTTCCAAATGGAAATATTGGAAATTAAGACTCAGTTACATTGCTATGCTGTTGTTTGTGTTCCAGTTGAGTCTCAAGCTCAACTTTGAACTAATTCAAAGTCAACATAAAACATATGGCTTTTGGGTCCGTGTACCTTCCGTTCATTCTATTTCCAATTCTGAAAGGCAAATCAAAAAACAAATTTAGGGCCATTTTTTCTATTACCATTTCTGAAACAAAAATCGGACAACTATTTAATGACCCTTTTTTTTTAAAAAAAAACTATTGCATTTCTTACTCAAATTTTAGTGTTCGTTGAAATGCCTTAAATTTCTCTTTTTCGAATTTCAATTTTCAATTTTTATGCTTTTCAGTCCATGGCCCGGAAATAAATAAATATAGCATACGCGCGGATTGGTCCGTGTGTCAGGGAGGTCGCGGTGCTAGTCCGGTGTTTTTCACTTCAAGTTGGTGTCGAGCAACAATTCCTCGTTCGCAAATAATGGACTCAACCAGTTATATCCTTTTTAAAGGAAACAAGAGGCTAACGCTTAGGGAGGACGACATGATGGGAGATAAAATTGCCAGAATTTTCCAGGTAAGTAACACTTTTTTCGTTTGTTTGGAGAACATGCTAAGATCAAAGGATGCTAGCACAGAATAGCCGTCTGATTAAGGTCCCTACACGTTTTCTTTCAAAGGTATATGCTCCTAGCCTGTACATAACCGATGATGACAATGTGGCGATATTCCCGGGATTGTCTGGACATTTCAGCTGCTTGGACCTTAGACCTCGAGGCCACTATGAGGTTCATGGGGATGATATTGCTCTACCAGTCGCCGAGCAGACTCCTCCATTGTCAGGCCAGAACCGTTTCCAGTTCCACCGTCCAGCACAGCCCACTGCTGCTCTGGGATCACCTGCTCAGGCCATTGCTCCCACTCCCCCTCGAGCAAGCATGAGTAACACCTTCCAAAGGTACCCCCAGTCCCATCAGTTCAGAGCCCCCCTACCACTGATTAGCAAGTTATTTGCTAGTCAAATTATTAAAAAAATATTAAATTATTTAAATATCAAAATGTACATTATTTAAAATTATTTAAATATTTAAAAAGGGGTGTTGCTTTCATGAACGTCTTGGTCCAAGGCTAGCTACATATGAATAAATCCACATGATTGTATTTGTTTTTGTAATTCTTAAGATCCTTTGTAACCAAGATCATTTTAAAACTTGAATCAATTGTAATTGGATCAATTGTAATGTAGGCTATGTGTTTGAGATGGAATTAATTGATTTGACTTGATGCAAACCACTCCCACAACAATCTTTCTAGGTCTGTTTTCATTGCTGAGCTCAGCCAGGGGAAACTGAAGCCTGCCCGTATGGTTGTACTCAGACTGTTTGAGTTTGAAGCCACAACCACAGGTATCCTTGCAAAAATACATGATGCCCTGCAGAGTGATGACCCTCTCATCCTGAATGATGCCCAGGGAAATGAGATTGTGCACTCTGAAGGGACAAGAGGTACTAACTGAAAAAATGAATAGTTGCATAATAATAAATAAATATGCTTTGTTTGTTAAACTACATGCCCCATCTACTTCAATACTGTGCTCTCTTTGTCTCTTAATTTTTTTTACCCACAAAGTATTCTGTTTAGCTGTAAATGTGTTTACATTGTATCTGTTACATGAGTTGTCTTCCTCTCTTGCTAGGATACAAGTATTGGAAGCAAAATGCAAAAAAGTTTCTTGCTGTCCCAGAGCAGATCTTCAGTGAGTTCCAGCAAGGAGCAAAGGGAAAGAAACTGAGGTAAACATTTTAGTTACTGCCTGTCAATATTTGTCTTTTATTTTGTTTTAAATAACATCTCTTAGGAAAAAAGTTATCTGAACAGAACTGATGAATATTGTATAATATTTGTTGTTGTTTTTAACCCTCCCTGTAGTCATAAAGACATGGACTCCACAGGTCATCAGGGGGTCCATGATAAAATAGAAGAAGTGATCTTGGCTGCTCAAGGACTGAGTGAGGTCACCCAAGTCATGAAGGACCTGTCAACACATGCCAACGACAGCAGGGGTGCCATGCTGTTTTTGACCAACACCATGATAACACACATAAAGGATGCCTTTGGTTGTATTGTATGCAAAGGTCTGTTAGATATTTTGTTTTTTGATCTATATTAAAATCTACCTTTTAAGCAGGATCTAATGGAGTGTCCAAGTGAATCAAACGTTAATTATTGCTTTTCCATGTTGTAATGAAACTGTCTCTTGCCAAGCTTTTAAACATATGTAATATGTATATCAAAGGAACAGTTCACCCAAAAATGAAAATTCTGTCATCTTTTCACCCTCGTGTCAGTTAAAACACAAGTAGCAAGTGGGTCTCCATTGACTTTATATGCACTGTGTTGAAGTCAGTGGAGACCCACTTCCTCTCCAGTAGTGCTGCAACCTCCTTGTGTGTTATATGGACAAACTGAACCTGTGGTTTAACTGACATGAGGGTGAGTAGATGATGACAGAATGTTCATTTTGGGTGAACTGTTCCTTTAAGTAAAGACAAGATAATATACCGAACTGTAATATTGCATATGTGTTGTGCTTTTTTTTTCTCCATCAAACAGGGCTAATGGAAGAGCCTGTGATTGCCGTATGCTGCAAAAGCTTTGTTGGCTGCAAAAACTGCGTTGACCAGTGGATGCTGACATCCAACCAGTGCCTCAAATGCAGGGCAGATGAGTTCTCTGTCAATGCTCACAAGCTGACCAGTCTTGACCATCTTCTCTCCTCATTGGCTGGTGTAATTAAGATGGATTAATCCTTTAAGTGTGATTGTATCACATTCAACGATTTAAGCTTGATTACCTCTGTTACAGCTGGCTAATAGCCAGTTGGAATTTTGCACTTGTTCAACAGCTGTAGATACATAATAGTTTTATTTTTATACATTTTTTGTACTTCATGTTGCACTTCAGACCAATATTGTGTAATGTTTAACACTGCTATTGTAGCAATTTTAGTAAGTGTTCGATTTTTGTGAAGGGACAGTAACAAAATATACAGTATATCCAGAACCAACTTGCCTTTATTTGACATGTTCATGCATATTGCTGCGTTATGTTTATGAGATACAGCAATGCATCTTGAAAAGGTACAAAGTTATAGTTTACCACGTTATCTAATAAAACTGAAATATCAGGGTATTCTTCAGCAAAAAGTTGTTCTGCTGATACTTTGTCCTCCTCAGTTGAGAAGGGGTCCGTTCCAAAGCAGGAGACTCTAGTTAGTGAAGAGCCAACATTCTGCTCGTACATGTCTGCTGCTTGGGAGGCATGTGGCAACAACTCCTCTCCCAGTTTCTTTGGACATCCTCCTGCTGCCAGGCGATTGGGTGTTCCTTTGCCTGTGAAGCAAAGCATAGGTCACAAAATTTCATTAGTAAAATTCAATGCCAAATTTAAATTAAAAGTTCACAAAAAAGGACTGGATTGTGTGATACATGTTTTGTTTTTTATTTAACTCACCTGGAATTCTGTGTGCATTCCATGCATGTACAGCTCTTGTTATGCCAATCTTGCACAGCTCAGCAGTAAGGTTAGATGTACAGTATCTTGTCACGTTGTCATCCATGTTGAGGACTTCCTGATCCTGCAGCTGTATGAGGGCCTTCTTCACTGGGTAATTTACCCTGTTATTTATCTCGACCCACAATCGCTCCACCGTATGATTCTGTAGACAAGAAAAGGGTAGACTCAATTTAGTCTGCAAAATTAAGATGGTGAGAGGAAACAGGATTATATCAGATGTAAAAAGTTTATAGACGGTATTGAAGAGGTTTGATTAGGAGTCCAAGGAGCAGGACCATTGATGTGTATGGGTACCTACAAGCACCCCTCACTCAAGGGTGCATCTGGTTAAAGTGATAATTCAGCCCACCTAAACAATGCGGTATTGGTGTACATTCACACTCCATGTAGAGAATTGCCACAAAACCACTCATCCATTTGGCTCTATTGCTCTTCCCTGCGTAGTCTGCTGTGTTTACCTGTGCAACGGTTTCTCTAGATGGAGCATGAATGTAAACAATGCAATCATTGTTTAGGTGGGCGTTTGTTTATATGGCTAACTAAGGTTTGAGGTTTTGGCCCCATGTGTTTGAATTGAGGATTAGTGCAGCAAAAGTTTGTTATTTTGGTGTCCAGTACCAGTACATAAAAAACTGAGTAACATCTCTAAAGCTTAGTCTCATTTTTGGCATTAAGGAGACTGTTACCTCACCTTTGTTGACTGAGTTTGGCGATATGGTTGCCTTTGCAAGTTGTGTCTGTGGTTAGACAGCATCTCCTGCATGTAGAGGGACAAGTAAAATTCACGGCCATGGTCCACCCTGACCTGGTCCCACATCCCATATTCAAGAACTGCTGATCTGTAAAATAGTGAAACATGACTCAATCAAATGTTGAGTCTGCACTGTACGATAGACCAACAATATTGCAATCTACTAGTGCACTGTTTTTGTGATTTATTGAAAAGAATGGTGGCTATACTGGTCACAGATATATATTTTTTTACTTTCAGAAATTTGAGTTGTTTGTTTATTATTCCCACTTTAGCAGAAGAATGCAAACAGGTGAGAAGGGAACATTTTTGTATTTCATTCAGTTGCATAATAGCTCTACAATCTTATAGTCGCCTAATAATTATGCACACAGACAAGAGAGCCAAAACCTTAGTTTTACTTTCAGGTTTTTGGATTGACCGAAAGCACGTTGTTAAATAATAAAATGAATCCTGAAAAATACAGTGCTTTCAGTCAATCCAAAATGTACCCCCTGTTGCACCTCAGAGTACCCCTTGGGGAACACAGACCCCCATTTGAGAAACAATGAGTCAGTATGCCTATCACAAATAAAAAAGACAAAAAAACAGTAGAATCCATACCTAAAAAGTCACAAAACAGTTTTATAAAATGTCAAAAGAATTGAAAAAATGTCACAAAGGAAGTCAGAAAAACTCACAGAAAAGTAAAGTGTGAGAAAAGTTAGTCTTTATATTACATACAAAGTAATATTAAAAAAAAAGTATGTATGTATAAAGACCAACTTTTCCATGGAGTTTTTCACAAAAAATTATACCTGCCTGGATTCTGAAATCAGAGAAAGGGGGTTTTGAAGCAAAAAAAAAGTTGAGAAGGACTAACCTGTAAACTTCTTCATATATCCTGAGGTTATTCTTGACAGGCATGGTTGTGTGGGCAACGGCCTTACTGCTGTACCCATCTACTGCTAGAATGTGTGTCACTCCGAACATGACCAGTTTTTCGTTCTGGTCGATGTGGATTTTGTGTCCCATGTACGCAGTTCTGTAGGGGACGGGGTTAAGGTTACGTGCGCCCTTTGGGGGAAAAGTAAGTAAAAGTTAGCTAGTAAAATACATGACACCATATACCACAACATTAAAGGCTTGCAAAAGATACTTACACGTTTGCGCATTTCGTGATAGGGACAATGAGTTGTTCTCAAAATCTTCCCCACCCGGCGTTCACCAGCAACCACTCCCATTGCAGACAGGTACCCGGTCATCATCTTTCGACCATATGTTGACCCTGTCTGATGAATCAACATAAGTAAGCTGTGACATTTGACCTAGTCTTCATGAATTTATATCTAATAAAATATATGTAGTCTAGAAATAAATCAACAGAGGTGGGTAGAGAAGCCAAAAATTCTACTCAAGTAAGAGTATCGTTACTTCAGAAAAATGTGAATCTAGTAGGTGTTGCGAGTTAGAGTAAAAAAGTACTTGACAAAAAAACTACTCAAGTACTGAGCAACTGTTGAGTAACATCTGATTAATTTGTGAAAACATGCATTTAATCAGACAAAAATACAAAATCATAATCTTTAGGTAAATTTGAGTACTTCCAATCAATAAAATAATAGAATACATAAAAATAAATTAAATATTTACAAAATAACAAATTACAGCACAAGAAACACACATTTCCAAATGTGATTGGAGGAACACAGTCAGGTGGTAGAGCTTATGGCGGAAGTCCCTCTGTCTGTCAAAATACAACATTAAATTGATGCACAGGGGGGATAATAATGCGTAGGATAGTTAATGGGTAAAGAAGAAAGTAACCAGCTCAGTGTAGCCTATTGGAGTCTAGTAAGAGTACAGTCTTCTTCACAAACCTACTCAAGTAAAAGTAAAAAGTATGGAGATGATGAAAAACTATCTTAGAAGTACAACTTATCCAAAAGCCTCATCAGGTAAATGTAACTGAATAAATGTAACTCGTAACTACCCACCTCTGTAAATCAAAGAAAACCAAAAAAACCTACCTGATTTATTGCCCTGCTGATAGCAGCCTCTAATTGTGAGTCGGATACATGTCCCCTCCTGGAAATGTTGTGGCGTGCACAAAATCTCCTGACACTCATTGCTGAGCATCCTTCCTTCACACCTAGTTCTGAGAAGTTTGTTGAAATGTCGGCGTACGATAAATTCTGTGTAATCATTTCTCTAATTACATTTTTGTAGGGCTCGAGTGACGCCATCTCATCCGTCTTTAGACTCCTGCCAACCCAATCTGCTGTGTTTAAGACGTACTTGCGGAAAAAAAGCTAAAATACTGCTTCCGGTTCACCGCATTTTTTGCGTTAAAGCGAAAATACTGCTTCCGGTTCACCTTGTAATAATACAGATATCCCCACATTTTTGTATTTTGGATTAGCATAGATTGGATTCTTCGTGTTTATCTGGGAATATAAAAATCTATAATAGGAAAACAACACAAAATCCAATTTTATGGCGATATTTTAATGGATAACAGCTCTTGTTTGTTTGTTTTAAAATCTGCTACATATATTGGAAAACTAAAAATGCCTGTTTTTTTGTTTTCCGATTTGCGTTTCAGAATTGGAAATAGAATGAACGGAAGGTACACGGACCCTTTTGCAGTATTTTTTTTTACACCTTTGTAAACCCAGAGAGGTTAAATAAAACAGTTCAAAGGAAAACATTCAAAGCAGGGTTAGGGGTTAGCACTTTTGACTTCTAAAAATGTTTGTGCATCTTCATAGTGTTATTTCATTTTGGCAAAATCATCTCTCAGTGTTGTAAGAGCCAAAGTACCTCATATTTGCACTATTTTATGTTGTATATGTTCTTACTGTTTTCCAGAAACATTGGAAATTTTATACAGTAAGGATTTGGTTATGTTGCTACACTTTTTATGTTCCAGCTGAGTCTCAAGCTCAACTTCAGACCAATTCAAAGTCAACATAAAACATATAACGCTTTTGTAATATTTTTCTATGCCTGTGTAAGACTAGAAAGGTTAAATAAAACGGTTCAAAGAAATACAACTTTATTTGCTAAATTATTCATCTGACAACTTAGGGACATGGCAGCTTTGTAACATATTAATCAATAACTACACTCAGGTTTTCAAAATGTAGAAATAAAGACCAATATTCAGTTACTCAAGAACACCACAGGCTGTGAGAAAGCACAACTTTTTCAGACATATCCTGCAGTCACATTAATTAGGCAGATTAAACCATCTTGGAAAGGACTATCATCGTTGTTTACCACATGATTAAAAAGAAGAGATATGTCAGGGTAGTTCTCTGCAAAGCTCTGCTCTGCATGACATCTGCCCTCTTCTGAGGAAAATGGATCAGCTCCAAAAGCGGACTCCCAAGTCAGTGAGGAGCCCAAGTGTTGCTCATACATGTTTGCCACAACAGAAGCACATGGCAGCAGCTCCTCTGAGACTTTAGCTAGGCAGCCACCTGCTGCCAGTTCATTGGGTATTCCACGACCTAAGACATGGAATCAAAGCAATAGGTTGGATGGACTGGGAGTGGAAAAAATGATCAATATTTCTTAATTGTAAATAATCATTAAGCATACCTGGGATCTTGTGTGCATTCCATGAATCCACCACTCTGTCAAGTCCAATTTGGCTTACTTGACATGTCAGGTTTGAGATGCAGAATCTAGTGAGGTTGTCCTCCATGTTCACAACCTCTTGGTCTAGCAGGTGCACCAGAGCCCGTTTCAGTGGATAATTTACACGATTGTTCACCTCTGGCCACACCCTCTCCACTCGAAGGTTCTGTTGATCAAAAGTCCAAATGATGTTTTTCAGTGAAAGGGAAATACAACAGCAGAAAATGTAACAATACATTATTGTTGTTTGTTGTTTTCTAAAATCAGAATCATCTTAATATTTTAAGTATGTGCCACACATACAAGGAGTTTGACTCAATTTTTACATTACTTTTGATGTAAAACTACCTAATAATAACATGGACAGTAAGGCTAACAAATCAAGTCAAGAGATAGATGAGATTATACAAAAGTATGTAGAGTATGAACACAGAAAAGCTCCAAACAAAACATGAAAAGTAAAAAGTATGTAGAAGTCAGCTGTTAAGATGTAATCTAAACAAATAGTGCAATGTAAATCAATACTGAATGGATCTACATTGGTGATTATATACAGTATATACAGTACATGTCTACGATCTGCATCAATTAATTAAGTGTGTAAGACTTATAAGATAAGATTACTTTATTGTCTGTCACAAGTGACAGAAATTCATCTCTGATCGTGGCTCGTATAAAAAACACTAAAAACAAATGTGAAAAACACAAATGTTAGAAACAACATTTAGGTCATGGTAAAAAAGGAGGAGCAGGAGGTCTGTTAAAAGCAGTGTTAATTTTTGATTGTTCAGGGTGGTTATTGCATAGGGGATGAAGGATTATTTGTTGATGTTTTTCTGGGTTAGACACTGGAGGTGACAGTGCATGAAGCACCAATAATTTGTATGATCTTTTACACAACCCTCACCCTTGTTGATGTGGTTTGGAGGTATGGTGGCCTGCTGAGGTTGTGTCTGTATCCTGACAACCTCTCCTGCATGTACAGACTCAGGTGAAACTCCCTGCCGGGATCAACCCGAACTTGGTCCCACATGCCATGGTTCATGACTGCAGATCTGGAATAAAATAATGTTACGTCACTGCAATGAACTGAACTAATTCAGTAAGAGTATGTATTTAAAAGATAATGCAGGACAGAAAAGTTATGACAATAATAACTGTAGTTGAGAATATATTCACCTGTATACATCCTCATAAATCACAAGGTTATTTTTCACCGGCATGGTCGAATGTGCAACAATTTTGCTGCTGTAGCCATCAACAGCCAAAACACGAGTGACACCAAACATCCCAAGCCTTTCATTTTGGTCTAAATGAAGTTTATGACCCATATATTCAGCATGGTAGGGAGTTGGGTTTAAATTACGAGCACCCTGGGGAAAAAATGAAATAATTAGTACACCTTCAGAAAATGTTTTTATAACAGCAAATTTCTATGTATATATTT
The DNA here is from genome assembly GCF_056507025.1 of Lutjanus erythropterus. NCBI lineage: Eukaryota > Metazoa > Chordata > Actinopteri > Lutjaniformes > Lutjanidae > Lutjanus > Lutjanus erythropterus. The sequence continues at coordinate 34,661,899 of NC_139335.1, read as the reverse complement.
ACAAAAATGACAGTGACTGCTGTGGCCGTTTAAGGGGGGATTTGAATGCTGGCAGTTCTATTGTTAAAGGACAAGCATCACCTGATGCCGGAATTCATGGTACGGCTGATGGAGCTCTCTTAGGGTTCTTCCAACCTGACCTTCTCCTGCATGCAGCCCCAGTGTAGACAGGTAGTCGGTCATGAACTTCCAGCCATATGATGGTCCCATCTGTCACGAGATTACACATTTACTGGTAGTGTTTGCTATATAATATTTGCAATACACTGTGGAAATCTGAATGAAAACTTACCTCATATATAGATCGAAGCAACGCGCTCTCCAGCTCTGCGTCTGACAAATGTCTTTTTCTCCTCAGATTTTGCCAAGCACAGAATCTTCTGACGCTCATTTCTGAGCATTGTCGAATACCCATCTGCTGCAACGTGCAGGAAATTTCGGCGTGGGTCAAACCACTGTTGAACAACTGATAAAAAAACAGATTGTATTTTTCAATAAATTTGTCAAGTCTACGAGCAAATAATTTTTCTAAAATTTTTGAGAACTGCGGAAGTAGTGATATTGGTCTGTAATTGGTAAATTGATGTCTTTCTCCACTTTTATAGATAGGAATAACTTTTGTTGTTTTCATTTTTGAAGGAAAAATACCAGTTCGAAAAGACAGGTTACAGGTGTATGTAAATGCTTGCACTATATATTCTGTAATACTTTTTACTAATAACATGTCAAAACAATCAGAGGACTTTTTATTCTTAAGTGTTTTCACAATATCAACCCACATAGCAAAATTAGTCTGGCCCAGTAGTGGGCCACACAACTCACTCACACTCGGCCCACATATCGCAATGAATTACGGCACTTGGGTGGGCCACATCTGGTTGCCACATATGGCCCATGATTTTGCCATGTCTCAGCCACCTATATAGCCAAATGTGGCCCTGTCCTGGCCCAGTGTTGGGCCAGATAAGTTTTTGTTTTTTTCCAAGATGTCAGCCACCTATATAGCCATATGTGGCCCTGTCCTGGCCCAGTATTGGGCCAGATAAGTTTTTGTTTTTTCCAAGATGTCGGCCACAGCTGGCCCTAAGTAGGACCAGACAGGTTTCAGAACTGGTTCCAGATGTCAGCCTTAACTCAACCGTAACCAAGCCAATTATTTAACACTTGCCATATTTGGCCAAGAAAACAAAATGCCCACACAATGGTAGTATATATTTATTTTTTTATTTTATTTACATATTTATTTATGAATACTGTAAGAGCGGTAGCACTGAAAAACATGTCGGTAGCTCGTCAGGAGGACGAGCTTCCTAAACAAATACAACAACCCAAATTAGTGGCTCCCTATCAGGGCCCCTGACCAACACAATGGTAGTATAACATTTATTTATGAATACTGTAAGAGTGGTAGCACTGAAAAACATGTCGGTAGCTCGTCAGGAGGACGAGCTTCCTAAACAAATACAACAACCCAAATTAGTGGCTCCCTATCAGGGCCCCTGACCAACACAATGGTAGTATAACATTTATTTATGAATACTGTAAGAGTGGTAGCACTGAAAAACATGTCGGTAGCTCGTCAGGAGGACGAGCTTCCTAAACAAATACAACAACCTAAATTAGTGGCTCCCTATCAGGACCCCTGACCAAATGCCCAAACAATGGTAGCATAACATTTATTTATGAATACAATACAACAACCTCAATTAGCGAAGCTCAACATGAAGGTCACGCGTTGCTCTTCCTTTGCATTCTTTCTTTTCTCCCACCGTCTCTATCAGGGGCCAGGTTTAGCCATCTCTTTACCGTGGCATCAATTTCCTGGTCAGTAGCATTACTTGTCATTCTGTTGCACCTCACAGCAGCTAGAACATACATATAAACATGAATTCCATTAACCAAATTCCACTGACCAGGTCTTAGTGGCATTCTGATGTGACATCTTACAACTTACCAAACACCACATCCCTGATTCGTAGGTGCCTGAAGCCAATCTTCCCATTGACACCTCTCATGTTGATTTTCTTGGCCAAGGGGTTTTTTAATGTGGCCTGCATCACCCTCCAAACACACTCTTTTACGTCGGTCCCTCCTTTTCCTCCAATGTTAATTTGCATTGCTTTAAATTATCAAGGGTTTTTATGAGGAGGAAAAAGGCATTTGTGGAAGATAAAAGCTAGCCAAATCCATTTTAGGTAATGTGGTCATTGTGCCAACATACCAACTGTTTCTGGAGGTCAGGGTTACTTCCAAGTTGTTCTTCTAGGTTGTCTAGAGACTCAGCATCTTTCAGAGGCAAAATATTTGGATCCAGGCCTATTTCTCTCTCATCAGAGGATTTCATAGACTGTAGGGTCTTAAAGATGATCCTTAATTGGTCCATCATCATTTCCTGTTTTACCAATATATTTTGCAGGAGGGCTGAGGTGGGGGAAAAAGCAAGGAAGACAAATTAGAAACGGCACAAAAACTGGTTAATCCACTTTGACTTAAAGGCATAGATGACCCAATCTTCAAAAACTTGTGTGTTGTGATATTTTGAACATAGTAGAGGCCACACTCGTGGTTAGAAAAAAATTTGCCCATTGCTTTATATTCATAGCAAAAATGTAGCGCAGTTAGCAGCATCGGCGGGTTCCGATCCAGCTGCACAGCTACCCCTGTGGTAGTTCTGGAAGAGCCTGAGCTGTGGAGACTTACATTGAATATGGCTGGACCTGCTGCTGCTGAACCTCGGTGAACGGGCGTCACTGCTGCTGAACCTCGGTGAACGGGCGTCACTGCTGCTGTACCTCGGTGAACTGAACCTCGGTGAACGGGCGTCACTGCTGGGATGCCTCGGTGGACGGGCGTCACTGCTGGGGTGCCTCGGTGGACGGGCGTCACTGCTGGGTGCCTCGGTGAACGGGCGTCACTGCTGGGGTGCCTCGGTGGACGGGCGTCACTGCTGGGGAACCTCGGTGGACGGGTGTAACTGCTGGGAAACCTCGGTGGACAGGTGTCACTGCTGGGGAACCTCGGTGGACGGGTGTCACTGCTGGGGAACCTCGGTGGATCGATTTGACTGCTGGAGCTCCCCATTGAACCAAAGCCACTGCTAAAGTGCCTCGATGGACGGATCTCACCGCTGGGGTGCCTTGATCTACTGCTCACACTGCTGGTATTCTCATTCTGGTGTGGCTCGGGTGAGCTGTGGCAACTTTGTAGGTTTAAGTCTGGGGTGCTGTCACTACCCAAGAGGTCGGGAGTGTTGTCTCCAATAGGAAGGGGGTCAGTAATGGTATCATTTGCAAAGAGGTCAGGACTATCCTGACCACTTTGGCAGGGCATGGGGCTTCTTTGCTTCCCTATATCTAATGAGGGGGCTGGCTTTTTGATGATTGGTGCTTTGGGCAATTGATCCAGTCTGTTCAGAGGAACAAAACAAGTCTCAGTCCAAAATACATTACAATTCTATCTTACATTACATTAGTCTGAGTACTTGAATGTAACAAAATAGATTATAATTTTATCTTATTATTAGGGGGTTGAAACTTCTTACCCTTTTTTTGGCTGCTTGATTTTCCGGATCGCTTCTTCTCTTCTCTCCTCTTCTTCACAATCTTCTTCCTCAGGGAAGAGAATCTTGCGTCTGACAACACATTAAATCATTTCAACTAAATTAAAGGGCATCTCCTGTAATAATCTATGTTTGTCTCATAAATCATCTCTCCTATTATCAGTTTATTTAAAACCATCCATATCCCCAACCTCTGCTTGTGGAAGTTTATATTCAATTTTGTTAAAAAAAAAAAAAAAAAAAATCAAACACTGTCAAGTTTACATATAAGCACTGAGTGAATTTTTATAATCCAATTTGATTTTAGTGGCTTCCCATTTGTTTCACTTCCGGGTCTGCGCTGCTCTTTTTCTCTACAAACTCTTGACAGATTCTGAATTAGTCACTGAAATCTTGGTCAGTCCTCACCAAAGCAATGATGTCAAGCCATATGTTTCCGTGTGAAAAAACTACACACAATTAATTCTCACAAACATTTGCTTTAAACACCACAAAGAAATAACCACTCACAGACCATTTGCATCAGGAACCAAGCATGGGTTGTGTGACACTTGAAGCTCTGTTTCCCAGCTACTATGGGAGCTGCTTCCTTCAGTACTTTCCTCGCCTCACTGTGCCCCGGCAGCTTCTTTTCAAGTGATTGCAATCTCAGGTGATTGTTCTCAGGTGATGCCCAAGCAGCAGCCATCTTCCCTGTACAGGGCTTTGCCTGTACAGGTGGCCATTTTGAATGTACTCCTTTATCAGCTTTTTTGCTATGTCCAAGGCCTGCTGAGATTTGACCTCACAATTATCTTTTTAAAAAAGGAAAGGTGTAACATTTTGAACATTGCAACTACAAAGCACTTGTTAAATTATTCAGTGCTTATATGTTAACTTGACAAATTGTTTGATCTTTGAACAAAATTGAATCTAAACTTCCACAAGCAGAGGTTGGGGATATGGATGGTTTTTAATGAACTGATAATAGGAGAGATGATTTACAAGAAAAACATAGATTATGACTGGAGATGCCCTATAAGTATTTGTGGTTTTATGCGGATAGCGATATAACATTAACCGATAAAAATGATAAAATGAATGATGAAACTGTGATAAAATGTCAGACGGTTAGTAGCATTGTTTCAAATCCAAAACTTACATTCTTTTTCTTTTAAATTTAATTGGTGAGTTGTCTTCATCACTTCCAAGGTCAGTGTGGTTCACAGCTTTAGGTAGTTTGCGCCTTGCTTCATTGTAGTCATCTGGAAAGAGATTAACAAAACACACAATTTTTAATGAAACATTATATACTGTTAGTTCAACTCAAGAGGTAGGAGTTATGGCATTACCTGATGTGAAAATGATTCTTGCTTTGTAGGGCTTCCATCCAACTCCAGGACATTCTTGGGATTTGATACATTTTGCCACATCACTTCTATTTGGAGGCCACATGCACTTTCCATTTTTCATCCACACTGAAGGCACAACTTCCACCTCATTTGTGTTGTCAAAGACAACAATATGGAACATCTAAAGAGAATAATTGATCACTAAAATATGAAATTCCTATTCAACTAAAAAATCCCTTAGCAAACTATAATACAAAATAAGGGTTATTGTTCTCAATGCAGGAATGGAACAACAACAAATTTGTTTCGGCATGGTAGTCTCACATACTTTTGCAGCTTCCCCCGAACCATGACACTCTTGAGAGTGGTTGAGAGGCTAGAAACCGCATAAATACCCAATTCTCTAGAGTCAATTGGATATTTAAAGAAGTGTTCCATCTGTTGATACTCATTGCCCACAATGTACAATATCCCTTTATCCTCAACAATGTTTTGGACTAAAACCAACTTGTTATCAACTTTGATACAAAAATCTCTCTCTTTGCTGTTTACAATGACGTCATCGAAGATGAGCACTTTAAATTGACGAGCTTGCTGTGATAAGCACTCTGGTACTGGCCCATTTGTATGCTCTTCATCCACTTTAAGAGATGCCTCTTTAACATAAGCACTGTAGATGCCATTTTCCCGTTCTGATAATCTGCGGATCACCTGACTCAAAGGATTGCATGGGCCCCGAACCATTTTTTTCAATTCTCCCAAGAAATTCTCATAGGGAAATGCTGATATAAGGTCTAAATTGCCATGAATTTTGACATCATCACTGAGATGTACCAGACCATGAATGTTGTAGACCAAAAACTCTTCACCGTAAAGCTGGCCAAAGTGTTCAACAAAGGAAACCAACAGAGTCTTAGCAAGCTCATTCATCTCCATACAGTGTTTTGCACTTGCCAAAATGAACACTCCCACTGATAGAAGCATGAAGTTGTCATAGATCTGAGGCTGTAGCACACCCTTCAGCACAACAGGACCAGTGCACAATAAGAACTGACGCAGTTCTGTGGCTTTCCACCTACTTCGTTCGGCTAGTGCCCGGGGCCTTCGAGCAAACTCGCTGGGAATGAAATTTCTCAGAGCAAGAAGTCGTTCTGAGACCATAGAAGCTTGCAAAGATGAAATACGACAGCGCAAGGGGCCAGTGGTGCCGATCCACAAATCTAAGAGACGCCTCATTACACCTAGACAAACCAGGTGCATATAATCATGTGGGAAGCAAGCGACCATGTCAATGCCAACATCTGTAAGTGGCGAGTGGTGGACGTGGTGTTCTTCATCTGCTTGTCGAAAACTATGATCAGTTCTGAGCCTTGCATTGATGTCAGGAAATGTCATACGATTTGATTTTTGGACACCCTTTTGGTGGCACTTGTCACACCCGTGATATCCAGTGTGTGACTTCACGCTTCTGATAAAGGCTCGGGCTGGAGTATCACACACAACTGAAACAACATTCACAAAGAATGTTTTCTGCTTGAAGAAAAACCCACTTTTCAACATTTTCAACTCCTCAACCAGATTATGAAGATACTCAGACAATGAATTTGGCTTAGAAGTGCCACAAAACAGTCCGATCAACATTGGTTTCTTGGTGTATCCATGTAACATTCCAAGAATCGGCCAAAACTGTGTGCTGGTACTCTTAAAGAGGGGTAGACCATCAAAATTTAGCTGCAGTTTGAAGGCATGTCCGTCAGGCACAGTAGACCACACTTTATCAAGGATTTTCCCGATAGATTTTAGAATTCCAAAGTAATGGAACACACCGCCAGCTAAAGCAACAATTTTGTATCTTGTTTTTGTTCGCAGCAACGTGCGTCCATCCTTTGGCAGAGAAGGATGGAATATTTTGAGGATGCTGAGAAGAGCTGACAGTGCAATGAGAGAAACGCCAAATTCAACTGCCCAATCTGCTAGTGAGCTTTGCAGATCCCCATTACTTTGAATGGCCTGTTCTGTAGCATCAGGCCTATCCTCAACAGGAGCTAAAATTTCTTCATTATCCTCAATATTCAGATCCTCATCACTTTCCTCATCAGTAATTTGGATCTCAGATTCCTCTGAGTCATCAACACAAGCACTTGTCACTAAGTTGGCATCAACCATCTCTTCCCTATCACACTCATTTTCAATGAATTCATTGACTCTTTTTAATGCTCGTCTCCGCACATTGCCCCTATCATTGTACTTCTAATCTTTCTCCATACCTTGACTAAATCATGGGTTTGTCTCTCCACCTGAAAGAGGTAAAGCAGAACATAACAGTAAAAAAGTGGCTTTTCAGCATGAAAGCACATAATTTTAATATCTGACAGTGTTCTGTATTATTATTACTACTATATTTAGTGATGTTCCGATCGATACCAGGCATCTGTATCGGCCGATACTGCATGTGCGTACTTGTACTCGCTAAACTTTCTCCCAATACGCAACCGATACCATAGCAACGCGCCAAAGCGACGCGCGCCGCCCGCTGCTGCTGCAGCTGCTGCTACTGCTGGTGCGTGCGTGCGATCGTTCGTTTACGCAGCCAGCTTAGAGACAATTCACACTGTTGCGAGCTGTGCGCGTGCGTGCTGCGAGCCAGCTGTGTGATGTGTCCGTCAAAATCGAGATCGAATTTTACGGAGCCTCGCAACAGTGACGCATAAATTCACTCAGCATGCATTCAGCACAGTTCAGCAGGAAGTCTGACCGGGGACCCTACAAAATAAACCTCAAATTTTCCAAATAAACTTGAGACCATCACTGTATTTAACTTAACTACGTAAAATACTACGCTTAACTTTCGTTTTTGTAGCACTCCGCGTGATGTTCTTCTTCTACGTGGAAAAATACCTCAGATAGCGTTATAATAATGTTTTCTGCTAAAATGTGATCAGAAACTGTTGTCTGATATCATTACAAGTACAAGATTAAAAAGTACTCGTATCGGCAAGTAGTCAAAATTGAGTAGGGGCCTACTCGTACTCGTTCTCGGTGGGGGAAAAACCATATCGGAACATCACTAACATATTACTGTGTTGTGACAATCCAAACTGTGTGAAAATCGGTAAACAATTAGGTCTAGCGAGAGAACGACCCAATTATGGTGGCGCGCTGCTACGTCAGCTCCAATAGACAGCGCCAGTCAATGAGGCGCCTAGCTAAAAAAAAAATAAAAATGAGCAGACCTAATGGCAGAGCGAGCGCGACAGGAGCTTCAGTGGGGCTATTTACACCCTGCGCTCTAGGTCTTATGCCCTGGTCAATGGTCATTTTAAATATCGGTTGTTAAACACTGCTCATCGTAAGTCGGGTTATCAAATTCAAATTCAAATTCAAATGTGCGCTCGACTTCCGTTTGGCCGCGAAAACGCATAGTTATATGAACCAGACTCCCGACACAGCGTTTTCTTCGACAGTTAACAGCCTACACTCTAAAAACGTTACTTTATCAGCACATGACTCAGTTTTTCACTTACCTGTTCTCGTTGTATTCCACCGTAAGTGTAGCTCTACGGGAGGGCAAGAGGCTTCACCCGGTGAAGGCGGGCACGGGCGGGCAAACGCGTCATGGGCGGAAACGGAAACAGGAAGCTTTTTTTTCTGCCTCTTCTTTTTATTTTTTAAAAATTACTTCATTAATAATAATAATAATAATAATAATAATAATAATAATAACAAAACAACAACAACAACAACAACAACAACAACAACAACAATAATAATAATAATAATAATAATAATAATAATAATAATAATTATTATTATTATTATTATTATTATTATTATTATTAATATTATTATTATTCATTTTATTTATGTAGTGATTTTCAAGGACCCAAAGATGCTTTAGAGAGTAGCCTATACGAAAAAATAAAATAAAAATAAAAATATACTATTCAAAGATTACATACTATTCAATGACATACAGTTCCGGGTTTGGACACACCTTCTCATTCAATGCCTTTCCCATATTTTCATGACTAATTAGATTGTAAATTCTCACTGAAGGCAACAGATTTATGAATGGACACGTGGAATTATGTACTTGAGACATTTCTCACTTTTTTGTTAACTTCTGTACAACACAACTGATGCTGCCAATCCCATGAATGAGGCAAGAAATTCCAATAATTAACCCTGAGAAGGCACACTGGTGAAATGGAAACCATTTCAGGTGTTGACCTCATGAAGCTCATTGAGAGAACACCAAGGCTACAGTATGTAGATAAATAACAATTGATAAAAAGACACAAGGGGTCATACAGAAATTAGTCAATCCAAAGACTTGAAGAAAGCTTGCTTGTTTTTAGCAGAAGCAATAGATTGAAAATATAGTTCAATTTCTCTCATAAAAACACAAACTAAAGGTATCATTTTAGTAAACTTACATTTATGATCATAAAATTATGAAAACATTGATTAAAAAATGTTCTTTTTCAAATGAAGGATCCATTGTTTACCAATGAGCACCCTAAGCAAAAGGAGTTCAAAGTCGCAGATGATATTATCCAAAATGATCTTCATACGCCACACACACACACTCACACACACACACACACACACACACACACACACACACACACACACACACACACACACACAGTAATTTACTACACACCAGAGTCTAACACAGCCAAAACTTTTAGTTGAAATGTATTCAACTCACTGTGTTTCAAAAAAAGTAGATTTTTTTCCCAACATGAGAAAAAGAAATTAACAGGATTGCACACTGTTCTATTACAATGGTAGTAGAATGAAAATAAGTGGTTTTGATGTTAGTAAATGGGCCCAAAATCGTCTCCAGGAGAAATTGTGATTTTTTATGCATGAATTTATTTTTGTCTACACGTGTTGTTGAAATGTCACCATTCATTAAAAAAATAAAATCTTTTTCAGATTTCACATCATTAATGGCATGAATAAGAGCACAAATAAAATTGAAAAGCCTCTATAGGGCAAAAAATATTGTGCACTAAAAGAGGCCAATTAAAATTAATGGTGTTTCCTACTTGAAATTTAATTTGTGTTTGATTTGGTACACACATTAATCTTGACATGAAGGACAGACCTGGGCCAAATGTGGCCCACAGTTCAAATTTGATATGTGAGCCACATACTAAACGTAACATCTGGCCCACATCTTTTTTTCCCATCTTAAAGTGCTACCAACGGAATGCCACCTGTGGCCCACTGCTCTAATCTGATATGTGGCCCACATACTAAACTCAACATCTGGCCCACACTTGGTTTGCCACCTTAAAAAAAGCGCCACCTCTGCCACACCTGGGCCATTTTTGGTTCACATGATGCATGCCAGTGCCGACTGAATGCCACCTGTGCCAGCTTCCAGCCAAATATGGGCCAAATGTCTCTGCTATGTGGGAAGTATTTCTCTATCATTTACAGCACTAATAAACATGGAGGAGGAGTTTTTAGTAATATGTTGATCTATTTCATTATTAGTTCCTGGCTCAGGAATTTCTTTTGCTAAGTTATAACCAACATGTACAAAACAAATCATTAAATTCATTAGCTATTTCTTGAATTTTATCAATGATAAAATCTTTATCTTTTATAAATTATTCTGGATACTCATTTTTTTAGAACCCTTTTTGATTATGCTATTTAATACTTAGTACTACTTAATACTTAGTATTGCTCCTGTTCTGTTCCAATAATGTATGATAATATTCTTTCTTACTTGTTCTTATAATATTTACTAATTTATTTTTATATGTCTTATACTTTATTTCAGCATCTTTTGTCCTCTGTTTTATAAATCTCTTATATAAAATAGTTTTCTTTTTACATGCATCCCCTATTCCCTTTGTGATCCTTTGTGTAGCAGAGTGTTTCTACAAGCAAGTCAGTGCATCATTAGATGGTTTCAGAGAGTTACAAGCTTCTGTAAATGCATCATGAAAACTTTTTTTTAAAACATGTACTTTTGAATACTTAAGTATTTATAAAACCAAGTACTCTAGTACTTTAACTCAAGTAAAATTTTGACTGAGCAACTTTCACTTGTAGTTGAGTAATATTTGGCCAGGAGTATCTATACTTTGATTCAAGTACTGGGGTTGAGTACTTTGTCCACCACTGCTGATAATGAGAACTTTCATTTTGCCAAAAATACAGTTCATACCTTTTATTAAATTCCTTCAAAGTTACAGATCAAAATAGTGGTAAGTTCCATATTCCTTCAAAGTATTCAATACAATACTGTAACTTGACTGGTTGGTGGAGACACAACTATGAGGCAGTAAGTCTATTTTTTGACTGCTGACTTCTCACTTTTCTTAACCAACCACTAGATGGCAGAAGTTATCAACAACTGCCTCAGTTTGTAATCATCAGCTCGGGACAACGTACGTGGGGGTCGTGTTAATGTTGGTATAACTTTGTTAGCCTCTGCTGGTTGCATTTTACAGTTGTGCTGCATTGCAGTAGGCACTTCACCAACTGTTGCCTGGCGGGTGTCTGCATTCTACTGAGTGCAATCTTCTAGTTCAGTTGGCTTCAAATTAGGTTTAAGATTCACACAGTTTCTCTTGACTATCTCACAATACAACGCTGGTCCAACATCAGCCCTGTGGGTGTATAATATTTCATCACATTAGCTGTGCAAAATGCTAATGCCAGCTTCAACAGGCTAACCTATAAACAGTAAAACAACATAAAGCATGGCAAAACAACCAAAATAAAGTTATTCCACTGGGTCTTGACATCCTCAGATAAGAGGAGTAAGTGAAGACATCAAGACTGAATGGATATCCAAATAAAATGGATTTTCCCATTAACACAGATTTGAGAGTGATATCCCCTCGAACATCTCACAACAATGAATGAATGAATTTTTTATTTTTGTGTCATGCACCAGCAAGTGCCCAACCCAAACAGGCTTACAAGACACCATTATTTAGATAAGACATACCAGAAACCAGAAAAACAAAACAAAACAAGAACACAGCATAGCTCACAATTAATGTTAATTAAATAACCTTTCCTGATGCTTTTTCCAAGCTTTAGAAACAAAATTGTCTGACTTATAAACAAAAATTAAACAGCCATTCCATTCTGACATCATCAGAGCACCAGAACATTTCTGGATTTTGAACAGACATTTCATTAAATATAGGTCTTCTTAACTCATCATAAAAAGAACAATACAGAAGAAAATGTAATTCATTTCAACTTCCCCTAAATCACACAGCTCACATAACCTGTCATCCTCCTGGATGTTTTTAAATCCACCAACTTCAAGGTTCAGAGGAAGGATTCCTCTTCTCAACTGTGCAACTAAAGACCTCTGACTCCTTGTAAGATTTGCTGTAACATAAAATTCAGGACCATAATTGTGCTTGATTTGAATATATGTTCGTAATTTTGGTTTTAACAAAGTATCATTTAACCATTTTGCCTCAAATATAGCAATTAACTTTCCTCTAATTATGTTTATGCTACATGTTAAATTATTACGATGCATATATTGCAACTCAGCTTCCTCAAAGATATCATCAATCTCTTTAACCCAAGGCGAGTTGTGCAATTTACACCAGAGAAACCCTAACCCTAACCCCTTCTTATTGATCCTGTTTTCTGACATATTAAGCAGACGATTCCACAGTCTAATCATCTCACATTTCCGCCTTATTGAACCAGGAATCCAACCCAAATCACCCTGAACAGCCAAAATAGGAGCAAACTTATGAACACCTAAAAAAAACCAAAAAACGTGCAGCTCTGTTTTGTATGGAGTCCGATACTTTATAATCTTTAAAGCCCCATATCTCTGAAGCATAATTTAATATAGGGGAGACACATGCATCATAAACAAGTGGAATGTGATTTTGACCCATGGTAGTTTCCTGTTTCAGTGTTTTCTCTCTTTTTGTTTATTTGTGTCTTAAAAGCTGGACTCAGGGTTAACCAGCCTCTCTCCGTGTTTCTGTGTAGCTGGCATGCTGACAGGTGTAACAGGAGCCTCTCTGTGATTATGTGCCCTCAGACAGCTGATGAAGACAGTACTATACATTGTGCTGCAAAGTCACTTTCATGCAGACTGCTGTTATGTGGTGGGTTAGAGTGGGTGTGTGAGGGAATGACCAGGCAAAGATTTCTGTGTTTTTGGATGGTGTTCAGCTTTTTTATTTACTTCAATATCTGCTGTGAACATGTAATCCTGCTGTAAGTACTATGCTGGAAGGAAAGCATAAAGCAGAACCTAACATTTAACTGCTGTAGGCTTTCTGCTGGACTCTACTCAAAGAGTGACTGCCAATGTGTCACTCAGCTCTACTCTATCATTTTCTAGACTCTCTGTGCAGACACAACCAGTAGTTACAGGCTGAAATATGATGACATTTGAAATCACAAAGCACAATGGAGTCCTTGTAAGGGACAGGCAGGTTTTTTGTGGCCCCAACATGCTGTTACTTTAAACTGTGCAGGAGAAAAAGAAAAGGGTGTTGTTCCAGAGGTCAGTGAGGTCAGGACTTTGTGGATTAACTGCTTGTTAATTTTGAAAGTTGTTCAGAAAGTGATAACTGTGTTACTAAGATGTCATGTGACTGCATTTTAGGCTCCAGTGTTTTCCTCCAGTACCTTCCTTTAACTTCTTTCTCTTTTCTCTTTGTGTCTTTTATGTAGGTCAAATGGGCCACAGTACACTCCATCAACTGAGCCACAGGGGTGCCCCATGAAATATAATTTGTAACATATTCCAATAGATTATTCAAGATATCTAAGACTTATTCTACATGAGTTGGGTTACTTTTGGAATACTTTAAAATCATCTTCTAAGCCTATTTGCCTGAGTCAATCTAAGTGTTGCTTTGTTGTTTTGGAGGAATGACCTCACTGTTAGGCCTTGGTATCATTTTAAAACTTACAATACCTGTACCGATTCCAGGACCATTAAAGTTTTAAAGTACTCTATTAGGTAACATTTTTACATGGTGTAGCTGTCTGCCCTGAAATGCTTTATTATGTGCTTCATCGTGTTAGTCATATTAACAGTTTTCCTGAAATAATTTTAGAATATTTTTTTTCTTAAAGGTATAGTACTGACATCCAGCCCTACTTACTAAGAAAACAATTGGGTTGACACAACTCAGTAATATTTTGTATTTTATATACTGTGTTCTGTTACTTTCAAACCCTGTCGTTCATCATCAGAAATTAAGTACAAAAGACAAATGCCCATATAAAGAGGAGCTCTTGAGAGAGATATTACAAAACTGAAGTTATTGATTCTCAAGACTTAGGAGACATGACAGTTTGGGATAGCCAGAATAAATGCTCTTTACACAGTGCTGTGTCAGTGTTTGAGAGAGACACACCAAAGAATTACTTAAAACTTTGTTTTTTTGGCTGATAACAGATACTTGCATACAGTTGAAAACAGTTTCCTGTGTTGCTTCATCTGCTCAAGTTCGTGTTCAGCCTATATTTAAATAAAGGTCACTACCAAACGTTCTGTGCCTCTGTGTGTGTGTCGATGGTTTTACTTTAAATAAGGAAAGAAGTACATCTTAATCTGTTGCTTTCAGGGGCAGGCAGACTTCTTTTACTCCAGACTAATTGACAACATGTCAGAGTAGCAGCCCCCAGCCTCAGAAGACAGAAGAGCTGAGAGGTTAAAAGTTTTTTTGTTGACAACATATGGATTTTACTCCATTGGACTACTTTCTCAACAAATGCAGGACAGTCCAGAGTAGGGATGCAACAATTATAGACTTTGATTGTACAATTATAGTCTGAGGAATAATCATGGTTTCACGATTATCACAATTATGCATTAATTAATTTCACAACAACTCACAACTCTTTCTTTTGAATTAAATAAAAGTGACCTCTGCTCTGTAAACATACAGTATTTCCCTTTTGTAAATATGTTTTATTGGTTTTACAATTATTGGTGAAAAATACAGAACAAATGCATATCCCTTCAATATACACATTCATCCCCAAAATGTAGAAGTGTATTGTTCAGCAGATATATTGACACAGTGAGTTCACCATTTCCATTTCCTCCCACCCACCCACCAATCCTTTGACCAGGAACTGGTCAAAAGCAAGGGAAAGGAACTGAAAGGAACTACATTCGGTCTCAATGGGGTTGGGAGAGATCAGTTCCTCCACTACCATCAATTAAAATCCATAATAAAATCAAAAATTAATACAACCAACAACCTGCTACAACCATCTAAATTAAGCAAGGAGATTATGGAAATCACAAATTCAAAAAAAAAAAAATCACATCAGAACTTTATAAATTTATATCCAACTCAGACACTTCCATTAGTCTCCCAATCACAAAATGGGAAAACGACTTGTCTATCTCTCCCAACCCTGACTTCTGTATACAAATCAATAAAAACATTTTCTCTATAACCACACATACAAATTTGCAACTCATATAATATAAAACCATCCACAGAACCACAGACACAGACACCTGTTCACAGTGCACACTGGGTAGCACAGACAATTATTTGCATGCCACTTGGGTCTGTCAACCAGTTCATTCTTTTTGAAAAAAATCCCTTTGTCTCCAACGCTCTGCCTGCTTGGAGACACAACACAAGTAGCCCCCCCCCAACCAAATACAACAACCCACTGCTCATTTCTCTAATTATCGCCAAGAAAATAATCTTCTAAAACTGGAAATCCCCCCCAAAAAAACATTCATATCAATCACTGGCTCAACTCTCTGTCAGAATACGTCACAATAGAAAGAATAACCGCTCACAAAAAAACCCAACAATATATCAGCCTTTAATGAAACCTGGGATACTTTTTTGACTCATCTTGACTTCAACCACACCAATCAATAAACCAAAGCCATGTACATCTCCATCTTCACAGGACCCTGTCATCATAACCACTCCTTTCCATATAGACACAAACACTGATTAATTAATTATTCATTTGTCCATACCCATCTGAATTTAACCTCTGTTATGTAGTGTTCTATTATTCACTATTGTTATTGTTGTTATTATTACTATTATTATTATTATTATTATTAGTGGTGGTGATGATGGTGATGATAATAATAATGATAATATTGTTATGATTGTTGTTGTTATTATTATTAGCAATATTATTATTGCTATGTTATTATTGTTACTACTACTACTACTACTACTACTACTACTACTATTATTACCATTATTATTATTGTTGTTATTGTTATTATTATTACCATTATTATTCTGGCTTCACTGTCACTTTTTGCACAATACTACTGTTACTGCGGATGTTACTGTTGCTATTGTTAAATCCCCCCCCTCCCCTTTTTTCTCTCTCCTTCCCCATTTATTTAGTTACTTACTAATTTAGTTTTTATATAATAATTATTATTATTATTATTATTATTGTTATTATTATTATTGTCATCATTATTGTTATTTCTTTGTATTTTTTATGTTATTAGTATTATTTATTTATTTATTTATTTACTTATTATTATTATTATTATTTTTTGTCATACCTCCCTTTTCTCCCCAGCCTCCTGAATCACTACCCCATTATCACCTACCAACATTCTCTCCCTATTGCCTTTCCAGTATCTGCCTCCTCATACCCCAAAACATTATCATTCACCTCTATCTTCACTCTATCTTTATACATTGTGTTCCTCCTCCCTTCCTTTCATTTTTTAAAATTTATTTATTTTTATTTATTTCCTGACCTGAAATATTTCTTCACTACACCCTAGCTCAATAATATAATCATGACTGCTAATTATTAGTATTATTATTACTATTACTGATACTATATAGTCACTTATCCATATCTCTGTAGTCCCCCCTTCCTTTTTTTCTTTTTTCTTTTTCCCCCTTCCTTCTCTCCTTTCTTTCTTTTTTCACACACACACACACACACACACACACACACACACACACACACACACACACACACAAACCAACCATCACTACTCCATCCAATTCCCTATTGTCCCACAGGCGGGTGGTGGGGCCCTGACCATTCACGATAGGGTTCCGGGCACGGGTGGCTTTAGGCGATGGATGCTGGTGGTCCTCCTAATGCCAACCACTAAATAATAACACCTCCCTAAACAAACAGAAGGAGGAAGGAGGAAGAGGGATGAAATAAGAAATAAGAAAAATGAGAGCAAAAAAGAAATTGCTGAATAAGATGGGCAGACCCCCTCCCTAGGGTCTGGTGGTTGCATACCACTCAGCATTTTTGAAACTGCTCAAACCTTTACCTCCTGGGCTTGGGGGGCTTGTCCATCATGGATCATATCACCGCCACAGCGGTGCCTGGGCCTGCTCCCGTGAACACAAACACACACACACTTCTATTGTTATCCTTTTAACCCCCCTCCCCCTTTTTTTCTTTTTCTTTTTCTCTTTCTCTCTCCTTTTTGTCCGTCTCTTTTTCCCCTCTCTCTCTTCTATGCCTTTCCAAAAAAAGAAGGGAGAAGGAACATATGCGAACATATATAGACACACAGAATGTTTTTTTTTCTTCTTCTTCTCTCTTTACCCTAAACCACCCCCCACCCCCCGCACACACACACACACACACACACACACACACACACACACACTTCATATACACAGCCACAAATTTCTGCCATATGTATGTTCGCTATGTACCTACTAGGTTCATGTTATTTGTTGCTTTGTTTCTATGTTATTTGTTTTATTCTACTCTACTTATTTGTCCCTCATTTTTGTGTTCGTCTATTGTCTAATCCCATTTGAGTTGTTTACGCACTTGCCTTGTCTTGTCTTCACTTGTTCTGTAATTGTCTTTGCACATTAAATTAAAAAAAAAAACGACAGAGGATCCCTTGAGTGTGTATTTAATTTTTTATAGCTTTAAGAAATACATAAAATCATTGACCCAGTGAGAAAAGGATGGGGGAGCTTGTTGTTTCCATCTGAAAAGGATCAAACGCCTCGCAAGGAGTGTGGTAAAGGCTATAACAATGTAGGCTTTAGTTGGTATGGCAGCTCAAGCTTCCTCTGGTGTTAAACCAAAGAGGGCACAGATCGGATCAGGATCCAACTGGGTTCCAAATATCTCACTAAAAGCTTTGAAAATACTTTCCCAAAAGGTGGAAAGGTTCGGGCACCGCCAGAACATGTGTATTAGGTCTGCTGGTTGACCTCTACATCGGGGGCATAATGGATTAGCATTCGGATAGATCTTTGCCAACCTGGCCTTAGTAAAATGAACTCTATGCACCACTTTCAGTTGGATTAAACCGTGTTTAGCGGACGTAGATGATGATCAGTTTTAAGATGGAGTTCCATTGATCGTCTCTAAAAACTACTCCAAGGTCAGTATCCCAGGCCTTCCTTAAATTTTCAGTGAAGTGCGGGTTAATGCTCTGGATGAGATCATCTCCTCTCCGGTCTGATTTCAGTTCAAGAATATATTCAATATGTGATTTTATGGGCTTATTCGGAAACAAACTAAATGTCTTTTGTACGAAGCTCCTAACTTTTAAGTAACGAAAGAAATGGTTCTTAGACAAGTCATAGGTTTGGGATAGTTGAGAGAAAGACATAAATATGTCTTCTGTATATAAGTTACACATTGACTTGACCATTGTTGAACCACAGACTGAACGCAGGATCAATACAGGAGGGAGTGAACATGTGGTTTGACTTAACAGGTGAGAGGATAGAAGGCCTCAGTAGCCCAAAATGTTTTCTAAACTGAGCCCAAATTCTTATGGTGTGATTAACTATTGTATTTGAGCTCAAATTATTGCTAACAAGGGGCAAGGCCACACAGATCTGTCAGTCTGTAGGCCCCTACACATGATCAGCGGTAAAAACGCTTTGTGCTGGCTGTCCCATATTTTCCTATGGATAGAGCAGTGGCGCCCGACCTGGCGGCACCGCTACCCTCGGTGTGGCGCACCACTCGATCTGCCGTTCACGGCTGCACCCAAAGTTCAAATTATTTGAACTTTGACCTCTTTGCAGCTGAAACAGAGGACGGAGAGAAAATGGAAGAAAAACTCATTCTCTGTGTTTCCAAGTTCCCCGAACTGTATAACACCACATTAAAATCATACCACAATCTCGGCAGGAAGAGTATTGCTTGGCGAAATGTCAGTAGTCAGATCGGTCTACCAGGCTTGTGAGTTTATTTGCTACCATTAAGCTAAATACAGTGCTAACGTTAGTTTAGCTGTTTGTGTACGTTTGCTATTCCAGGCAGACACAGTGACAGGATCAGTGCTTCGTAGATATAAACTGTTGTTTAGCTCAGCAAC
The DNA here is from genome assembly GCF_056507025.1 of Lutjanus erythropterus. Classification (NCBI taxonomy): domain Eukaryota; kingdom Metazoa; phylum Chordata; class Actinopteri; order Lutjaniformes; family Lutjanidae; genus Lutjanus; species Lutjanus erythropterus. The sequence goes on along the minus strand of NC_139335.1, from coordinate 34,642,692 downwards.
AGTAAATCCTATCATGTTGTTACATAGAGCTGTGGTTAGTTTTTGCAGAAGAGGAGTCTGCTTTTTCCTCCTCATCCTTTTTCTTTCTGGAGTGACAAATAGCGTTTGGTGTGCCTAGCGACGGTGAATAGCTCACACTTGTTGATGACATATACTTGAGCTCCTCCGCGTCCACTCGGCACGTCTGCGCCCTACCTGGCGGTGAACAAAGAGCAAATTTCTTGTCATGTGAAGGCACCTTAAATGATGTTGGCATGATGAAAGCTCTAATTGTACCCAGTCTGCTTTATCTGCGATTGGTTTATCTTTGGGATGTTTTGGAAAAGATATAAAAACTTTGGCAATACTATCATTTTAATAAGGTTCACATGTCCTGCTACTGACAATGGAAGAGAGGCCCATCAGTTCATATCCTGCTTACATTTATTAAGGACTGCCATTAAATTTTTCTTAAAGGTAGCAGGGAGAGAGCGAGTAACCTCAATTCCCAAATACTTAAGGCCATTTTGGACCCTTTTAAAGGGGAAAAGATTAGAGGGAATTTCATCTGCCTTAGAGTTTAGGGGAAGAAGCCTGCTCTTTTGCAAATTCAACTTGTATCCAGAAATCTTTCCAAATTGATTCAGAATGTCTAGAATGCAGGGAATTGATGCAGCTGGGTTGGAAACATATAAAAGTAGATCGTCTGCATAAAGAGACATTTTAAACTCTAGGTCCTCCTGCTGTATACCTTTAAAGTCCTTACAGTGTCACAGTGCAATATAGCTAAGGGCTCAATGGCCAGTGCAAACAAGAGAGGGGACAGATGACATTCCTGTCTTGTCCCCAATCAGAGAGGGAAGTATCCAGACTGAGTATTATTGGAGATCACAGATGCCAGGGGGGAAGAGTAAAGCAATCTGATCCAGGCTATGAACCCCTCTTGAGAGCCAAACTTTTGAAGAGTGAAGAATAAGGGCCCTATCTTATGCCTGGCGCAAAGCCATTGCGCCGCCAGCACAAGTGATTTTGCTATCTTACGCCAGCGCAAGTGCCATTTTTGCCATGTGCGTAAGATAGCAAACATGCTTGCGCTGGGTCTGTGCCACTGTGGGCATGAGGTCTAAACATGAAGGCAAAACGAAGGCGTGGCCGGGCACATTTGCTATCTTGTGCTCGGCGCATTGAGGTAAAACGTGCTTGTGCCTTAGGGTCGTGTCTTGTGCTGATCAAAGCGTAAGTGGAAAGGGGGAGGCGCAATGGATTTAATTTATTCAAGGTGTGTCCAAATCCTCCTTTGCCGTCCTGTGCCAGGGGCGGGAGTGATATTTTGCCCTGCCCCACCCTTTGCGCCACCAGCGCAAAGCAGGATACACCTATCAGATGTGCCCAAGTGCCCTCATTAATTCACAGGTGAGTTTAGGCCGAACATGCAATAAACCAATCAGAAAGTCAGCTCTCATCACCTTTAAGAGGCAGGTGCGCCAGCAGGGCAAGCGGTGTCAGCATGACGGCAGATTTACCAGGAAGAAACAAAGAGAAAAGATTTTCAAAGCAAGGAGACAGATCTCCTGGCTCGAGAAGAGAATGCACAAGAGCACGCAATATATATGGAGACAGCAGGATGTCTCCAAAACAGCTTCAAGCTGAAATAGTTTATAGTAACGCCTGCAAAAACCAATACAATAAATATGAACTGCTAATGTCATGCAGATATGTAACTGGTCATGTTTTACACTGAAGCACCTTGAAATTGTGTTGTATTTTATAATTCATTATTAGCATCATCATCATTATTAATTTTACTGGCTGAGGAGCGGGGAGAGAGATGGTGCAGTAGAGAGGGGAGGTGAACAGATCCAGAGGCCGCGAAGCTTCCCGGTTCCGCTGGCCCACCTGAGCCAGGTGGAGGAGCAGTTAAGCGGCGATCTGTGCTCCTCCTTCTTCTCCTCTCCCACCTAATCCTCATCTCCTCCTCCCATCCTCACTCCTCTGACCCACTGTGAAACAAGTTGTTCTGTTCTGAAATTTGAAGTGTGCAAAATTACGCACAGAACTATCCAACCAGCTCTGACAGAAGCACACATAACGGACAGCTGCGTATCTGCTCCTCCACCTGGCTCAGGTGGGCCAGTGGAACCGGGAAGCTTCGCGGCTAGACTGGATCCGTTCGCCTCCCCTCTCTACTGCACCATCTCTCTCCCCGCTCCTCAGCCAGCAGAGTTAATAATGATGATGATGATGATTAATTATAAAATACAACATGCTTTCAATGTGCTTCAGGTTAAAATATAAGCAGTTACACATCTGCATGACATTTGTGGTTCATTTATTGTATTATTTTTTGCTGCCGTTAATGTAAAATAAATTATTTACACATAAAGCTGTTTTGGAGACGTCCTGCTGTCTCTATATATCACATTTTCACTTTTCATACCAGGAGATCTGTGTCCTCACTTTAAAAATCTTTTCTCTTTGTTTCCTCCTGGTAAATCCGCTGTCATGCTGCCTCCACTTGCGCTGCTGGCACACCTGCCTCTTAAAGGTGATGAGAGCTGACTTTCTGATTGGTTTATTGAATGTTCGGCCTAAACTCGCCTGTGAATTAATGAGGGCACTTGGGCACATCGGATAGGTGTATCCCACTTTACGCTGGTGGCGCAAAGGGCAGGGCAGAGCAAAATATCACTCCCGCCCCTGGCACAAGATGGCAAAGCTGGATTTGGACACACCTTGAATAACTTAAATCCATTGCGCCTCGCACTTGCCACTTGCACTTTAGACCAGCGTAAGATAGGGCCCATAGTGTTTGGTCCAGTTGCAGGGTGACAGGCTTAATACAGCATCACTGGTATTAACTTATATTAACTAAGGACGGACGGCGTTGGAGAAAAAGAGCGTTTCTCTTCACCAAGCTGACCTGAGTATGACGTTAACTAGCCCCCCTTTAATGTCATCGGAGCCGACAGCTGATGGTAGCCTAGCGTAAATAAAGCTCTATGGAGTTACACAGCATAACATTAACGTTACATAAAAGCGGACGAGTCGGGTGAGTATTTCCACTTATCCCAATCAAGTTAACACTACCAATGGCTCGTTATGTTGGTAATAACAGCGGGGGTAAAGCCAGCCAGCACTGCTAATGTTATAACACCAGAGAAGAAGGGGGCGAGGAAAAGAAAGGCGCCTGCGTCATGGCCACTGTTACAATCCACAGGAGGAACCCAAATGCAACCACAGACTCAAAAACAGAGTGAAAAAGGGATTTATTAAAGGTGCGTGAGGCTGCAAGGGGGGTCCGGGTGTAGGAGGCTGAGGGGGGCTGGCGGATGGCAAGGGGGCTGACAGAGTTAGTCCAGCAGAAAACTTGGCAGGCAAGCAGGCAGGCAGGCAGGCAGGTAGGCAGGCAGTGATCCTGAAGCAGCAGAGAAACAGGGTAAGTATACACGAAAGCTACTAGCAAACACAAGGTGAATCTCAATTCAGGAGATAGGCCTGGAGTGTGACTACCGTTACAGAGATCTGGCGAGGACTGGAGAGGAGAGCCGGTGTTAAATATTGCAGGGTTGATTGCTGGATGGAAGACAGGTGAGCAGCAGGGAGCAGGTGAGATGAATGAATGCCATCAGGGAACCAGGAGGGTGAGGGAGTTGCCACGCCCGCAGCACAGACACAGACAGGGGGAGGGGGGAAAACAGGACAAGGAAAAAACAAACCTGTGACACGGCCTGGGCCGTGACAGTACCCCCCCGCCCCCCCCAATGGGAGCCTCCATGCGAACCCCCAGGCTTGTTGGGATGGGCCCGGTGGAAGGCCCTGATGAGGGTGGGGTCGAGGATGAAACGCTGAGGAATCCAGCAACGTTCCTCAGGACCGTACCCCTCCCAGTCGACGAGGTACTGATAACCTCTGCCACGGCGGCGAACATCCAGCAGCTGCCGGACGGTGAAGGCTGGATGATTATCCACAACACGGGTGGGCGGAGTGGGGTCGGCTGGAGGGCACAGGGGACTGAGAGAGACTGGTTTTAACTGAGAGACATGGAAGGTGGGATGCATCCTCATGGATCTGGGCAGCTTCAGTTTAACAACAGATGAATTAATGATTGCATCGATCTCATAAGGGCCAATGAAGCGTGGTAAGAGTTTCTTAGAATCAGTCTTTAGTGGAATGTCTTCAGAGGATAACCAAACTTTCTGACCTGGCTGATAGGTGGGAGCTGGGATCCTATGGCGGTCTGCAAGGTGCCGGTTGCGGTCGGCCGTGCGGAGCAGGGCAGCACGGGTGTCCCTCCAGATCCTGCGGCAACGGCGGAGATGAACCTGCACTGAAGGCACAGAAACTTCCTCCTCCTGAGCTGGGAACAGAGGAGGTTGATAGCCAAGCGAACTCTCAAAAGGGGACATACCGGTTGCAGCGCAGGTCAGTGAGTTTTGGGCGTACTCAACCCAGGGAAGGTGTGAGCTCCAGGAAGAGGGGTTCCTAGCAACCACGCAGCGGAGGGCGGCTTCCGGATCCTGATTCGCTCGCTCGGCTTGACCATTAGTCTGGGGGTGGAAACCAGAGGAGAGACTCACTGATGCACCACGGCCTTGCAGAAACGGTCAACAACAGTGAGTATGGCTGTGTTACCTTGGGATGGGGGTAAACCAGTGACAAAATCCAGGGCAATGTGGGACCATGGACGGCCGGGGATTGGCAGAGGGCGGAGCAGGCCAGCTGGAGGGCGGTGGTTAGCTTTTCCACGAGCACACACAGTGCAGGCAGTGACAAAGGCACGAGTATCCGCATCCATGGTGGGCCACCAGAAGCGCCTCTTCAGGAGGGAGAGAGTGCGACCAATTCCAGGATGACAGGCGAAGCGAGATGAGTGCCCCCACTGGAGAACCTGGGGGCGGACATGTTGGATGTGCTCCTCCATGCTGCGGGAGAAAATCAGGATGTCATCGAGGTAGACAAAGACGGAGTGGTTGAGGAGGTCTCGGAGCACATCATTAACCAGAGCCTGGAAGACGGCTGGGGCATTTGTCAGTCCGAAGGGCATAACCAGATACTCAAAATGTCCTAGGGGCGTGTTGAAGGCAGTCTTCCATTCATCCCCCTCCCGTATCCGAACCAGATGGTAGGCATTTCTCAGGTCCAGTTTAGTGAAGATTGTGGCACCCTGCAGGGGCTCGAAGGCTGAGCTAATCAGAGGTAGAGGATACTTGTTCTTCACAGTTATGTTGTTAAGGCCACCATAATCGATACAGGGGCGGAGTGTGCGATCTTTCTTTGACACAAAAAAGAAACCAGCTCCAACAGGGGAGGAAGATGGACGAATAATACCTGCTGCTAAGGAGTCCTTGATGTACCTCTCCATGGATTCTCTCTCTGGACGGGACAGGTTGTACAGACGGCTGGTAGGGAGAGGGGCTCCTGGGAGAAGGTCAATTGCACAATCATAGGGGCGGTGCGGTGGTAGGGAAAGGGCATGCTGTTTGCTGAAGGCCTCACTGAGGTTGAGATAGTTGGGGGGAACGTTGGAAAGATCAGGGGTTTCTGATTCAGATGAGGATGGCAGGTCGGTGCCCACTGGGGGAAGGGCAGATTGCAAGGCATGTAGAATGGCAGTAAGAACTCCAGCTCACTACTTTTGCTGCTGCCCAGTCGATGTGTGGGTTATGCTGCCTCAGCCAAGGTTGTCCAAGAATTATCGGGGCAAGGGTGGAGGAGATGAGGTGAAACTGAATCTGCTCACGGTGGTTCCCTGAGAGAATGAGAAGCAGAGGACAAGTCTTGTGAGTGACACAAGCCAAATGTCTCCCATCCAGGGCATCAGCATCCATGGGCTTAGCAAGTGGTTAAAAGGGGACGCCAGCCTGAGAGGCTAGGCTAATATCCAAAAAATTTTCATCTGCACCAGAGTCAACTAAGGCCAACAGGGGCAAGGTCTCAGCTCTCCAACATAATGTGGCTTGAAACTGCATGCGTGGGAAGGAAAAAGAAGTTTGACTCACCAGTACTCCCACTGCTACTGGTGAGCTCCCCCTTTTGGCCGGAGGGAGCATGAGGCAAGGAAATGACCTGTCTGGCCACAATACAGGCACTCCCCTGCCCTCATTCTTTGGTGGCGTTCGGATGGAGACAGGTGAGCCCGACCCAGCTGCATGGGTTCCTCTTCAGATGGAGCAGAGGGGGGGGGGGCACTGGCCGGAGGTTTATAGATGCTGGTCTTCACATGAGGGGGAGGTGAATGATGTGGTGTGAGCCAGGATTGGGGATGGCTGACTCTCTCCCTGCGACACTCTCGTAGGCGATTATCAATCTTAATTGACAGGGAAATGAGGGAATCAAGGCTATTGGTGTCATCTCTTGCTTCCAACTCATCCTTGACTACATCACTCAGCCCGTTGTAAAAAACTCCTTGGAGAGAATCATCATTCCAGCCTGAATCTGCAGCAATAGTCCTAAACTCAACTGAATATTCCGCTACACTACGGGTACCCTGACGAATACGAGGAAGACGCCTGGCAGCATCTTTACCCTGGACCGGGTGATCAAAAACTTTCCTCATTTCCGAGACAAAATTAGCATAAGATGAGCTAACTGCAGGCTGACCCTCCCACACTGCTGTAGCCCAAGCTAATGCTTTCCCACTAAGCAACCCCATAATAAAGGTTATTTTAGACTTATCTATGGTATAGGTCGATGGCTGCTGCTCGAAGACTAAAGAACATTGCATAAGGAAGGCTCTGCACGTTCCCAAATCCCCGGAATAGCGCTCTGGTGCTGGAACATGAGGCTCTCTGGCTGGGAGAGTGGGGGAAACGGCAGCGAGGACCGGTGGAGGCTAGCTGGGTGGGGGTTCAGGGGCTGGGCTGGAGAGGTGAGTAGCGAAGAAATCCACCTGGTTCCCAATTCGAGTTACATGAGTTGAAAGGGCCTTAAGGGTCTCCATGACGTCTTGGAGGAGTTGTTCGTTGCGACCAACACGAGCGCCTTGGGCAGCAAGGGCATGGCGGAAGGAGTCTGTGTTCGTTTGGGGAAAAACAGGGTCTCGGGGGGAGGGGTCTGTGTTTGCTGGGTCCATTGTGGCCAGATCATTCTGTTACAATCCACAGGAGGAACCCAAATGCAACCACAGACTCAAAAACAGAGTGAAAAAGGGATTTATCAAAGGTGCGTGAGGCTGCAAGGGGTGGGGGGGGGTGGGGGTGGGGGATCCGGGGGTAGGAGGCTGAGGGGGGCTGGCGGATGGAGAGGGGGCTGACAGAGTTGGAGGGGTTAGTCCAGCAGAAAACTTGGCAGGCAAGCAGGCAGGAAGGCAGGCAGGCAGGCAGGCAGTGATCCTGAAGCAGCAGAGAAACAGGGTAAGTACACACGAAAGCTACTAGCAAACACAAGGTGAATCTCAATTCAGGAGATAGGCCTGGAGTGTGACTACCGTTACAGAGATCTGGCGAGGACTGGATAGGAGAGCCGGTGTTAAATATTGCAGGGTTGATTGCTGGGTGGAAGACAGGTGAGCAGCAGGGAGCAGGTGAGATGAATGAATGCCATCAGGGAACCAGGAGGGTGAGGGAGTTGCCACGCCCGCAGCACAGACACAGACAGGGGGAGGGGGGAAAACAGGACAAGGAAAAAACAAACCTGTGACACGGCCTGGGCCGTGACAGCCACGGCATGTCAGCGATAGCGTATAGCAGAAGCAAACCTCTGACTATATCTAACACAGATAACAATAACAGTAGATAAAGTATTTTAAACCCCACATATATTTATAGTATCCGAGGGACATGTGTGTCTTTGCTGGTCAGATAATGTCCATTAGTGGCGCGGTAACCGTGTAGTCTCTTAATAATATTAAGGTTAATAGCATAATAGGATATATCTTTCAGTCCTCCGTTGCTTACCATCTCAGTTAAATCGGCAATTTTATTCACTCACCAGTCAGTCCAACAAAGCTGAGGAAGAAGAGTGCAACTCGTGCCTAGATCCCAGGTTGACGTTGTCGCCATGTGCGGGGTCATTGCTAGCAAGCAGCTCAGAAGCTGACTCGCCATCTTGTCTGCTCTCGCTCCTGTTTTTTGTTTTTTTTACCTTCAGTCGTGGTCGTTTTGCCCATGTTTAACCAAATATTATGGACACAAACTCAAAAGTACGCTTTAGAAACAGGTTCATCACACTCTAGGCAAATAATGTCGAGTATTGACAGAGCTCTTCTGACCTGCAGCTTACTCTATCGCTCGTCAAACCGGAAGACAGTATTTCCCTTTTGAACAAAAAAGATGGAGTCAAAGGCTGCAGGACCTCTGTCTGCATGGCTCTTTTGATCAAAAATATCACAAAATTATTTAGTATTTTCAGTTTGTGTATTCTTTCTACATTTCTTCTTCGAGTCGTGAACTTAAAAACATGGTGGAAAAATATTTGAAATAAAGTATATTAAGTATCATTATTAATATAAAACTAAGATTAACTTTACTGATCCCCCAGGGGAAAATGTTACTCATCGGGGTAATAAACTTAAGTGTTATTGTCATCAACTGTCATCCATGTCTATTTTTTTAATTCATTTTTAATAATCTATTTTCAATAATTAATCTAATTTTACATGTGGCCTGATTAAATCCTGTCTGTTATTGTTCTGTTTGTTTGAAGTTTTATAACAATAATAATAATAATAATAATAATAATAATGGATTACATTTATATAGTGCTTTATCATAGACAAGCACTTCACAAGTTTTAATAAAAATAACACAAATAAATTGAAAGCATTGCTTATGCTGTATTAATAATAACTGAAATGCAATTAATTAGATCCCATGGTAGAGTGCTGGAAGTCTACAAGCTCCTGATGTTATGTTAGTGTTTTACACCTGGTATATTAACCCACAATGCCTCAAGTTTACTCAACACAGACAGGAAGAAGCAACCTGTAATGTTAAATGGTCACTGACTGAAGTCCTTGAGAGGAGCACTTTTGTCTTCCATAGAAAACGAGCTGCTTTGCTGCTGTTTGTTTATGCTGAACTGAAAGAACATATGGTCATGTGGCTGCATGCTTACACCACAAATAGCAACCCCAGAGTTATTTCTGGTTACTTTATTGATGAAGTAGAATACAGGAGCGGCACTCCCACACGAATCAGGGCAGACCTGGGCACTGAGAACCGGTCAGTGGAGCAGATGCAGATGTTTTTAAGAGGTATCCATGACGACGAGTTCAGTGAGAGATGCTACATCACCGGCGCAAGTAATCATAACCAAAGGATTGAACAGTGGTGGGGATTTTTAAGAACACACCATGCTCAATATTGGATCAATGTTTTTCAAGATTTAAAGGACCATGACCATTTCTGACCAATCTGTCAATAACTAATTATAACAATACTGTTCACATGCCCAGTTGCGCTAGTCATTTACTGCAGCTGTGATCATTTCTCCTCTCCATGTTGTTAATATTCACAATTCCATCACAATTCCAATGTGAATATGAATCTCAAAGTATTTTATTCATGAGCTGCTTAAGAAATTTTGTTGCAAAAAGACTCACACAACATTCACAACAGCTTAATTATTTCTCTGTTCAAATCTCATATGAGCTTCAGATGAGATTTAGCATGAATATTACACAGAAAGACTGTATTGTCCCTTACCACATTTATTATAATCCCTTCATGGCCTCTTTGGGGAGGAGAATGACTGCAGTATGGATAGTATGGAATAATTGAAAAGATGTGCAAATTTAGGCTAAGTGTTTTTTGTTTTTTTGCCTTGTTTGCTTTTCTTCTTTTAGAGAGAGCTGCAGGACATTGCTCACCTGTGGAATTGCCACAGAATTCGCCCCAGTAGGAATGCAGTTTCCCCAAGTGGACGACCACTACTGATCTACAGCCTTCCCCACCTGTTCGGCACCACAGACTACATCAAGGCAGTATCCCATCAGCAGATACAGGCTTGTAGAGAGGAATGCCTGCCAAGAGGTCCACATCCATGTGATGAGACTGTTTCTGACATTTGTTGCCTTGCAATGTCAGAAAACTATCTGCACCCACCTACTTCTTCCGAGGAAGCAGTTGAACTCTACATTTTCTTACGGGCCTACATCCACACTCAGCTTTAATAGTAAGTATAGTGCTAAAGACCTAGTATAGTGGTTCCAAAAGTTTGACCCACAATAAAAAAGCAAAGTCTATCCAGGACTCCACCCCATATCCTTTTGTCCATAAAAGGTCAGAATATATATATATATATATATATACATATATATATATATATATATATATATATATATATATATATATATATATATATATATATATATATATTCTGCCACTCTCCCATTAACTGTTAAGAATGTGAACAGAGCATGCTGCTCAGCACAACTACTCAGCACAACACAAGGGCTTGGCCAGTAGATGTCGCCACCGCCCCACAAACAAAGGTACACCATCAAAAAACTATTTATAATATTATTACAAGGCAAAAAAGAAAACAAGGACATTCAAATCTCTTGTGATAAACAGATTTTCTGAGTCAGCTTCACAGTGACTTCTTGTGGGGGTCCAGACTAATCACTGGCCTTGTAGGCCTAGAACCACAGTATACTAACACCAGCAACAAAAAGCAAAAAATGTATGTCAACAATTAACATGTATTAACAATAATAAAGTGTGTTACAACTACTTTGATTCTTACACTGTTAATAAAATGTCTCGAATGACCCCGCTGCTTCAGTTTATTAGATTAGATTAGTTTTAATAATCTCCACGGGGAAACTGATTTACCACCAAGTCACAAAACAAACAGTCAACAAACATTACAAACACAACAAGTTTATGATTGAGTTGTTGGTTTTATTGTGTGTTCTTTTGTGAATAATCAACTTACTAGAATCTTTGTCATAATTCTAGTCGTGGTTAAAACCAAAAATACATTAAGATTTTTATGGTTCTCATTTAAAGAGTAACAATCCCGTGTCCTTTTCTGTGTTTCAGGCTGTTCCCAGACATACAGAGACCTGAACAGATAACCAACTTTCAGATCTGCTGGACTAGAAGACACAGTAGCCAGTGAATTTTAACTTTAAAACTGTCTGTCAGTTATTATTTTTGTCTGTTGATGTGAGTCTAATTAATGTTTTGTAATCAACATGGCAGTGGCAATTGCAAATGTAGCTGTATTACATCTGAATGTCATTTTATTATGAAGATTATTGAAAGTCGTGAGGTATGTGTTTAAAGCCTTGATTATGCAGATAATGTATAATGTATATAAACTGTAGGCTTTACCAAAAAAACTAAATAATTTTGGCCCTATTATTACTTTGATTCAACCCTTTACCTGACTTATAAAGGGACCAACTGGTAGCAACAGTGCCCACGTCTTTTTGGATATAATGTTGAAATTCAAACACTCTGGAATTCATCTTCAGGATTATCAGTCACTTAAAAATGCTGAACAATTACATTAGACAGCAAATGATGAGTGAACACTAATATCACTAATGTGACATTTTGTTGAATGCAATTAAGTTTCTAAAAAATAAAAACTGTTTTTGTAGTTTGTGTTGTATTAACTGAATACATATTGATAACTGGCACCTAACACAAAAGAAAATTCACACAAGATGAAGTAAAGAACACATTTAATTAATGGCACTTAAGTCAATCTACATTAAAGAAGTATAAAGTCAGGACATTGTAACTCATTTTACAATAACCACTAACAGGGCTTGCTTTTACTATGAACATAGTAATTTAACATTTAATTTATCAAAAAGTTTATTGGGGCAGCCTACCAACATAATATTGGCCCCACCCAGAACAACCCTTTTAATTATTTGAATAAACATTTCTCTTGCTTATAATTTGAACAGAACTCATAATAACTCTGAGTAGAAATAAAACCACAGAATGCACTGCTGGTACTTTCAAGTTTTCAAGTTATGTGATGTGAGGAGCCAGCCACATGAAACCTTTGAAACCATCACTTGAAAAAAAACCTCTGGTGTTCAACTGAACATTAACATATCAATGTCTGATTGGCCGTGGAACATCAAAGACACACTTATAAGAGCACAAGCAGACAGCTATGAATTAACATGACATAATTGCTCTTTTCTAATGTATAAAACTTTCACATTGAATGATACTGTCAAACACATGACCATAACTGACAACTGGCCTCTGGATTTACTATAACATTACCAGATATAACACTGCCAGCAAACTCAGCAGCCTTTGAGCCACACAGTATGTTTACATTGATCAGATATGAATTTGTTGATATGTGATATAACCACAAGTTTGTTTTTAACTGATTTGATCTGAATTTGAATTGCCTGGCAAACTGCAAAAAAAATAAAATTCTCTTGAGGTTACCTTGTGGCTTCTTATGCACAGTGAGACTTCATTTCTGACACAAAACATTTCTTCAAATCTTCTTCTTTCTGAGGTTTGAAATATTGAAGAGTGCAGTTCGGTTACATTCAGAATGTCAATATGGACCCTGCCTGGTGTGTACACCAATTACATGTCATTTCTCACTACACAATATCCATAGTGTAATAGTTACTCATCAGTACATTCTCCATCTCCACACGTAACTCTGGGTAGGAGTTATATGTACAGGGTAACTCCAATATTGATCCACAGGTGTGTGCAACTGGTCGACGTTGCAGTCCCTCCAAAGCTGTAAATATGACTTCTATTTTTGTGACACAGATGATATCAGAGCCTGTCACAAATCTCAGCAACCTTCTGAGACCCACTTCATCCAGTCCTCGTATGTACTGCTGTAAAAATCCAAGAGCTTGTCTCTCAGCTGGAGTCTCTGGACTTGCTTCAATTAGCTTCAGGACTTTCCTGCAAGTTGTTTTTTTGTCTGTATACATGATCTGTATTTTTGCTGTTGTGGTTATGGTGGTCTTCAGGAGTTGTGCTGCAACTGCTGACATGTTATCAAGAGCATACTTTGGCTGCTGTATTATTTGTTTGTGTGCTACTTGAAGGAGGACTGCTTTTAGGTTGGCTTGTGATGGAACAGCTTTCACTCCCAGGCGATCCAGCAGATCTAATAACTCATCCTGGCCATCACTATCAAGGTCTCCCTCTAAGGCAGCGGTTATGAGCTCTCTCTCACACTGACTCAGGTATAGCATCAAAGATTCAAACAGTGAATCAGTAGACACAGCATGCTCTCCAAATATCAGTGCTGTGGTAAATGCTGGGGCAAGGCGCAATGGAAAGTATCCCTGATCCAGAAATCCCTTGGCCAATATTCTTCCCACAGCTTTCCACTCTTCCTCCTGCCATTTTGGTGTCAGGGATGGCACCCTCATTTCCGCCCCCTCTGCTGCAGAATCCAAAAACTCTGTCCAAAAAGCAGCTTAGGCATCTCTGGACACACCATCTGCATCTGCACCCCTTTCATTAATAAAAGCAAACTTTAAAGGGTACCTCAAAATCGACTCATCTTTGAACTGACAAATCATTTCCTCTAAGAGATTTACTCTGTGAAGTTTAAGACTCACACAATCTTGGTCAACGCCTGCATCAAAACTTGAGTAGTTGCCAGTATGTTGATCATGGTCCCCTGACACAGGGGTGGATGTGGAGGGGGCACCGTCGATGACTTCCTCGACTGGAGTGAAAAATTGGACAGCATCATCCAGCTGAATCTCTGAGGGTGGGTCATTATGTGTATTACCACCTGAATGGACGGCATAGTCAACACAATCTCCTAAGACAGGAGTGGATGTGGACAGGGCAACACTGGAGACTTCATTTGTTGGTGTGAAGACTGGACTGGACTGGTGTGAAGAATGGACAGCATGGTCAATATCATCTGCTAAGACAGGAGAGCTTGTAGTAAAAGCAACACTGATAAGTGGAAAAGAAAAGTGGAACAGTGTCATCAAACTGGCTTGCAGAAGATGCACCTACAAGGCCACCAATGATCACCTCTGTATTATCAGACTCAGAGGTGAGATCAACAACATTTGAGTCTTCAGTTGTACCAGATTGTTCTCTTTGTGGTTCATTCAGTCTGGCTGGCTTTTCTTGGTGCTCATCAGAATTTGTCTGTCTCTGCTGCTCTACTACAGTGACACCACACTTGTCCCTTTTCCTGTCCACTTCTGTGTCAGATGACTCTACAAAGCATGTTATGCTTAGGTAGAACCGTAAAATCCCAAATTTTGACAGTGTGTACAACTCACCAACAGTAGTGCTCTCATCAAGGTGTGATTCCTTAAAGTCATAAATATCGTGTAGGAAGTCTTCCCATTTTCCTTTTTTCGATTCACCACCAGGAAAAAAAAGTTCTTTGGCATGTGACAAAATGTCTGTTTTGGTTGAATTCTTGGATACTTCAAGTACCCTGGTGCCACCACCAGAACGCTTCCTCATTTGTTTTCCCTCATGGATCCACCCTAACTCAATTTTTCTTGAACTTTTAACAGCATTTTTAGAACGATCACGGCTTGGTTTTTTTGCACTCTTTGCAGGCCAGGGTTCCTGTTCAGACCCCTCATCTTGATTTGCTGTTGCTGTCCTTAGTTTCTTTTGAAGTTTTTCAAGAAGGAATATCCTTGAACTATTGTCTTTTTGTTTTTCTTTGTCCAGACAGTATCGCCTCAGAGCAATCCTGGACAGACAGAGATGGTCTGATCTAAAATCATATTTGACATATATGACAGTTTACAGGGATCTGTTTGGTACAGATCCCTGTAAACTAACATCAGAACCATACATATATACTTCAATAATATATATTTAAATTTAATTTTACAAATCATATTACATTTGGAATATCAGTCAAAATAATTGCAATTAGATATATTTTTGTTTAAATTGTGCAGCCCTATTATATACCAAATAACTGCAATCATGACTTTTCCACACTTTTTTCAACATTGTCATTTCACAACTTTTACCAGCAAGAAATATTTAGCTACAGTAAGACACAATTAAGTTGTAAAACTACACAGTTCTGGATTATTATGTTCTTCATTGTGTTTTATACTTGTAGGCTATAGAAGCCTTTGTAATCATACAGGAGAATTTCGGATGTTCAATAAAGCCATTGTTTTCTATAACTCCAAATCTTCTCTCCATATTCAACAACTTCACCTCTTCACCTCAGGCCACAAAGAGTAATACACAGACTTGTAGTCCACAGACTTTGTCAACTCATAATTCAAATTTGTCCTAAGAACTTGTCAATGTATAATAACAAGAATAATGCTAATATCTGGGTTCTTGCCATGAAAAGTGGAATTAACCTTACCTTGTCTTGGTGCATTCGGTCAATGTTTTCCTCTGCAACACCTTGCTTTCGAAGAAAATCCCATAAACCATTGTCATGAGACGTTTGCTCTGCCATTTCCTCGGTTTCCTGGAAATACATATGTTTTGTTGCTTCATCAACAATCGTCAGTCTCCTTGTTTGCTACGCTACCTGTATACTAGCTTAACAGATAACAACTCAGTCAGCATGTCAGCCATGTTAGCTTCTCTGTTGCCACGGTAACGACGTCACATGGCAAAACATAACAAAGCCACAGTCATAAATAAACCAATGTGTCACCTTTCTTTATGTTATAATTACGAGATCCTGATCTCATAATTACGAGATCTTTTCTCGTAATTACGAGATCAGGATCGTAATTACGAGATAAGGTGTCTATTTTTTTTTTAATCCAGTGAATGCAATGCGCTTCCGTACAACTCTCACCGCTACGCCACTGATTGTAAGTGACATGTTACCAACTCAATGTTTCATTAAGTAACATTAAGAAATAATGTAATTGTTAAAATTCTTAATGTGTTACCTTTACTTTGGCATGTAAAGCTGGGTGGTGATCCTGCAAATGCTGCATCAAGTTTTGCTGACGGGTGATCTGTCGTCATGAATGACTCCCTGGTCAATTTTTGTGTATCCGACATGCTCCCACACTGCCAATTTCACGCTTTTTCATATATTGCTGCAAATAAAGCAGGAGAGGACGTATGCTTACTGATTGACTAAATGCGGTCTTAATGCTGGTGTTCATTCTAACATGAAAACTGCACATTAAAAAAAAAAACTCCATACACCAGCTTTAAACATGACGTAGTCTGTCTGACACGTTTTTCACATCACATGTTTTTGGTCAAACCAACGTGAACTAATGAACTAATCAGTTTTCTGAGCTGCAATATCACCAAGGCAAAACAGATAACAGTAAAAAGTATTCAAAGTGTCTGTAGTTGTTTCATCATTATTTTACTGTGTGGATTATATACCATGTAAATTTAAAGTGTTAATATGATCTGGAGCAAATGGGAAAAGTGACTGCGCGATGCATACAGTTTGTGCAACTGTTTCATTTTTATATTATATGGATCCGTTCAGTGATATTACGAACATACAGCTCAGCAACTTTTCATTTTTAACACCTTCCCTCAGTTAAAAGCTATATCGCTCATAAACAACCTTGTTAGGACAATAACTAGTTAAAGAGCGGCACTTTTTACAGACGATTTAATCTGAAACTCTGAACATAACCTTTCCTGAGGTTATGAGTTTAGCATTAGTTACCATGGTGATCTAGCCAGTTTAAAAGAGAGCCACTTTCGTGACACTGAAAATCCTGGGTTTAGACTCAACATACCTCGCTAACCCATTAATCTCGCTTCGTAGTACACCCCTCAGAACAAGCTCAATGACTGATAAAGGCTTTCTGTGATCTGACTTCAAATGTGAACATTTTGCCATGCTTTATGTTTCAGTGTTTATTTTGTATGTTACCTTGTTAAATTTGACATCAGCATCTTACATGGCTAATGTGGCTGTTTTCACTGACTAGGGCAATGTTGGACTAATGCTGTAATACTGAGGGACAGCCAAGAGAAACTATGTGAACATTAAGCTTATTAGGCGCCAACTAAATCACAAGAGTAGTATGCTGGATGCTTTAACTGTTTTGTTTTTTTTATAAAAGTTAATACTGCAGCAGAAAATTTGTTTGCTTGTGTAAATTTTATTGGAACCATTTATGCTGCCACTGAGTACACTGTGGCTGATTTAATTATTGTACAGATAATATGCATATAACAGGTGTGTTACAGACCCACTTGCAGCACACATGAACAGAGTAATGTTTGCTAATGACTGTTATTTACACACAGAAAGAGCAGGAAATTCTTTGGTGTCAGTGCCCACACAGTCTCTGGGTTTTAGACTTGAGTCAAACACAGAAGTGGAACTGAGGATGGGGATGCAAGTCCTTGGTACCGAACGGTTAAAGGTCCCATATTATGCCCCTTTCTGATAAGTTTTTATAACTCTCAGAGGTCCTCAAAACATGCTTTTTAAGTTTCTTTCATAAAACACCACTTGGATTATGCAGATCAGTGTGTCTTTATACCCCTCTATTTCAGCCTCTCTCAAAATGAGCTGTTTCTGTGCCTGTAGCTTTAAATGCAAATGAGCTGTGACTAGTCGTGTCCCTCTCTGGAGGTGGGCATGACTTGAATCAGCCGGTCCTGGCTGTTATGTTTACGTTGACCGCCAACACGGACATGGCGGCTGTCAGATGTGGTAGATTTTAAAACATCTAATTTTGATCCAGACTGTGATCCAGAGGAGGCTCCTGCAGAAGTTCAATCACTGCGGATGTTGCAGGACATGTCTGATTGGTAAGTCAACAATTTTGTGTGTCTTGATACTTTACAGATAGTCGATGTGTGTATTGGTATAGCGTTAAAATGTAACTAGCTCGGTAGCTAATGCTAACTGTAACTCACTCCGCTTGTTCATCATTGAAGGAAATTTTGGCGAATAAGTGACATAATTTGTGAATATAGTTAACCATCATGCCTCCGGTGAGACACGTTAATACTCTGTGGACAAAGGACCTCTACAGGTGTTACAGGTGTCCCAATTACTGACATATTTTGATGATTGTTGACAATAAATTATCTTTGTTTTACAATATACTCTGCAGAGATGACTATCAAAATAATCCTTTCTGTAGCCACGTTTTTTTTTTTTTTTAATCATAATACCTAACTTGTTTTAGTACATATACAATTTGTCAGTCTGTCTGTATAATTATCATTTTATCATCAGTTTTCAGAAGTCAAGGCTGTGTGCAGTGGTTTGTAAACTACACTGTGCTCTGTCTCCACATAATGTTCAACAATTTACCTGTTCCAATATTATGTATTTGAAATTTGCCAAAGCTTCCTGCTCATCCATCACAGCTTGTCTAATGTCTTTCAGGTTTGAATTTCATAGGCCTTATATTTTGTTGAAATATTTTCATTTTTCTAAATTTTGTGGATATGCTCACAACAGATCTTAGATTAGACTCTTGATGTGCTGAAAAATTACTTTACAATCAATATTTTGCATCATTTTTTTATATTGTTATTATTATACTCTGTGCAGTAATAATTCAGTAGTGTAATGCAAGGACTACACTGGCATCGCAACTACATAATTTATTTATATGAGCATTTAAATCAACCAATGCTCTTATTATAATACATGTATCCTATAACACTTGTCCCCATCTCCAGCATACTGTTGTTTTACACTAGTATATGTACCACTGCTGTATATATTGTTGTACATCACTTACATACAGATGCATGATTACATAATCTTACATGTCTTAGTTTTTTTTACTGTTGTATATAGTTTAATGCACAATGCACATGTTAACTAATATTTTATTTTATTTCTTAAAAGCTTTATCTCTACAGAATATTTTTATCTTAATTTCTATATTCTATATGCTTGTATTTGTAGAAATATATATACTTATATTCTAGTCTTTCTTGAATGGGTGCAACTATAACACTACACAATTTCCCTCCTGGGATTGATAAAGTATTTCTGATTCTGACTGTGATAAGTCATTGTATATTGAGCAGGATAATGTACAGTGAGCAGGTCAGTATTGTAAAATAAACCTCTTCAGAATTAAGTAAGACCCTCTGCTTTGTGTCAGGGTCCTGCATCATCCTGTCAGGGTTTATTTCATGACACTGACAGAAAAGATTTTCACAATATTGTTAGTTGTATTCATGAAGATAAATATGAGAATTTTTTACAGTTTGCTTTACATTACTTAAGTTGGCATAACATTACAGTGTTCACTAAACACCGTGAATGTGTGTGTGGTTTGTCAGCAGGTTCACTGTAATACATGACAGCCAGGCAGAGTGTGTAAGTACAGCAGTACAGAGAAAATCAAAGATGGAAATAATGAACAACTGTACATATTTTTACAAGTTCAAATTAACAACAATTTCATTTACCTGTACAGCATTCCAAGAAATGGAAACCAGATTCTTTGGTACACAACAAAGGATGACGCTGTGGAAAACCTCCACAGATGAAGTCTGGTGGTGGGGCTCAGTTCTGCAACAGTCATCTTGTCAGTCAGCACCTTCTCCAGCTTGTAGAAGACAGGAGCTGCTAAAACAGAACAAAAATGTTTACAATATAATATAGTACTAATAACAAATGATGGTATGTGTGATGAATTTATAAACTCAATTAAATGAATCAGTCAGCATGATTATCTTAGTAAAATAACTCTGATCACTACTTATATAAAGAGGAGTCATGATAAGGTTTTGGTCTGTATATGAGTAACACATCTGCTGTCAGTTTATTCTTGTCCCTTGTTTGGTGCAGTCTGTGTGCACTGGGGGGACAGGAGGTCTTCATGTCTCTGGATGTCCTGCACATGGTTCAGGATGGAGGTCCAGTTCACCTCTCTCTCTGGCCTGGTGGCTGATGAGGCTGCAGTCCAGTGGATGTGGTTTCTGCTCCACATCCACCTCTGGATTCTCTCACAGTCCTTACTGATCTTCTCCAGTTTTTTTTGAAATTCCTACAGTTCATAGGAAACACATTTCTTCTTAGTTTAAAAAAAATAAAAAATAAATGAAAGATAAATGTGATATGTTGCAGTGTAACATTTCAAAACCAGTAAGTATTAAGAATCAATTCTCTCATCACATTTCACTGTAACAACACCATGAGTCTTTCAAATGCTACTGAGACGATATATGCAATCATACACTGCTATGGGCCTAATACATGTATAATAACAGCTGATGTGTGTGACTTGGTCATTGTTACAATGCCGTTTTTGTGAGTAAAAACTGATAACCCATGTAGTCACATGATTTTATGAATGTATTGATATCAAAGCAAAACAGTCGTCATTATGGACATGTCCCTCTTCTCCTCCTGCATGTCCTGCACCCCCACTGTGTTGTTTGTAATGTAATGCAAGACTTCTGTTACCGTACTGTTGTCCTTTGGTGCATCAGTGTTGAAGCACCGTAAACACTGAATAGAGGAGGGGGTGGTGTTGGTGAGGAAGCTGTTGAACCGGAGAAATTAAACTTATTTTCTGATTATTTCAGTTCTTACGTTCTAAGCACAGATAAACAACTGCATACCTGCGCTAATCACATTGCCTGATTTAGTCTGAATACAACTTTCTCAGCTTGATTTTGCAGCAGGTCGCTACACATTTCAGGTATGAGACAGTTAGCAGCTTGGTGCTAATCGAAGTTACACAGCAGGCAGAGGAGAGAGGAGGCGTCCATAACAACAGAGCCAATAACACAAACCTAGCAGCATGAAGTCACACAAAAACTGACATGAAAAACAGTCACCAGCATCCAATTTACTATTCTGTTTAGTTAACTGGCTTCATATGAGGCTTAACGTTCACACAGATTATCTTGACTCTCCCTCAATATTATACTCCAGCATGTGAGCATACAGTAGATGCTACACATATTAGCTGCGATGCTAACGGCAGGATGAGCGGCTAAATACACAGTAAAGCAGCATAAAGATGATAAAACTTACCGCTTCCGTGTCTGCAGTTGTGTCACAGTCGGTACTGATCCATCCTTGAGCTTCAGTTTTTAAGTGAATCCTGCTTTGTACTGACCGTTGATGAAGAAGCAGTCCGAAGTAAAATGGTTAGCACACACACGCAACACTTTACCGGCATTGTGAGGACATTTTACTTAAAACTAAAATTAATAATAATAAAAATTAATCCACTGGGTCTTCTGTGGGTCCGATGACGGGAGTAAATGCAGACATTTGTGCTCGTTCCTGCAGCCAACAATAGAGCACTTGTTGTGCTTTCCTTGTGCCTTCAACATCTCTGTTTGCCTGTGCAGCGCTACCAGGAAAAAAAATGGCGACCAGGAGGCGGACTCCTAGGTTTTCAGTGGGCAGCACAGACATGCAGCACAGGGAGTGTCTCCTGCTCAGAGGAGTGTGTGTGTGTGTACAATTATATTTGATTGATACGTTTTTAACTGAATTAGTTGTTAGAATCTGTAGTAAATACACCATAAAAATGTGTAGTTACTTAAAGCTGTGCTAATGTTAGCAAATGCAAAGATTATGCTCTTCAGCAGCAGCCACTCAGCGTCATTGTGATGTTGTTTATCTTATCACTCTTCTTATACTTCATTTTTGCTTATGGATAAAAGTGCAAATTTGTGTAAATATGCAGTAGTATTAATATGAATATATAAGGTGATGGCCAAGGCCACACAAATGGACAGTTGAAGGGCCAAGGGGTGGAACCTGATAAATCTTGTGGCCAGCTCATCAGGCCATACCATCTCCAGCCATGTCAGAGGGGGATTTGGGTTTAGTTAGGTTTTCCTTTGTATTAGTTTTAGGAGATATTAATTTTGTTTCCCCCTTTTATGTTAGTTGGTTTGGCCAAGCCAGAATACATGTTCCCTCAGTTTGTTCAGTTAACACCCTGTTTTGTTGCTGTTATTTTGAGTATAGTTATATTTTGTTGACCTCTTTTTAGGCCTAGATATTAAGTTCTTGGTTTATATTGTTCTGCATTTTTTGGGTAAATAAAACCCTCTTTTTCAACAAACTCCTGTTCTCCTCATTGCCTCACTGCTTGGTCCCCGATACCTTATATAAGATGAGTTACCTAGGAAATGCTGCTCAGTTACAATCGTACTTTTTTTTTCTGTTGTATATGAAGATATTCATGTTTTCCTTGTTATGAATGTTTTCATCTCTGCACAGTCTCAGTCATAAAATTCATCTGTTTGTATTGTCTTCTGTTATTCTCTTATTCTGTCTGCTGCTATGTGTTCCTGTTGTGTCACTAAGTCAAGGCTGTCAGCTTTTGTTTTGACACCAACTACATTGTGCTGGGAAAAAAAAAATCCTCTGCAGCACTGAACAGTTTTTTACCTGCAAAAATTCTAGTTATGAGTCTACTTTATTGGGACATTATAGATGGATTTCCAAAGCTGAAGTCTGAAATCAGTCAGAAAACAACATATTTGCCTTCTGTTCTTATTAAAATTGTGATTAAAACTAATAAAAAAAAAATCTAACTAAACTGAATCAGAAAAAGTTGATGGAAATAGATAAGTTCCAAAAAGATTCCCCAGTTCCCCAAAAGACTTTTTACAGTCATTTAAGATTGTTTGTGCCCTTTTCCAAAAAACATGAATTAACCATTAATGGGAGATGGAAACACTCGGACAGAAGAAGAAGTTGATGAAGAAGAGGCTGCCACTGCCGACTGTCCTATGAAAAAATTCCACTAGCTATTGACAAAACCGTGCATAGACTAATTTTTTAGTTCCAAGCCAGTTGATAGAAATGCAGCTAAGTCATTTTCTTTTCTGGTGACATTTCAAAAGTCATTCATTTGATATTTAATGGCTAATCTTGCAAACTATTTAAGTCTGACATATTTTCATATGCATCCATCATACACATCTGAAATGAGGATACTTGGTTGGTACATGGCTTTTCTTTATACAAATCACCTCTGTCCAACATTATAGTAAGATTTTTTTGTCTCTTCGACTCATTTGTCAAATGTTCAGACCTGGCCCTGGTGGGGTGAGTGCAGTTCGTGTTGTATTTATTTATTTGAGATGAAAATGTGTGCATCTCTAGCTGTAGTTATATTAACCAGAACCTCAGTAAGAGGGTTAAAGGAATGATAGATGAAAGGACTAAATGATGTTTGAGGAAATAATAACAGCAATATGCAGTATTTTTCCTTCCTTCCTCTTCATTCTCATTCACCTCATGCACCTTCTCATCATCTTCTCTTGCCCCACCCCTGACCCCCCCACCCTCAATAAGGTGGGAACATCCTGCTGAAACTGCAATTACTGCAGGAGATTAAATTAAGATGGGGGTGGAATGGTGGGGTGGGTGCTTAAGTGTATAAAACATGCACAAACAAAAAATGCATCTGGCTGTGAATAAAACTGTTCTTTTCATTTCAAATAACTTGAAGTCTTCAGTCCCCCTCCCTCCATCCATCCCTTCTCAGCCCCCTCTTCCCTGACTAAATGAAGGCTAAACAAACCCCATAAAATGTCAGCTCTCTTCCACACAATGCAGCTTGAGTGTTTATGAGCAGGCTAATTAAATGTTGAGGCTGTAATTACAACAGCAGCAGAAGAGTGAGACAAAGAGCATAGGGCAGCACAGGAGAATAGGAGGTGTTATCTCTCAGTGAGGGGGCCATAAGGCTGTGGCATGAGGGTTCCTCATTTTATGGCCTGTGCGACTGAGAGAGTTCAGAGGAGTCAGGCTAGTAAGCATGTCTGTCACAGCAGAAGGATCAATGTGACGAGGCTGGTGTGTTTGTCTCAGAGGATGAAGACAACCAGTGAACCTTTTGTCTGCTCCTCTCTTAGTGGACCTTGTTGTCTGTTAGGAAACCACACTAATTACTTCCACAGGAGACAGGATGTCTCACTTCACAGTATCAACACTGTGTTGGTGAGCATAAACAGCAAAGAGCAGGGTCTGAACCTGTGCAGGGATTTCCCTTTGGTCCAAGTCCAACACCTCAAAATGCTGCAAATATGTGGAATAAACATGTTTAACCTTTTCTTTTTTTCCAAATCATGGAATATATTTCTCTGTATCTATCATCTATGTCTGTCTGTTTTTCTGTCAGCAGATACACTTACATGCACACAAAGCACATAAAGAACAACATTCCAGCCAGCCTGGATCCTCACCAGTTTGCATTCAGAGCCAACAGATCTACAGACTTACTTGCCTTGAAGAAAACAACATATACATCAGAATGCTGGTTATTGATTTCAGCACAGCATTCAACACACTCACCCCCATGAAGCTGGCAAACTCAACACTCTGAGCCTGAATGCCACACTCTGCAACTTAGACTTCCTCACAAACACACCCCAGATAATTTGGACTGTCTATCGGTCTGTGAGGAGCTGCCCGACATAGGGCAGGGTGAGGCTGCAGTATGATAATCAATTACCCCAAAACGATGTACATTTGACAGTTATTTATGATGTTATAACATTAGCATGTCCACAGCCAAAACTCGTCTACAACTAATTGCAATGTGTTTTCTCAGGTTTGAAGTTAAGTTCTTGTAGGCTGAAATGTTGACATGTTTACAACTGTTCTTTTTTGTAGTCTGTAAGGTAGTTATAGTCTGAATGTGAGGCCAAGGGTGTTCTGCCTCTTCTGGTTTCAAATCACATGCTGTTTCTGCCACTGTTGTCTTCCACTCCCATTCTTGTATGTGCTCCGGTGCAGTCACTTTGCTTCTGTGCAGGGCTGCAGAGAGTTTTGTGTGTGGTCATGTGACTGCCTGGCTCTGTTTGATTGGTGAAACAAGGTAATGTTACAGAGCCTTTGGCACAAGTCTCTCAAAACAAAACAAACAGACCGTTCATTGAATAAAGATTGAATAAAGGGTTAAAAAAAAATCTAAGTAATGGAGTAAAAGTAGCATTTCTTCTATGTTGCATTAAAACTACCTTTACAAGTACAATTTACCATTAAAGTAAATGTAAAGCTTTACCTCTGGTGAATATACAAACAGATTTCACTCTGTGGTGCACTCTGAATGGTTGAGGACGTGGTCTGGATCTCCATTTGGAAGTTCCCCGTGCAGAACCAAGTGCATATAAGTGCTGGTTTGGGGTTAAGTGTAAAAATGCATATCAAAGTGAAATGTGGTACTGGAGGCCTCATGAAATGAACTGAAATCAAAACCACATGATGCTACAAGTGTGTATTGAAGTGATATAAAAGCTCATGTCTCATGTGCTGAGGTAAACTGATGAAAATGGATAATAGTGTTAAAGTATTGGAATTGGAATCTACAACTTGAGTAAAGTTTAGTTTGGTGTGAACACAAACAAGGACCATCCACAGGACTTTGTTGATAGTGGTAGTTGTGAAACCATATTAGCAATCTACAATATATATTTATGCAAGATCTGATAACCACAGTGACACATATGCACAAGAGCCTGTGAGTAGCTTAATTTTCCCTGATATAGAAAGGGTAAAGCCAGTCTCATTTCACCAAATGGCGTATGAATAACATGCCAAGATCTGAAGTCATTTTGTGTGTTATCACAAGGCCTCTTTTGCTTTTTCATATCATTTCATGTCATTTAGTCTGCATTTAATATGCAGAGATGGCAGGTATGCATGAATGTCATAGAGAAGAAAATAGAAGACATATGCTGCCTGGCCAAAAAAAAGTCACACACTGTGATATTTCATTGGACTTCCTTTAGCTTTGATTACAGCACACATTCATCATGGCATACTTGCAATAAGCTTATGCAGCGTTACAACATTTATTTCTGTCCAGAGTACAAGAGTTTGTATTGATGATGTTGGACTATTGAGAGTTGGACCCCTGCGTAAAGTCTTCTCCAGCACATCCCAAAGATTCTCAATGGGGTTAAGGTCTGGACTCTGTGGTGTTCAATCCATGTGTGAAAATGATGTCTCATGGTCTCTGAACCACTCTTTCACTATTTGAGCCCAGTGAATCCTGGCATTGTCTTGGAATATGCCCGTGCCATCAGGGAAGAAAAAATCCATTGACCTGCTCATTCACAGGGGTGGGGCGTGCCAACAGGCAAACCAGGCATTTGCCTGGGGCCCCGGCTTTTAGGGGGGCCCGCTAGCTGCATGCGGTGCGGCGCGCAGCGGGCAATCGCCAGCAGCCTCGCTCCGCCAGCCGCTCCGGCAGAGCGAGCTTCGAGCCGGTGCGGCAGGGGAGATGCTCACCGGGCCGCGCACAGCTCACGGCCCGGCGCGTGCACGCGCCTCCATGCGTGTCGCCAAGTGCTAATACATGTTCTGCACAGAAACGACAACAATGGGCATTTACGATGCAATTATGAAACGACGACGTAGCAAACCCCCTTGGGGGCCCCCCGCACGGCCCTATCTGCCTTCAGCGCTGTATGCGTCAATCAGCGTGAGCCGCGAGGTTTGTTTGTTTATCGGCCACAGAGTTTTTTTGCTTGAGAAAGACAAGATGAAGAGGACTTATCCCAGTGGGGCAGAAAAGAAAAAGCAGAGGAAGGAAAAGGAGGAAAAAAGAAAGAGAGATAGTGGTAAGTGCATTGTTATGATCTACTTACTGACTGTTGTCACGGACTTCATAAGGACTAATAAGCTAACAACTAAGCTATGACGAATGCTTAACAGGACACAACAACATTGAAGATAGCTAGCAGGAGTTGATGTGCTACTCCAGTCTCAACCAGCAGAAAATAACAAAAAGTCTTGTGAGGCAGACAGTCTAATAATAATAGTTATAATGATGATAATAATACTAAAGTACACCTTGTATGAAAAGCTTTGCATAATGATGAGATAAACTTGAGAGTGCCCAGAGGGGGAAATTTGTGTTGGGCAGTACATATGATATGTGCACTTACTACATGTTGAACTTCTTTATGAATATATGTTTCACTCTGTTTCACTCTTATCTCTCCTCGGGATCATTATTAACTTTTTTAAAACCTACAAATCCAGGGAAATATAATGTTCCCCCTCACATTCCTGATGATGAAAACTGTAAGTTCATTATTCCACATTAACTGATACTATGTTATGCCCTCTAAACATTCTTCATGGCAGAAGCATAAAGTTGTAGTAATAGAAAGTACTGTGCACATACATAATCATATGCCTGCCCTTAAAGATTCTTATATGCCCCGTTGTTCTTTTTTGGGTTCAGTTCCATCAACATCCACCTCCAGCAGCACAGCAGTTTCCCAACCTCCTGCACAGGAAGATCCAACAGATGATCAAAGATCAATTTCAACTGCAGATGACTGTAAGTTCAATAGTTTTTACTTCCATAGAGAACATATAACAACAACAATAATAATAACTCCAACAAGAATTGGTGCAATTAGTCAATGCTAGTTAAAGATTATTGATAACAAATATGCCCTGTTGATCTTTTTTGGGTTCAGTTCCATCAACATCCACCTCCAGCCGCACAGCAGTTTCCCAACCTCCTGCACAGGAAGATCCAACAGATGATCAAAGATCAATTTCAACTGCGGATACAGATGACTGTAAGTTCAATAGTTTTTACTTCCATAGAGAACATATAACAACGACAATAATAACAACAACAACAAGAATTGGTGTAATTAGCCAATGCTAGTTAAAGATTATTTATAACAAATATGGCCTGTTGTTTTTTTTCTCTTTTTTGTTATTAGTTCCATCAAGACCCGAAGGTGAAGAGTTGATCTCAGCGGACCCTGCACAATGGCCAAGCATCCTAAGCCATACCAAACTGTGCCAACTAGTAACAAGGGGGCCCATACAGGTGAAAGATATGGCGTTCCCCCAGAATACAGACAAAACTCCACGTAGATTCAAAAAGGAATACTAAGATATGACCATGAAAAATGGTGACAAAATACAGCGAAGATGGCTTATGCAGTCAGCACAGACTCAGTCTTCTGCTTTGCATGCAAGCTTTTTGGAAAACTGGACAATTCACTTACCAAAGGGGGATTTAGGAATTGGAAAAACATAGCTGGTCATTTAAAGGAACATGAGCATTCAAAGGCACATCATACCAATATGATGAGTTGGCAGGAACTCAACACGAGGCTCAAAACTAAAACCGCCATTGATCAGATGAACTAGGATTTGATGCATCTGGAGGTAGAGCACTGGAGAGGTGTAATACACAGAGTCATTGCCATCATATGCCATTTAGCTGAAAGAAATCAGGCTTTGAGAGGGCATACAGAGGCTCTATATGATCCACATAATGGCAATTTCCTAGCCCAGGTGGAATTGATGGCCCAGTTTGATCCCATCATGAATGAACACGTAAGAAGGATTCAAACCAAACAAACAAAAGTGCATTACCTCAGCAACGACATTCAAAACGAAATCATTTCATTGGTGGGAGGCAAAATCAGTGAGGAGATAGCCAGACAGGTGAAAGAAGCAAAGTACTTCTCTGTCATAATGGATTGTACTCCAGACACAAGCCACACCGAGCAACTGTCTATCGTCTTGAGAGTGGTGAAATGTGAGCCATCAGTTAGTGCATCGATCTCTGAACATTTCATTGGATTTGTTGATGTTCAAGACACCACTGGAAGAGGTCTATGTGAGACACTTTTGGAAAAGTTGGTTGAGCTCAACTTGAACATCAGAGACTGCCGTGGACAGTCTTACGACAATGGAAGCAACATGATGGGACATAAACAAGGGGTTCAAGCAAGATTACTGCAACTGAATGAGAAGGCATTGTGTGTCCCATGCAGCAGTCACACTCTTAATCTGGTTGTAGCAGATGCCGCCAAATCTTCTGTAGGCTCCATCTCCTTCTTCGGTGTTCTTCAGAGAATGTACAATCTTTTCAGCTCCTCTGTGCAACGCTGGGCAGTTCTGCAGGAACATGTTAAGCACGCAACAGTAAAATCCTTGTCAGTGACCAGATGGGAAGCCAGGATTGACAGCGTGAAAGTTGTCCGTTACCACCTGCCAGAGCTCATACAAGCACTGTCTGGCCTCCAAACCCTCTCAGTGCAGAAGAAGGACTCTGAGACATTGTCCACAGCAACCAGCATAAAGGCTGAACTGATGACATGGAGATTTGTACTGTGCACTGTAATCTGGTATGATATTTTGTATCAGATCAACCGGGTCAGCAAGATTCTGCAGAGCCTCAGTGTTTCTCTTGAAACACTTGAAGCAGAAACAAGCGCAGTGAGAACCTATCTTGAGAATGCAAGGGAAAATGGACTTGCTGCCGCTCAAACTGAAGCTACAAAGATAGCATAGAGCCTAGAAATTGACAAGACATTTCCTGCAAAAAGACAACGAAAAACAACGAAGCAGTTTCTGTATGAGAGCAGAGAAGAAACGCAGTCCACTCCAGATGAGGAGTTTAAGAGAGAGTTTTTCCTGCCTCTAGTGGACACAGCCCTCACCAGCTTGACTGAACGATTTTCTAGAATGGAAGATGTGTTTGGCCTTTATGGTTTCCTGTTCTCAAAAGAAAACATGAGACAGAGCGATCAGAGTGGCAAACTCACAGACAACTGCAAGAACCTCGAGAAAACACTACATGATGTAGAGTCTGAGGACTTGGTTCTGGAGATAAGAGCTGCAATACATACCTTCCCTGATGCTGCAGCCTCCTGTCCAAGAATGATGCTGGATTACATTTACAAGGAGCATCTTCTGGATCTCTATGGAACCCTTAGCATTGCTCTCCGTCTGCTTCTCACGCTACCAATCACTGTTGCTTCTGGTGAGAGAAGCTTCTCTGCATTAAAACTGATAAAAAACTACCTTAGGTCAACCATGTCCCAGGAGAGACTAACTGGACTTGCTCTCCTTCAATTAAGCACAATGTGCGAAGATCTTTGGATCTTGATGACTTGGTGACAGCGTTTGCACAAGCGAAAGCTCGCAGGCAGCATTTTTAGAACAGCGGACCTGTGGGTACCCTGTTTTGCACAAGCCATGTTGAGTTTGTTTTGTTCTGTTTTTGTGTTTGTTCTTGTTCTGTTTTTTGTTTTGTTATTTATTTATTTATCATTATTTATTTATTATTCATGTCAGCTTATTTTACATTTTATTCTTGATAGCTTCAGTTTTGTATTTTTGTATTAAAAGTTCATATTTTATATCTTGTTGGTGTCAGATTATTTACAACAACAATTATTGATAAGCCAGGGCTTTCAAGGACTTCAGTTGGTCCCTGGACCTCACTTTGAGAACTGCTAATCTCTTCTATTAGATTAGGGGTTCTCAAAGTTTTTCCAGTATACATATCAAATGTCCCAGAAATTGTGTGCAAAAAAACACATTTTTTCGGTGTGCACGTATGGGGTGGGGGCCCCATAAATTTCTTGCTTGGGGCCCCTAAGGACCCTTGCCCCGCCACTGCTCATTCAGTATATTGAGGTAGTGAGCTGACCTCATTTTTTGGGCACATAACATTGCTGAACCTCTGTGTGACCAACTGAAGCAACGCCAGATCATAACACTGACCCCATTAGATTGTACGGTAGGCACTAGGCATGATGGCTGCATCACTTCATCTGCCCCTCTTCTTACCCTGCTCCAGAGTCCAATCTTTATTCTTCCTAGCAAATTAAAGCCTTTTTTCTGATGATCCTCACTGATAAGTGGTTTTCTTAAGGCTACACAGCTGTTTAGTCCCAATCCCTTGAGTTCTCTTTACATTGTGTGTGGAAATCCTCTTACTTTCACTATTAAACATAGCTATGAGTTCTGCTGTTGATTTTTTACAATTTGATTTCACCAAAAGTTTAAATGATCTGTGATCACAATCATTCAAGATTTTTTTCCTGACCACATTTCTTCCTGGAAAATGATGGTTCATCACTATCCTTCCAGGTTTTAATAATGTGTTGGACATTTCTTAACCCAGTTTTAGTAGTTTCATCAATCTCCTTAGTTGTTTTCTTTGCTTAATGCAGGACAATAATTTGACCCTTCTGAAACAGAGTAACATCTTTTCCACGACCACAGGATATGTCCTCTGACATGGTTGTTTTATAAATGAAAAGCTGCTCACTGCATCACTTAGGGTTAAATAACTTGTTACCAGCTGAAACATATCAATCACTGCAGTAATTATCCGATGGAAGGATCTGAACTATTTGCTTAGTTAAATGCAGGTGGTGACTTTTTTTGACCAGGCAGTGTAGAATAAAGAAGGTGGACACGTGGATTGGTCAAACAAACACATGACTTTCACCTAAGTGACCGCTCTTCATTTCACATGTAAAAACCAGAAGCAAACATACACTACACTTTTAACTTAATTTTAGTGCATAATTAATTTCTGATGTAATACACATTACATAAGTTTAAGCTTGAAGTTACATAATGTTACATAATATGACCTAATATATTTATTTTAACCCAAACTGATCTTTTCCTTGTTGTAAGGTTTACTATTAACTAGTTTTGTGGTCTAAATCTAACCAAACTGGCACTGTTTCACAACATTAACCACAACAAAGATCACCATGACGAAGGTCACCTGACTATGATGACAATGGTCACCGAACTATTGATACCACATCCAAAACTTAATAAAATACATTGGACTGAACAGCAAATTTCGTTTTGTGCTGTGAAATGTTAATAATCATAATAATTATGTATTTTACGCAAGTATTTATTCATTTAATAATTTTAAATGTTTACACTTTCTAGGGGTCTTTTTTGCTCCTTTTTCATCATTGTTAACATTTCACAGCACAAAACACAATGGGCTGTCTGTATTACCCTATGTGTGGTCTAGGGCAGTGTTTCCCAAACTTTTTTTTCCTGTGGACCCACTTTTTAAAAATGATGAGCCATCATGACCATATTCACGACAGACCTTATCAATAGATTCTGGCCATTTCATTGTTTTAATTTCCTTGCATGAGAAAAACAACATACACATTTTAAATGCTTTACAAAAGGTATATTGCAGATATAAATTTTAAATTTTTTAAATTTGAATTTCTTCCATGCTCTTTTTTATTTGGGGACCCAAATAAAATCTCCTGTGACCCACCTGTGAGTCCTGACCCAGTCTCTGGCAATGACTGGTCTAGGGCATACATGTTGATCTTGCCTAGAAACAAACATGAAATTTAAGATCAAGATGAATGATTTATAGATAAGACCACAGTACACAGTGGAGTGGAAAACACACATACAAAACAAAACATTACTTCAATGTTATTTTTATTCACCATCCTCAATTAACACGCATGTCAAAGAGGCATGAAAGATGGTTTATCAGGTACATTTCTGAACTTAAATGCAATTAGTAAAAACTGCTATAGAGGGATTGCACATACATCACACCCCAATCAGCTAGACTGAATACGACAGAGTGGCAACTGAGTGGCAAAACAATGGGCAGCATGCTGGTGGTGACATCACGTGCAAACCCTCTATAATGTACGACAACTGAAAACATTATCTATTGCAGGGGTATTCAATTAAAATTCAAAGAGGTCCAGTTAGAGAAAATTTCCTAAAGCAAAGGTCCGGAACATCATAATGTCTAACTTTCTCGAGTGGGCCGAACCAGTAAAATTTAAGTATAATCTACCGATTATTCCGCCAATTAATCAAGTAATCAAATAAGAAATATTGTTCTGCATTTTTTTCTATTACATTACTTTTGCTTTATTTAAGAACAATGGTAATATACAAAAGAAAAGATAAGACAGGTCTATTAAATGAACAACTATAAATTGCTAAAGTAAAAATACTCAGCAAAGTAACTTTACTTTTAATGTAGATTTACTTTTACTGTATTTACTTTATTTTAGCACAAAGGTAAAAGTAAAGGTAGTAATATCTGCAGAAACCACAAACAGAAGAGTGAACTAACTCTTTTAACTGAAACAGTCACCAGAATATTTTGTTCACATGTTAAAATCACAACATTTTTCTTCTGGAGCAGGACAGACGCACCCAGACCCCCAGAGGACAGAGGACTGGTTCACCAACATGACACCTTTTTCTCCTCTTATGAGTTTGCACGTCTGTATTTAGTAATAAAAAAATAGCGATAAGAATACCATTAAAGTACAACAACAGCAATAAAAATGTTGATTTTTCAAAAAAGGAAACAATAACATGCACAATTTTTAAATTGTAATTAAGTAAAAACACTAATACCACAATGTAAAACTACCTAGGTAAAGAATGTGAGTATTTTTTTCAGCAGGTCAGTGATCAGTGTTTCAGTGACTCTCTGTGGATCAGTGAATAGTGTTTTATTTATGGCGGCTCGCCACATTAAAAACATCGACACCACGACATGATTTTCTATTTTTGGAGCTGCGCACCTTTTTCAGTCGTGTCTAGAAGGTAACGCTTTATTTGCACAACTCTCGCGAGATTTGTGTTCGTCATTTCACTAAAATATTCAAACTCGCGCGATCTTTCGCGAGTCTAGGGTTCCCTTCTAGACACGACCCTCTCTGTCTCTCTGTCAAACTACAGACAGCAGACTGTCTGTAAACAGCACGATGTTACACTCTGCAGTGTTTTACACAAAGACTTTATTTGTGTGGACACCCAGGTTTGGTTTGTCACCATTTTTATTTTTTAATCAGTCCGAGAGGACGACGGTATCAGTGATTGATTAGTGATCAGTCTGCCCTCCTCTCCTCCCTCACCTGTTCACTCTGCTGTGAGAAGATCTGAAAGTTTCTCACAGAGAAACACAGACTCTCCCGTTTTACGTACAGGCCTCCTTATACAGTTGTTTAATCTTATAAGTGCATCTGGTTGGTGATGATGTCATTAACCATCACGTTAGTTTCTGTTGTAATAAACTCCGTCATTAACAACAGTCTCCTCCACACGCAGCTTCTCTGCAGTTGATCTGTGTGTTTCCTGATCAGATAAACCAGCGGCGGAAAGACGAGAAAAGTTGCGCCAGTTAAAATAAAAGCGTCCCGTCAAAATTTAAATCTCTAATAATTTATTGGTTATAGGTCCGGGTCCGTATAGGACGGCGTGTGGGTCCGGACTCGGACCGCGGTCCGCCATTTGGGGACCCCTGGTCTATAGACTAACTCCATAACATGAGATATCTGGGGGCATCATCATACCATTTCCTAATCCATCATTAACCGTATATGTCCAGCACACGGTTGATGAATATGCTTTCTTTCTAGCTTATGTGTACAATCAAAAGATGTAGAGGGAAATTGTATAGCAAACCTTTCCCCACATGGATAAATAACATACAGTATTCATGCATTTTGAGGTATTTACCATATCATCAGGGTCAGACAGCACTTGAGGAGAGGTAGGTGCAGAAACTGGTGGGTCTAAAGATGGTGTGGGTGTTGACCACGTGGATGCTAGAGTTGAGATCTGAACTGTGATTTTTTCGATGACATCTTTCAGCTGGCTCACTACTGCTGGAAGCTCTGTAAAGGGAATGAAAACAAGGGGGAACAAAAGCTTCGTGTCATTACTGTGTTTTGAGACCATTGTAAAACATTACATTAGTTATTTGTGTTATGAAGAGCATGGCTGGAGGTGGAGCTGATTAAGGAGGAAGAGGAAGAAAGTGGTCAATTCTTTGTATTTGGGAAGATTTTTCCGTAATTATATTTATCTGTTTCTATTTAGATGAAACCAGCTTTGATTGTTGTCTGACCGCACACCCACAGTGTTTGTCTGACTTCAGGAATCAGTATAGACATACCACCACAGTATTTAAAAACCGGTGTTTTATAGTTTGCTTTACTTGAATTAATAAACAGAAATGACCTCTAATGACATCTAGTATCGCTTTCACATGGTCTTCTTTCAGGCTCTTGATTTCTCTCTGAAGCTCTTTCAGTTTCTGCTGTGCCACACTCCAGTTTCTGGGCAGCTGCTCCTCATCTGATGACTCCTCATTTGAGTTAGTTGAGTTAGTAATCAGCCTTCTCTCTGGCAGCAAGTCAACTGCAACAGCAAAATTCACACTATAATTATTGCATCAACTAAAAGTACCGCAATTAAAATATAGTCAAATATTTTACCTCTGAAGATGCTTTGTTTGCCAGCTGCTTCTTCAGCTCTTCTATCATTTGGTTTGCTGACTCTTTTTCTGAACAGGTTGCTCTTTTTCTCTTCTGTCAAAATTATAATTCAGTTTTGTATTTTTATAACAGCCATATGTAACAACATCCATGTTAATGACTATTTAGTACTAGTTACAGAATCAACTGCACCACTGATGGATCATACCTAGATTCAAAAATGTGTAAAAAATCAAAACAAAAATCATGTAACTATGGACTTGGCCAATTATTAAATGCATTTAATTATCTGCTAATACTAATTAGGCTTAAAGAGACTCAGAGAGTCTTAGCATTTTGCCAAATTTATGTAATTGATAACAAGACAATATTCTTTAATGAAGGATTTACAAAAAAAGAAAAGACGCCATTTACACGATGTTTTTAGCCGAAATATCAACTGTAGCACGTAGCAGGTAACATGTAAATATACTACAGTTGATATTTCGGCTAAAAACATCGTGTAAATGGCGTCTTTTCTGGTTAAATTTTAATGTTGCGACTCGCAGACACTGAGATTACACCACACAAGCAGGATGGATACATTTTGTGTTTGTTTTGTGTTCTTGTTTTCTTTTTTGAATTTACGTTTGATCTCCATTCACTGCCATTAGCTGCAACCCTGTTTTCTGCTGAAACTCCTAGATTGTTTTGTGAACTGAAGATCGTCACCCATCCTCATATCGGCATAGGGGTGAGTACATATTGAGTGGATTATGATTCTGGGTTGGAGTGTCCTTTTACAATGAAGGAGAGCTTTATTTTCTATGCATCTGGCAGAATATTACATTACATTACTTTCCACAGGCTGCTGGAGATGTGAGGTTAGCGTTCCAAGATTTTCATGTGTCTAGCTTTACATTAAATGGCCGTTTCCAGTTGCATATTTATGTTGTGGACTGGTTTGATATCTTTACAAAAACACTGGTTAAGAAAAAATGTCATTGGTTGAAAATGTCAGACTAAAACAGAGGTTGCGCTAGACTTTTTCATTGTCTGTCATTTTGACTGACAGGGTCATAAAAATCCTGTCATAATCTATTTTTACCTGCCACTTTAATTTTTAAAATGATAATAATTACATATTCAATAGCATTTAATTTTGATTCATTTTTAATTAATATTCAGTCCAAACAAGCTGAACAGAGAATCCACACCGTACCTCTTTTATCAACACCATCATCGTTATTGGGCTTTTTGAAGAAACTTCAGCTGCTGACACTCAGCTGCCGTGACACTAGGTATGTTGGAGATGATCTAGGCCTGCCCAGAATTGATCAGCGGTGATCGCTGCATAGTGCATGCGTGAGATTGGTGTCCGACTTGATCCCGACTTGCACATGTGGGCAACAATAACCTCACGAGATCGAGGCGGCTGCAGATTGTAGAACCAGATGCCGCAGCTGCCCTCCACCAACTGCAAACGCCTGGCTGTCACCTGATTGACAAGCTGACAGGCTCTGATTGGCTCATAATTTTGACAACAAACACCACGTGTTGTATAAAATACTAATTTTCTGTGTAATTGTAATATTTAATGCTGGACATATCAGTCTTCTGTTGTGCAATGAAGTTTTAATCTGTCAGCAAGCAGATATTTTGTGTCTGATAATAATAAAGTTTATGACTTATCAAAAGAACAGTTTAGTGCTTTACAAGGCAGATAAAAGAATAGATTTTATAAGCGTCAAAAGGAGGTTCTCTTCTATTTTAACTTCAATCAACGATGAAGAACGCACTTTATTTCTTCAGCTATGAGCATGATCTGCAGACTACAGGTAACCTACAGGTGATCTAACAGGATGTTCGTGTCTCTTCCTTTACTCTCTCGTAAGTCTACTGAACACTGTCCGACTTGACTGCAGCTTTTTGTCTCCACCTCCTGCTGCGGCCGCCTGATCTCGTCTACTCTCCAGGCGAGGTGCAGTTCATCTCGAACGAACCTAATAGCTAATTAATATGCTCACTCACCACCAAGTGGTCAGGGGTGTGAATTGCAACCTGTCAAAATGACAGATGACCTTCAGATTTTTCCGTCACCGTTTTAAAAAAAAACGGTCAACGACGGAAAATATTCGGTTAACGCGACCCCTGGACTAAAATGTAATGTTTTATTTTTAGTTTATTTGGGGACTATATAAATTAGTAGTGGCATTAATTTATAATACATTTAGTTGAGCAACTTTGGCTTAATTCATCAAGTTGTAGCCTACTTTTATATATATATATATTGTCTGTAATTTGCTTCTACAAATATTCATTGTAGAATTTTGCAATGTGCCACCAATTTAAGGAGAAATGTTGAATCTGGTTTTGTTTTCAAAGGCAATTGCTACCCATGCACTATGTACAGTCTCATTTGAAGGCAACTTCCCAAAAAATGGGATGATTTTATGTTATAAATGCACTCAGTATACCCATGGGGAATGAAATGACTTGAGTAATAATTGAGATTTATATTTGAACACCTCACCTTTCCAGGACAGGGCAGAACTACAGAACAACACACAAGATCACATGAGTCGGCCTATTGCTTCCCACAGAGAAGTCAGAGATAATGTCAACAGTAGGAGCTCCTCCACACCTAGGCTTTTGGATACTGCCTTTCAACAGGTAAATACACAATGACACAGTTTTAGTCTAAGTGGAATTGTTTTATGTCCAAGTTATTACAGGCAATATCTTGAAATATGCCAGAACATCTGCCAGGATACAATCCCCCATGTATCTGGGTAACTTTCTTATCCTGCTTGATTCAGTTTTAAGAATCTTCCCTAAACTGTGCTGTCAGCTCCCCAAGTAGGTATAATCATTAGCACATGTCATATGCCACATCACTGATTTATTTTTCTCCCATAGCACTACAAGCAGTTGAGGTCTAAAGCACTTTTAAGTTGTCTGAAAATGAAAGTGTACACCTACTATGTTTATGATTTGGTGATTGGACTTGACAGAAAGGGAGTTGATTCATTCAATTGTTCATTGTCTTTCTCTTGTTAATCTGTAGAATACCAATCATGATGATGACATCAACACAGATGGTCACATGAGTAACACTTCAACCAATGGAGAGGAAGAACTCAACAATTCAAGCAGTGAAGCTGAACTCAATAATGAGAAGTCTTCCACAACCAGCCTGTTGGATATGGACATTCAAGAGGTATACTTGTAATAACAGATTCAGCCTCATTGGTATGTTTTGTTTTGGGGTGGGGGTGGGGGTACACTAAGCCAACTTTATTAGCATAGTAATACTTATCAGAGGGTTTCCAGTGACACCCTCACCCTCAAGTGTCAACAGTGCACACATTTTACAGTACATGTAGTTAGAGGTTTGCTGTAATAGTTGAGTGCATTCATACCACCTAACGGACAATTTAGCTTAATTGTGGTAAATTTTAACCTATCCCCTAGCCTAACCCAAGTGTAGACAAATGACATTGTCAGCAAAAAGCAAAAGCTACAGCAAACCACCTGCACAATTTCAATTATTAACTACATTTTTCATTCTCTTTCCTTTGTTCACATGTAGAATGATAATAAAGATAAACAAATCAACACAGGAGAACACTGGAGTAACACTTCCAACAGTGAAGATGAATTCAACACTGATAACCCTACCACAAGCCAATTGGATGTGGACATTTCAGAGGTAAGTGCAACATTCTATGTGGTAGTTTATATATGTTTTCTTTGTATAAATGTCTACTCTTTTAATTACTTCAAGTAATCTTTTTCCCTTGTCAACCTGTAGAATGAGGAAGCCCTATCACATTCTGAAGAGGACTTGATTGATGCTGCCAGCAGTGTTGGGAAAGTTCACTTTCTACATGAACTAGTTCAAAGTTCAGTTCACAAATTTTAAAATCAACTAGTTCAGTTCATAGTTCATAATTCAAAATT
Organism: Lutjanus erythropterus; assembly: GCF_056507025.1. NCBI lineage: Eukaryota > Metazoa > Chordata > Actinopteri > Lutjaniformes > Lutjanidae > Lutjanus > Lutjanus erythropterus. The sequence goes on along the minus strand of NC_139335.1, from coordinate 34,603,864 downwards.
TTGAACTAAAGGCCAAAACGCACCAAAGGCGTCTGACGCGCGCCAAACTGACTTGACGCTCGATTGTTTCGATTTTGGAGCGTCAAATGAGGACCAGGGCTTTTTTTTCTGCAGCTGCAGTTCGTGTTTGGGGAGAGTTGAATACTTGAATAAAAAAGGCATGGACGTGAGGAGTGAGTGCTGATGGAGCTTTAGCTCCACCAGGTAAAAGAATAAAAAAAAAAAAAAAAAAAAAAAAAAAAAACAACCCACAGCAGAGACAGAGGGAGGGAGAGAGTGTGTGAATATGGACAGATGCGCCAACTTGATATACAAACTTTTTATGATCATGAAACATAATATTGAAGACTTTTGTGGCGTGTTTTTTTTTTTCTTTTGCTCCAAGTCCGATTTGCTTACTTTTAAATACTTAATTACTCCCCACAGATTGATCATAACTGCGCAGGAGGAGAGGAGAGGAGAGGAGAGGGACAGCAGAGAGGAGGGAGAGGGAGCATGTGAAGTGCTGACTGATATAAAACTTTTTTGATGATGAATCCTGATGTTACTGTACAATTCCCTGGCTAAAATATCTGTCTCAGTAACAAACAGACAGAGGCTCGTCTCCTCCATGAAAGCTTTGTCACTTCGCAACATTATTTTAAATCATTATGAAGAGTCCAGACTCTGTGTCTCCCTCTTTATCTCCTTGGTGTATGTCGGTGTGCAGTTTGCTGTCTTAATATCGCGCACCGTTTAGTCATTATATAGACGGACCTGAAAAAAGATGATTTTTTTTTTTCCCTCAGAGGACAACATTTTATTAAAGACATAAACTATTATTAATAGTTATACTAAATAAATAAACAGATGCATATAAATAGTGACCTTTTCCTAAAATATTGCTGGTTTTATGGTGATGGAATGTTAAATCTGACGCCTGCAGTGCGCTATAGAAGCTTCAAAAGACGCACGTCAAATGAAGCCTGCAGTGCGTTTTGGCCTTAAGTTCACAGTTCCGAAAATGAACTAGTTCACAGTTCTTTTTTTTTTTTAATATGTTGCTATTATTTTTCAAAATTATTGCCACAGCCCATATAGAACCACAGACAGCAATTATTTTATCAGTTTTAACGTTGGAGTGACTTTTGATTTTTTATTCACTTGCACATACCTTGAAAAGCTAGCCGGGTGCTTGAGTTCAATGTGCCGTTTCAGGTTTGCTGTTGATGTAACTTGGGTGTCAAACTCAATCACAGAAGGGGCCAAAATTTAAAACACATTCTAAGTCGCGGGCCAAACAGGATTAACATTTATTAAACTGTCTAAAACTGACTATGTTTTTTTCAGAAATATGAATTTGAACAGCCAGACTACAACAACTTTTTCCTCAATAAAATAAATAACCCAATAACAAAGGAAAACGAGAATATTTCAGCTCAGAATATTTAAGCTCACATATCCAGGTGGGGGTTACATTTGAAAATGCTTGCTTTTTGTCTGGACACAAGATATCACACACTTTAACCATACAAACCCTCAATGGCACTGCATTTGACATAAATATGCTCATATAATAATAGTACAAACCCATCAGCCCATCAGGTACAGATGAGCATACTGACCTGCTCAATTTAACATTAAGGCCAAAACGCACTGAGAACTTCAATAGAAAAGTCAAATGTAGATTTAAAATTTAGCACCACAGAACCAGCAGCATTTTAGGAAAAGGTTAAACTGCACACTGACACACACTGAGGAGATGAAGAGGAGAGACAGAGTCTGCACTCTTCATCATGACTTACAATAATGCAGCAATTAAGTATTTAAAAGTACACAAATCAGACTTGAAGTAAAAAAAAAATCGCACACCACATAAGTGTACATTAATATTATGATTCATGATCATAAAAAGTTTTTTATATCAAGTCGACACATCTGTCCATATTCTCTCTCTCTCTCTCTCTCTCTCTCTCTCCCTCTCTGCTGTGGGTCAGTCTTATTAGGTGTGTTCGAGATGAGCCAGGCCTGTGCAGAATTGATCAGCGGTGATCGCCGCACAGTGCTTGCCGGTTAAATTTGTGTCCGACTTGATCCCGACTTCATGACGTCATGCACATGTGGGCAACGATAACCTCATGAGATCGAGGCAGCCGCAGTTTGTAGAACCAGATGCCACAGCTGCTCTCCACCGACTGCAAACGCCTGTCTGTCACCTGATTGACAAACTGACAGTCTGATTGGCTCCTAATATTGACAACAAACACCACGTGTTGTATAAAATACTAATTTTTCTGTGTAATTGTAATATTTAATGCTGGACATATCGGTCTTCTGTTGTGCAATGAAGTTTTAATCTGTCAGCAAGCAGATATTTTGTGTCTGATAATAATTAGGGTTATATATATGACTTATCAAAGGAACAGTTTAGTGCTTTACAAGGCAGATAAAAGAACAGATTTTACATGCGTTAAAAGGAGGATCTCTTCTATTTTAACTTCAATCAACGATCAAGAACGCACTTTATTTCTTCAGCTATGAGCATGATCTGCAGACTACAGGTAACCTACAGGTGATCTAACAGGATGTTCGTGTCTCTTCCTCTACTCTCTCGTAAGTCTACTGAAAACTGTCCGACTTGACTGCAGCTTTTTGTCTCCACCTCCTGCTGTGGCCGCCTGATCTCGTCTACTCTCCAGGCAAGGCGCAGTTCATCTCGAACGAACCTATTTTTTACTTTTACCTGGTTTCAGGGGGAGCTGCAGCTCATCTCCCTCCTCATATACTTGTGTTTCTTTGCACTGAGTCAGTTGCCTAAACAGAAAAACCTGTTTACATTGTCGTTTGACAGAAGCTCGCGTCTTCGCGACTGCGAGCTGATTTATTTCTCGAGTTGCGCGGCATCTGTCGCAGTGCATTGTAAGACTTGTAGTATGAGTGGTGGGAGCGCTATTTACCGACGGGCCATTCATAATAGACACATGAAATCTCGCGGGCCGTATATAATTGAAACTCATCCACATCCGGCCCGCGGGCCTTGAGTTTGACACATGCTGTACACCATAAATCACAATCATGACAATTATGAAAGGATACAATATATAACACTTCAATCCAATCCAGTTCAAACAAAGTCAATTCGAGTTCAGTTCAACAATCCAGTTCCATCTTCATTCAGTTTCCGTTCAAAAATCCGGTTGTTTCCAAATCAGTTCAAGAAAGAAGGAAAAAATAAAATGGGGAAAAGAAGGGGTTAAATACTCCTACCGCTCTGGCAGCGAGTTTACCATCAGTCTATCCCTGTGCAGCAATCTTCTCACTGGCACGATGAAGCAGGGTCTCTAGAAAAGCAGGGGTGGAAAGTAACGAATTACATTTACTCATGTTACTGTAATTGAGTACTTTTTATGAGTAATTTGTAATTTTCTAAGTAGTTTTTGAAATATGTAATTTTTACTTTTACTCAAGTACATTTTGACCCAAGCATTTTACTTCGCTACATTTGAACCCCCTGACGTTACTGAATACAATATTGATAGTGAAAAAATTAAATGCGGGCGGAAAACCCCAGTATCCCGGAAGTGAAAATCTATTGCGTGGCCTTGCCTTGTGCGCACCCTGTCTCATAATTGGATCTATGCGTTGGAAGATGGCTGTTGCTGACCAAGATATGGAGATCATGGAGGAGGAAGGGCCTGACAAAGATATAAATTCTGAAGAGGAAAGCCACAAAAACCCTTGGCCAAACTTGGAAGACTTATTTGTGTTCAAACGCACAAAAGGCAACAACATTATACTGCAGTGTAAAATGTGCCTGCCCGGCAGAACGGAGCTTTCAGCATTCAAGACATCAACATCTAATTTACGAAAGCATGTGGTGGTAAGTTAGCGCATGTGTTTTTGTCTCTTACATCCCAAACGGTTTATTTGTTATTTGGTTTAAAAATCCCAGATAACACAGTGCTGCCAACTTTCCCAGAAACGTAGGTGTGAGATTTGGCAGGGGCGGGGTGGGGTGGGTGGGTTGTAGTACGGATCGCGGACGTTGGGGGACAGTGGGCTGTGGATTCTTAGTAGAATTTCTCTGTTTAATTTAAGGATTTAATAATTTAATGAATTTAATGCCTAGCTAACTGCAGCAATCCTACAGTAGGCCTATTAGGCCTGCATTTTTTAATATAACAGTGACAGTACAACACATTTTTTTCATAAGGATGAGATTGTTCTAGCTTAATAAATGTTCTAGTTCTTAAATAGTATTTTCTAAATATGAGTGTGCCAAGAATACATAACTACTCTGCACCCTCTTGTATTGTGTGTATTCACAGAGAAAGCATCCATCAAAGCTTGCTGCTTTTAGTGCATGTTCACGGAAGTCACCACAGGAACAAGGAGGCAAAAGTAAGCAGAGCAAGCTCCCAGACAACCAGGCCAAACTTGTGGTGGGTGGTGCCATCCGTGTGTCTCAAGGGACAGTTGACCGGTTCCTCATCAGGCTTATTTGCGAAGGTCACCACCCCTTCTCTTTGGTGGAACAGCCAGCATTCAAAGAGTTTGCTGCTGCTCTCAATCCTCAATACAAAATGCTCTTCAGGCCCACAGTTAAGAGCAGAATCGCAGAAACTGCTGCTGAAATGAAGACAAAGTTGATATCACACCTTAGTAACATCAATCATGTCACTACTACCACAGATTGTTGGTCTGCACACCAAAAAAGCTACATAGGTGTCACGTGCCATTGAATTGATGGGGAGACTTCGAGAGAAGATCTGTCGTGTTGGCATGCAAGAGGTTAAAAGGGTCACACATCTTTGATGTGCTTGCAGGTGTCCTGGATGATATCCACTGCCAATACAGAATAAGAGGGAAAGTGGTTAGAACCACCACAGATAGTGGCTCAAATTTTGTGAAGGCCTTCTCTATTTTTGGTGAGCAGAGCCAATCGGAGGATGAGGATGCTGGATCAGATACAGACCAAGAAGGTTCAGAATTGGATGACGATGTTGAGTTCCAAGACACATTCAGCATCCTAGAGCAAGACAATGGCCTGGAGTACCAGCTCCCCAAACACCAGAGATGTGCATGCCACCTACTGAACTTAGCTGCCATGACAGATGCTGACCTTGCTGAAAAGAAGAACGACACCTACAAGAGGCTTTCACGTGCCGCCTTTGGCAAATGCCAGGCTCTGTGGAATAAGTCAGGTCGCTCGCACACTGCAGCAGAAGCTGTGGAAGACAAATGTGGTCTTCAGCTCATTCGACCCAACAAGACACGGTGGAATTCAACATACATGGCTGTGGAGAGAATCCTACGCATCATAAAAGAACAAGGGGAGGATGCCATCAGGCATGTCTGCGAAGAACTGAAACTGAAAATGTGAATTTTTGTTTTTACATTTTAAAATATTTAATTAGCATATATAACTTAACATTTGTCATAATTCATGAATTGTAGGTATGGGCATTGGTTATGGTAAGTACTTGTGTGTTAGCTAGGAAGAGTATTCTAAAAAGACTAAAATTAGCCATTATACATCATTCTACAATTTTAATTAAGTCAATTAGGAGCAATCCTGCAGACAGTGTTTTCCTTTAGTTAGCGACACCCTATGTGCCCAATGGCAACTTTTGTTGCCACTTGCAGAAATAAGCCCATGAACAAAAAAATATTTATCCTAGGTACAATTTTGGGGGGGAGGGTTACTCTAGAGACTTGAATGATTAAATAATTATAAATATGTTTGGGGGGGGAAATCAGAAGAAATTTATAAAAATGGCTTCTTTCCAGGAAGATTTGCATCCGCCATGTCCTCAGCCAGAAGGAGCAGGAAGCAGATGACGTCATGCGATAGGACGCACTTGGAAATTATTTTTTAAAAATCAAAACCTTTGTCTAAGTTGTCTACTAGCATATAAGTGGAAAAAGTTGCATTAGTACCCTTAAGATTTTTCATTGTGAGTCAAAAATGACAGTGATAAACTTTGGCAACAATTGTTGCCAATGGGGCTAAATGGGTTAATAAACAAAACTTAATTATTGTTTTTTCCTTTATTTATCTTGTGCAGGTTGAGTCAGTCAGAAATTTCCTTTCTGGATGAGTTCTGCTGTGTGATGAGACCAGTGGTAAAGGCCTTGAATATTCTTCAGTCAGAGAGCAACACACACCTTGGGTGGCTGCTCCCAGTGATCTCTGAATTACAGTCCAAACTGAGAAGGCAGAAAGCGTCGGTCAAGATGTGCCTCCCACTCATCTCGGCACTACAGCAAGGGGTCCAGAGGCGCTTCAGAGTCATGATGGAGGGCCGAGAGCTTATCTCAGCAGCAGTCCTCCTACCCAAATTTAAGACGGGCTGGACTGACAAAGCTGAAGTCATTGAAGCAGGTATGACTCCATTGTTCAATATCACAGCGATCAGTAATTTATTTTAGTCTTGTTCATTTGTTTTCTATCAACAAATACATATTAACAACATTTCAATACAGAATACAAGGAGTTTTATTTGCTACATGCATAGAAATACTAAAAAAGCATAACATGAGGTGAAATTACAGTTAACCATCTGTACTGTGCAGGCGTGTTTGTTAGTGGGAGCTGGGGTATTAAAGTGCAATAGTGCCAAAGTGCATACTGCAATATGTCATCTGACTTAGCTGTCCATAGTACTCTTTAAGAACAAATAGCTCAGTACTTAATTTCCCTACGCTGTCTGTCATTAAACAGGACTACTGTATGTGAGGCATCACCTTGACCAGATGGATGAGGCTGAGGTGGAGCAAGGCGCACTCAAGCAGCATTCGTCGGACGAAGAGGACTACTTCTCCACGGTGAAGTCCCGCAGGTCAGAGGGTTCTGGGGAATTGGAGGGGTACCTTGCCTGTGTGTCAGAGAACATGGACCTGCTGAACTCCTTCCCAAACATTAAGAAACTGTCTCTGAAACTCAACACAGGCCTTCCAGCCTCAGCCGCCTGTGAGAGGCTTTTTAGTTCTGCCGGGTTGCTCTTCACAGCAAAGAGAGCAAGACTTACAGCAAAAAACTTTGAAAATCAGCTGCTGCTGAAATTAAACAAGAGCTTTTCCAGTCTAAAGTTGTAGATTGTGGGCAGAATTGTGGGATCCTGTGGGCATTTTATTTTGGTTTATTGTGAATAGCAGGATCCTGCGGGCATTTTATTGTGAATACTGGGATCTTGTGGGCATTTTATTTTGAATTGTGGGATCCTGTGGGCACTTTATTTTGTGTGCATTTTGTGTTTTGAATACTTTGATTCTGGTTTAATTTTCTTTATTCTTATTGTAGTGTTGTCGGTTGGACAATATGACTGAAAATAGTTTGCACTTTACAGTACAGGTTGTGACTGTCCTTGTTGTCCTTGTATTGTTAGGAAGTAATGTTACTGAGTTCAGCTGAGCTTTTACAAGTGTGGATGTGTACTTTAATATGCCTCGAAGTTGATTAAAACAACTTGTGCTGGATTTGATTCATGACTCATCCTTTTTTTGCATTAAATAACTGAAAGTAACTAAGTAACTTTTACTCAAATTACATTTTAAATGAAGTACTTTTGTACTTTTACTCGAGTAAATTTTTAGGTGGGTACTTTTACTTTTACTTTCAGTAGGATTTAAGCAAAGTAAAGATACTTTTACTCAATTACAATTTTTCAGTACTTTTTCCACCTCTGTAGAAAAGTAGTCCTTGGGTCTGGCTCGCCATCTTATCTCCTGCTGTGTGTGTTGTCCCACACTCACTTCATGGAAGGGTCTTCACTCTAAGTCCAACTTCAAATTGGTTCACACAAGGAAAAAAATCCTGACCTGCACGACAGGTCATGAAGAAAATGAATCATTCTATCCACATAAATGAACTCAATAAAGCTTTACATTCATTGTGAGTTGTGATATTGCTGCTACGCTGCTCAACCAGGCCCGATATGGTGGCGTAACGTTACTGCTACGTTGTTTAAACAGGCCTAAGATGGTGCTGAAGCTGCAACACCAGTGCTGTGGGCCTTGGCTACGGTAAAGGTGCATCGAGGCTCTTAAAGGGGAAGCGTCACTCTTATTTTCTGTGGGCAAACTTTTAATTGTTGCCATTAAAGGGCTATTAAAATGTTTTTTACAGACTTTTAATCAATTAAATACACTTTTTTTTTTTTTTTACATTTTAAACATATTTATGCATTTTAATCACTTATTTATTCATTTTAAAGGACTAAATATGCATTTATTCACATCATGTTTTAATGTGGGTTACACTAGTACTAGTAGCAAGGTCCACTAACTTACAAAAAAGGACGATAAGCAATGCTACTTTTATATTTTATTTATTATTTTTAACATAAAGCTGCCAAAATCCCTATTCATCCCAGAGGATTCAACAAGCTGAGTAAATAACAAGCGCATTGAGAACAGTCCATCCACAGCAACGCTTGGAGGAACATACAAAACAGTCTAGCAAAATATGTGCAATTCAGTCATTTTAAGTTTAACTTCCAAAAACTTTTTCAGCTTTTGTAACAAAGGCATATACAATATTTTGCCAACCAAATAGTTGCAGCACATTTAGAAAACATCCTTAAAACAATTTTTCAAGATTTGTGCAGGACTCAATTCAAGTTTTAAAATTCCAAGAGCAACAATAAAAGTTCAACACATTTATAAAAAATTAGGGGTGTAACAATACGTCAATATGGATCAATATATAAACTCAATGATCAACAATCATATCAAAATATTGATCCATATCGTCATCTAGATACGCCTTTATTTTGAAATTGGCCAGCTTTTTTCTGCAAAAACTTAACTACAACTCCAAAAGAGCAATGACTTTAACAGGTGTATTTTTTATTTTTTTTTTCATTTATATTTTTATTTAGAATTCAAGAACTGTAAAAACAGCCAAAAATGATTTCCATGACTAACAAGTGAAGATCAAATACCAAGGAAAACTGATGGGCTACTGTGTTGTTACAGAGCCAGAAAAAAGACATGCAATTACATTATAACATGAGTTTATCCTGATTCTTGTTATTATTGTGTATGTACAAAATACAGTGCACATTATCCTACAATGAATAAAACAATGTCAATGCGTGGCAATGCATGTGGCATGCGTTTTTTTCAGTGTAAGCCAAACTGCACCACATACACAGCATAACAGTTTCCTATAAGATTTTGTTTATCAGTCTATTGTGTTTTGTGTATCTGTGGATGGAATAGTCTGGGTGGCTGAAAGGTTAAATTTACACGGCCTTTTGCTAATATTACCTTCCGAGAATTGCTGCTTCAAGCTGTGGTCATGTTTTAAACTAACGTTGTTTAACCTAAAATAACTTGACACAGCATTTACAACGTCCATTTGTGTCCAAGGGTGGTGGCTGAACACAAAAAGCAGGTTAACCAAAGCTAGCAGGTAACATATAGTATAAACATTCAAGCACTGGTGCATTGAAACGAGTCCATTAATTACACACACTCACATTTATGACTGAAATAACTTGTCGTGATAGTCCAAATGCTTTCGTGATTTTCCAGAGTCGACCTTTGTCACCCACGTAATACAACGAGCATGCTAAGTTTGTAAATAGCAGTTAGCTCAGTTAGCCCTGTCTGGTGTTCACACAGCTGCTGTCAGCGGCTCCTAACTGCCAGAATCAGACCCAGTAAGACCAAGAGTGATGCCGAACCATAGATCAGTTGTTGGTCTCTTCCTCACCTTCACCACAAAATGAATGAACATCTCTTCTCTTAGTAAAATACCAGCAAAAGTAACGTTAGACACTAACACTCACTGGCTGCTGGGCGTGTTGACTGTCGTGTCTGACAGAAATCCAGAGTGCCATAATCCAGGCAGAGATAAAATCACGTTTTACTGTGGCTGTGACTACATGCACCCCCACACACACACCCCACACACCATGTGTCTGTCATTGCAGAGTAACTTAAGTTTGCCTGGTTACAAGTTAATTTTTCTGCACCGGGGTTCAGGTAGCTAGCTTTTCACAAAGAACACATTGAAAAAAAGTCGTTCTGAAAAAAATGTACCCGGGGTATAGCTAAAACCTAGCCATAGCAAAGTTGAGCTAGCTAGCTAGCTAAGTGTGAAAACGAGTGACAAAATTCATGTTCATTCATGTAGAGAAAACTATCCAACTGAGAAATGTCTCATAAATGACCAATAATTACAATTTCTCACTCAACCTATTGAACTAGCTACATAAATTCATGTAGTAAGATATATCTGAATTACTTACCGTTACTTTCAAGGATGCCCGATGGTTATGTGCTGCTCAGTTAAGCTGTCAGTTAACATGATGTTGGATATACTTGTTGGTCTGATGGATCTCAGTCTCATTGGAGTGACATGAATGAAGTTAATTCATTAGAATTTCTGTTTGATTCATGTACACCTAACAAGAATGAGTCATTTAATGAAGATAAATGCAATTAATTCAATTAATGCAAATATGTTTCTATTTTGCTGATCAAACACATGCCCTAGTTCATGTTTTTTTGATTGTGGTTGGTTTTGCATTGCAGATTCAGGGTCTGTAAGCTGGGTTCAGAGTGAGAGAAACATGGTCAGATTGCCCTAGATGTGAAAATGGGGCTGCTTTAAAGGCTCCTAGGATGTTGGTCTAGCACATTATTCTCTCTTGTAGGGTAATTCACATTTTTGGGCATGACCAGTTTGAGATCTGCATGATTGAAGTCCCCTGCTATGATGATTCCACCATCGGGCTGCGCCATCAGCTGCTTGTTGATGATGTCATGCATCGTCTCCAGTGCTAGCATAGCTTTGGCTTGTGGAGGGATGTATACTGCCATAATTATGACTGTTGTGAATTCCCTTGGGAGAAAGAACGGTCTGCACCTTACCGTCAGGAGCTCTAAATCTAATGTCTGTGCACCAGTTGTTGTTCACATAAACACACAAGTCACCTCCTCTGTTCTTTTTGGAGTCCCTGGTTCAATCTGCTCTGCTAGCTCAATAGCAGCATCTGGGATGTTATGGTCTCTGTGATGACTGTCACACGATAAGGTGTAGTTCTCATTCTGAACTGAGTTAAATCACCAGAGTTTGGTTAGATTTTACCAGCCACAGCTGTGTCACATTACTACCATGCCATGTCAGCTGGAGCTGATTGCAGCGATTCTACACAGTGCTGGTGATTCCACCAGCAGTCTGTTTTTGACAGATGCTGTTACAATCTAAACAGGAAGTCAGACACAGAAAAAGCAGATAGAATCTGGTCAATGTTCAAAATAAAAGACCCTGTACAGACTTGTGATCATAAAGACACACAGAAAATAAACTATTTAACCATGTAGTGTACTTATATGTGGTAGAAGCACAAAAAGCAAGGCAAGAGGACCAAATAAACAAAATCTCAAAGTATACATGCTGCTGGAATGCTTCTGAAACACAGGCATGCCATGCTCAGTGGAATCAACCCGTAATGTGCTGCCACTAAAGAAAGCAGCTATGGTGTGTAGTTCCGTCAGAAAAAACTATCTTTCTAACTATCTTTTTTCTCTAACTTTTTCTGTGAAATGTCACACATTTATTTACATTTACATAAATGCTGATATAGCCAATGATACAGCAAAGCTGGCATCATTAATTCATATCTATGTTGATTTTGCCAGATGTCACAACCATAAAATAATTATTTGGTCAGCCAGCTGTCTGTCTCACTCCTGACTAGATGTTGGTTGGGATGCAATTTTGTTGTTTTCCCACTGAAAAGGAGGAGAAGAAGAGCTTTAGCTGATTTCACAGACAAAGTTCTCTACTAAAACAACCCTAATATGCTAATGTGTAATATTAATGCCTTTGCTTTTTATGTATTTGATTTAGTCTTAAGTTATATCAAACAGCAGTGTTGGCTCCACTCCACATCTTGGCTCCACTGTTGAGTATCACTGGCATGGGTCAGCAACCTGCAGCTGTGGAGCCAAATGCAGCTTGTGTCACTCTCCAGTGGCTCCCTATGGCTTTGACAAAAAGTTATATGAAAATGAATAATGTTTATTTTTTAACATTTTAATTTTCATTTATCGTTGTTGTAGGCCTAAAGTGATTCTTCTATTCCCCATTTATAAAACTGTACAGCCTATACACTGAAAAAATATAAATGTTTTAATATTTTGTCAACTAATATGTGTATCAAAGCCTATGTCTATGGTATCCACCTTCTATGAAGGTGGTGCCTAGTCTTGAGTCTCTCTACACTAGCCAAAGATACTAAATAAAAAACAAAAACAAGAAAACTCAAAAGAGCTTGTGTCTTCACTGGTGTGGCTTAGTCCCACTCCTATGGTTGTACGAATGAATGAAGAGTGGACTGGTGGTCTGGCAGAGGAGACATACTCATCAAACTTTCAACTTTTCTCTCATCCACACTTCCCAAACCAGCTAAGAAAAGCCATGATCTCATCTGTGCCACCAGGTCCAAACATTGGCCAATATTTGAGAACTTTACTCAGAAATCTGAAGTTCTCATCTACTCAGAAGTGGTGTTGTTCTTCTCAGTTCGCTGTTGTGGCATCAATCAGCTGATAAGCACACCAGAAACCGCATTATCTCTGCTGCAATCAAGTCACACTCAATGAATGGAGCCAAATAACCTCCTACACTGCTGTACTACAAGGTGGTCATGCAGCTGCACTATATGAATGGACAAAAACAGTGAGAGGCAAAGCTTCGCTAAAACACAGAAAGCTGCTCGCTTACCTGTTGACAACCCTACTTCTTGCTGGTGATGTGCAGCTGAACCCAGGGCCTACACATGATCTGCAGCCTCCACCTGGTGCACTCTCAAGGTAACACTGGCCAACAGAGACATTCAGCCCGACACCTGGCTACCACAAAACACTGTAACAGGAGTCTCTTCTGAACTGCCCAGCATTCCAACATCATTTGGGATCCACTCACAAAACCAAAAGGTCTTCTTGGAGGGCATTTGAACATTTAAAGAGTTAAAGCAAAAGCTGGACAACTTCAAAACCTGTTTGCTGACTCAAATCTGGACTGTGTCTGTCTGAAACATGGCTGACCAAATCGTCACCTGTAGCTTCCTTTACAATGCCTGGCTATAATGTTTTCAGAAAAGACAGAAACAGAGGAACGGGGATGGTGGACTGCTCAAGTACGTGAGAGATGACATCAAATGTACACAAAGTGACCTGGCAGGTGCAAATGACATGGCCATATTCCATATTCATCACCTTGTCTCAGAAAAGGTCATTCAATGTGATTGTTATTTAATGTGATTGGTGTGTATAGACCTCCCTCATCTGACATTACGGTTTATGAACCTTATTAAAAACCTGCTTAAGGATTTGGATACAAAGAAAGAATGAACAGTTCTTGGGGATTTTAATTTGAACTGGACAGAAAAAGGGACTAGAAAGAAGCTTAAAGCACTCGGAAACAAATTTCAAATGACTCAATTAATAGATAGACCCACTTGAATAGCAAATTCAAACTTCAAAAACTTTATCTAATTTTCATTAATAAGCCTGAGAGAATCACAAAATCATTCAGTATTCTCACTGGTTTGCCAGATCACAACATGACTATGCTATGCTAGAAAAGTAACAAAAAGCAGGTTTATTTATCAACAGGACATAAAAAAATACACCTGTGGAATAAGGAAACGAGACATGAATAAATAAATTTAAGGAAGAATTATGCCACATCGATTGGAGTGATGTTCTACTCATAAATGAGAGGCCTCCTGTAAATCCTTCAGGTACATTAAATGGAATAAAGAAAAATACACCAAAATGTTTAAGGACAAACGCATTAAGAGTAGCCTACCTTGGTTTAATGAGCAGCTCTGGGATTTGATGAAAAAATGTGACTTTGCTTTGGAAATAGCACTTAAATCAAGATTAGTTGATGGTGGATGGGTTTTAAAAACTTTTTAACGAAGTAGTCAATGAATTGAGAAAGGCAAAGGCCATTTTCTGGATTTTATCAAAGAAGAAAAGGGTAATAGTAATTTGATATGGAAGAACAAATAAATTAACAAAGACAGACAGCAAACAAATTCAGGGAAAGGGACATTAACTGAAAATACAGGGAGTTTTAATTAATGATCCTAATGAAATTGCCACCACATTTAATAAATATTTTGCTGACTCAGTAAGAATCTGACACACACCTTTGATGCAAGAATTAAACAAATATCAACACTGAATCCCACAAGACCAGTTTTTAACTTAAACAAAGTTCCTCAAGGAAAGATCTATAAAATACTTAGTCCTTTAAAACCCTCAAAGGCAAAAGACATGCTTGAGTGGGATTCAAAATAAAAATAAAAAACAATACTTACTCCTTCAGCACTCCTATTGCACACTTGGTTTATTTGTGAACAACACAGTCATTTTTTCCAAATGCATGGAAGTCTACAGTTGTAGTTCCTATTTTTAAAACAAGTGAATGAACTGAAGTAAAACTAGTCAGTGGGAGTGCTGTAGGGGCTGTATTTTTGGATTTGACAAGAGAATTTGATACTGTAAATCATAATGTTCTTCTCCAAATTATCCAATTTAAAATTCTCTGCTGATGTAATCAAATGGATAGAGTCCTACCTGAAGGCAATGTACCAGAGTTGGAACTAGGACCCCATTGTTTGTTGATTGCATTGTTGATGTCCCACAAGGCTCAATCTAAGGACATCTTTTATTTAGTCTATATGTTAATGATCTGCCACTCATATGTCCTGAAGTTGAAACCCAAATGTACGTGGATGACACAGTCATCCTCACACATGGAAAAGACAGATGTGAAGTGGCAGCTAAGTTAATAGCAGCAATGGCCAAAATTTTCAACAGACTCATTGTTTGAGTCAGAAGCGAGCTTCCCTGTCACCCGACAATGTGAACAGGCAACTGACAACTGGCTCAGCGCAAAGAAACAGAAGTATAGCTGAGCTCCACCTGAATCAGGTAAAAGTAAAAATAAGGCTGAGCCACAGTAGAGAGAGAGGGAGAGAATATGTGAATATGTGTCACAACCGAACTAGGACTGAACCCAAATGCACGACTCTAGAGACGAGGTCCAAATATACAATCTTTTAATATCAAAGTATCAAAGGAAAATCACTCAATCGAGGAAGATATCAAACTAACAAAAAACTCTGATGAGGAAAAAATACTATGAACACAGAAGAAATCAAAATCACTCTTTCGAGGAAAATAACTATGGCTGAGAAAAATAACAAGACAAAGTATCAAAATAACATAAGGCAAGTCTAAGGCAAAACAAAGTATCAAAGAATACGAAACCTGAATTGACAAGGGTTGTGGTGCAAACAGGCGTGGGTTCTCTGGCACACAAGACAAGATGAACTGGCACAGGACAAAGGGAAACACAGACTATATACCCACACACATGAGGTAATGGGAAACAGGTGGAAACAATCAGGGCAGGGCAGACAATCAGACCAGTGGGATCACACAAGGGGGAAGGAGCAAGTTACCTGAAACGAGAGGAGAGTTAGGTGTCAAAATAAAACAGGAAGCCACGAGACAACATAGACACAAGACAAAGACTAAACATAACTTAACCTGACTTCTTGGACATGACAATATGGACAAATAGTGTTGACTTGATATATAAACTTTTTATGATCATGAATCATAATGCTACCATACACTTCTGTGGTGCACGATTTTTTACTGCAAGTCCGATTTGTTTACTCTTAAATACTTAATACTTATTTACTTGATTGATTATAACAATGAGGGAGGAGAGACGAGCTGCAGAGAGGAGGGAGGGAAGAGAGCGAGTGTGTGAAGTGCCGAATTTTTATTGATCATGAATCCTGATGTTACGGTACAATTCTGAGATTTAAACACTTCAGATTAAAATATCTGATGTTGCAAAGCCCAAACTGACAGA
Source organism: Lutjanus erythropterus (assembly GCF_056507025.1). Classification (NCBI taxonomy): domain Eukaryota; kingdom Metazoa; phylum Chordata; class Actinopteri; order Lutjaniformes; family Lutjanidae; genus Lutjanus; species Lutjanus erythropterus. The sequence goes on along the minus strand of NC_139335.1, from coordinate 34,587,966 downwards.
CGGTCATCTCCTCCACAAAACATTTGTCAATATGCTGCATTATTGTAAGTCATGATGAAGTGTCCAGACTGTCTCTCCCTCTTCATCTCCTCAGTGTGTGTCTGTGGACAGTTTACTGTCTGCTGTGGTCTAAAAACATCCTCACTAATGTAAACTGTTAGAGTGACACTGATGTAAATGATCCTGCTGCTTTAATACAAAAACATAAATCTTGTGCACTGTTTCATCATTATATAAATTGAGCTGAATAAAGGTGAGGATTTTTCTCCTCAGAGGACAATATTTTATTAAAGAAATCTGAAGCCAGGACTGTTTGATGCCCTGATGATGCATCAGCTCAGACATGGTGCCCCACCTTTTACTGGAGTACCAGGGTATCATGGCGTACTGGTGGTAACTGCAGGAACATGTTGAGGGGGCCTGGGGTTGACAACAGGGAGTACCAACACACAGCCTGCAGACATTTTATTTTTTGGCTACATGGCTCTTTAGTGCAGGGAAACCGACTTATCATCCCCAGCTGCTGCGTTTGGAGCATCAGGGACAAGTTCTCTGATCCCACTGGACATCAGACAGGTTTCATACCCAGAATCTGAGTTTCCTTCCAGGCCCTCTGGAGTGTCAAAACAGGACCACAAGTACTCACTAACCTGTATATATATCAGGGAATCAACCAAAAGTTAATTTATTCTAGATTATATAGATTATTTATTTCTGTATTGCAAAGTATGTTCCATATTTTCATATTTTTCTGCTAATATAACATGTATAGTTTATTTATTCAGTCCATTATTTATTATTCAATGTTACATTGAATTGTAAGTGCAATTGATAAAAGATGATAATTAGATATACCTGCTGTATTTATTGAACTTATATACATATAAATATGTACCTTTTATATTAAGTTCTTTCCTTCAGTGTTGGTACATTTTCATGACCACTTCAGGCTTCACTAATGTATATTATCATTACAGGGTCAGCTGTACCTTACAATTTTAATTAATTAATCTAAAAAAACACCACTGACAATAATGACATCAGCAATATAAATTATTTACACAAACAGTATTGGTCATCCCTGTCAGTCTTGACAATACAAGGAGACATGCTGTCTTATAATCATAAATTTGCAGCCTTTAGTGTTCAAATAGACAATCATCATCAGCTTGTTCTGTCTTCATCAGATATGCTTTGATAAAGACAGAAGAAGCTGATGAGACATTTGTCTTTTTGAACTGAAGACTAAAAGCTGTGAGTTAATCATTCTGTGGTCCTGACTGAGAATCATCCTGAAATGTGGACAATAACTATTAAGAAAAAGCTGATCATCAGATGTACATGATTTGTTTTTTGCAGTGATCTACATATAAACATACTTGCAATTATACAGTAATCATGACAATACTTCCCTGCAATGTCTGTAAATGTTCATTTCTACTTCAGGTAACACTAATGTGTATTATCCTTACAGAGGACAGCTGTAGTTTGGAATGAAAGGATGAATATAAAAAAGAACACTTTGTTTTGTGTTGAGAATAGGAGAAATGTTGGTGAACAATCATAACTTGCAGCTTTTAGTGAACAAACACAAACATTTTGACAACTTATTCTGTCCTCATCAGAGCTGACTTGGATAAAGACAGAAGAAGCTGCTGAGACATTTGTCTGTTTGAACATTAAAAGTTGTGAGGTTATGGAGGTTATCATTGAGCTCCAGCTCTTTCATCCTGTGGTCCTCCCTGAGAATCGCACTGACTCAGCTCTTTGTTGTTGGATGAAACACAGTGACTTCCTGTCTAATTCATTCCAAATCATCAGCTGTACTGAGTGTCCGTCCTTTTGAAGACAGTGTCAAGATACATTTAGTTACAATATTATTTTATTGATTTTATGCAATGTGGTCAAAATAATATTTCACTAAGAGTATTACTTACAAGGCAGGTTAATATTCCACAATAAAGGCAAATAAATGTGTCACTTACGTAGACCTCTCCTGACTTGTGTCTGCACCAGTTCTGATGTGGTGGGTCCATGAATGAGGGTCACCAAACTGAACCTTCTGGGGTCATCTGGTCCAAGGCTCCTCCATCGTAGCATCCCAAATGGCTTACAGTGTCTTTCAGCTAGTTGAGAAGAATGGACTGTCCTTTTACCTTTGCTGCCTTTAGGAGAGAAACAAAATATACATAGTGATGTCATACAGGAGTATTCTACTATATTCCATGATGTTAGATTACACAGATTTTCATCCCAAATAAAAACCACACCTGATGATTCAATTGATTAGCAGCCATCATCCAGATATGAGGAGCTAATTAGTGAAAACATTTTTTTTTTTTTTCTTATTTTGGTTTGATGAAAACTTACACACTCTTAACCAATAATGGTTAAATACCCCTGATGTAAGATACAGTCACTTTATGGCTATATCTTACATCATTATGATGAATGTATAGGCAAACAATAACAAGTAATATAATAATAAAAAATAACCACAGCATTATCTATACCTGACACATATGGAGATAAAACATTTAACATAAACTATGAATGAAAAAACTATTGATCAGCGCCGTTAGGTTGATAATGAAACCTGTGAGGACAACACTGTTATTTCATTGTGATGACTAACCTGTCTGTCCCAGTAGAAGCAGCGTTGATGGTAGATAAAGCTGGAGCTGAGACATGAAAAGGTTTGCTCTTCATAGGAGGTGATGTTACAGGATGTTTGTCATAACTGCAGAAACATAACACACACACACACACACACACACACACACACACACACACACACACACACCTGTAACACATCCTGTTACATCCGACGGTGCAGAGAGGAATGGCTCACCTGGACATACATAACCACACTAAATTAAAACTGTAACTCACAAACCAGCAGTCAGCTACAGCCACATTAGCTCTACACGTTTATAGACAATAACTTCGAGCAGCCGTGAGCTAATCTCAGTAACACCACCAGAAATTTCAGCTCCTGATCATATTTTTGAAACAACATGCAAAATTACGATTGTGGTAACAAACACATATTATCGACAGAAACACAGGACAAACATGTTACTCATGTCAATAATTAGCGTTATGCCTGTGGCCATGTTATATCGTTAGCTAAAGCTATCTCATAATAAAGTGCAATTACATGTGTAGGATGAATTACCTGTCCAGCAGAAAAGAGGCAACTTCGGTGTTACTGTGAAAACAGATCATCAGTGATTTCCAACGCCACACTGATGTTAGTCCTTGTTTTCTGCCGTCTCCTCTCGCACTGCGTTTGTTTTCTTCATGTTTTCGCTTCTTTGAGAACAAGAGTTCACAGTGTGCTTCTTTTTCTTGTGGTAAATAACAACTATGATCATCCACTGGTCAAAACTGTGGTTGTCAGCAAAGGCTTAGGAATGAGTTTAACATTTTCCTGTCTCCTTAATGCTGCATTGCTGCTCCTAAACATACACAATGGCTTCAAAGATACACATCTAAGGTACAGCTCCTGAGCATAAAGGTGGACCAGTTTAAAACTAAACAGGGAAAAAATACACTTATTGGTCACTATGGAGTAGCATTTCACCATATAAATGTGCAGAACACTTGTGGGGTGTTCTAGTGCAGCTGATAACCTAATCATAACCTAACTCAAATCCTTATAGTACTGTGGAAATTATGAAATAATTTTTGAAAATGTATCTTTTAAAAAATCAAATTGAAATCAGTCATCACCTGTTCTGCTTTCTGGATCTATAATAATCAATAATATGATTTTTAAACCTTACCTCACACTCTGAAGCTCCACCTGGCTCTCCTATCTCTTCCCTGAATGTATTACACTTCTTCTCATGATAAAACTGTTTATGTTTAAAAAGTAATAACGGGCTAATACATATTTCACTAATCAATTTAAGACCTCACCTGAGCTTCCTCAGTCTCTCCACCTTTCATTGTTTCAGCTGCCTCACTCCTCTCTGTACTATCATTCTCCTGATAAGACATTATTGCACAAAATTCATACATGTTGGTAAATGGTCCAGTATGATTAGGTGTTGTCCTTGTGTTGTGTAACTGTTACTCACACTGACGTTACTCTTTAAAAAAAAAAAAAACAAGTAAGTCTTGCTGCTGTTTCAGCCTTTTCTTTGGTGCTGGCATTGTGCTGAAGTGACATGACAAAACATTTTGGCGAACACTGACAAAGTAAGCAGTTAAATAATAGACGAGTGACCATCCCAGGATTAAGATGACTTAATTCAGAATATATGGTTTCTAAATATGAATGTAAACTAACAACAAAATTTTATAAACAAGCCATATTCATGGCAATGTTTCCTACAGACCGTTTTACTTTGTTCAAAAGAGTTTCTGTTATCAGACCATCTGCTGTCACCTGCTGCTGTCTCCCGCCTCCCAAACACTCTCAGAGCCAGTGAGGGAAAGGGTGGGACAGTGACATGTGCTCTGTGGCGCTTTCAAAATAAAAGCATGTGAGTTAAAAAAAGCAAGTGAGTTAAAGGTCCCATATTATGCTCCTTTCTGATAAGTTTTTATAACTCTCAGAGGTCCTCAAAGCATGCTTTTTAAGTTTCTTTCATAAAACACCACTTGGATTATGCAGATCAGTGTGTCTTTATAGCCCTCTATTTCAGCCTCTCTCAAAATGAGCTGTTTCGGTGCCTGTAGCTTTAAATGCAAATGAGCTGTGACTAGTCGTGCCCCTCTCGAGGTGGGAGTGGCTTTAGGGTCCAGGCTGCTATGTTTATACTGAATGCCAACACGGACATGGCGGCTCAGCACTGATAATTAGCAGCATTCCTCCATGGATTTTTCCACAACCCAAAGTAGACCAGCAAATATTAGACAAGAAAAAAGAGTGGATAGAAAATAATCTTAACATAGGACATCTGGCTCAAAAGCACCTTAAGAATAACTATTACAGCTATCTACATATTTTTACAGATGGATCAAAACACCCAAATAATGAGCACGTTGGAGTGGGTATATTCATCCCTGAATTTTATATAGGCATTGCCAAAAGAATTTCAAACAAGCTGTCTGTATATACAGCAGAAATGGTAGCAATAATAATCAGTCTTCAGTGGGTAGAGCAGGTCAAACCACTTAAAGTAGTTATATGTTCTGATTCTGCAGCTGCAATGCAGAGTATAAAATCAGGGGAAACCTCCCAAGAAGATCTTTTACTGGAAGTGTACTTGATTCTACTGAATTTGCAGCATCTTGGGATAGATGTTTACTTCTGTTGGATTCCAGCACATACAGGAATTGAGGGAAATGAGACAGCGGACAAACTGGCTAAAAGTGCATTAAACAAAAATGGAAATAATATGTTAGAACTTTGTTTTGGGAGAGGAGAAGCAAAATCAATCATCAGACAGGGAATTATGACAAAATGGCAGGACATACTATGGAGCAATGATACAAAGGGTAGGGAATATTACAAAATTCAAAATTCTGTCAGAGTTACAAGACTGAGAGGGAAATGTAGGAAAGATGATGTCACTTACTCTAGGATTAGACTAGGACATACAGGATTAAATTGTACATTATTTATCATGAAAAAGGTAGAATCAGATAAATGTGAAACTTGTGGATGTAGGGAAACTGTTGAACATGTTATATTTGGATGTAGGAAAGAAAGGAAAAGGCTGAAGGACAGTGTGGTCAAAATGGGAAGGGTATGGAGCACTAAAGGGCTCCTAGAGCTAGGAGAGAACCAGGCACAGGTACAGAGGGCTTTACTCAAGTTCACATATGAAACAGGTTTAGTGTCCAGAATATGATTGTTTCTTTTTCTTTTTTTTTTTTCTTTTTTCTTTTTTTCTCGTTCTCTCTTGAAAAGAACCTAAGTCATGATGTTACACACTCCGATACAGTAGGTGGCGGCATGCACCTTAACGTTGGTTTGTAGCCCGCCAGTTAAACCGAAGAAGAAGAAGAAGAAGAAGAAGAAGAAGAAGAAGACATGGCGGCTGTCAGACGCGGTAGAATTCAAACATCCAATTTTGATCCAGACTGTGATCCAGAGGAGGCTCCTGCAGAAGTTCAATCACTGCGGATGTTGCAGGACATGTCTGATTGGTAAGTCAACAGTTTTGTGTGTCTTGATACTTTACAGTTAGTCGATGTGTGTGTTGGTATAGCGTTAAAATGTAGCTCATAGCTAATGCTAACTGCAACTCACTCTGCTTGTTCATTACTGAGGGAAATTTTGGCGAATAAGTGACATTATAATTTGTGAATGTAGTTAAATTATCTTTGTTTTACAATATTCTCTGCAGAGATGACTAATCCTTTCTGTAGCCACGTTTTTTTTTTATCATAATACTAAACTTGTTTTGGTATACATACAATTTGTCAGTCTGTCTGTGTAATTTATTATCATTTTATCATCAGTTTTCAGAAGTCAAGGCTGTGTGCAGTAGTTTGTAAACTACAGTTCCTATATTATGTATTTGAAATTTGGCAAAGCTTCCTGCTCGTCCACCACAGCTTGTCAAATGTCTTTCAGGTTTGAATTTCATAGGCCGTATATTTTGTTGAAATATTTACATTTTTCTAAATTTTGTGGACGTGCTCACAGATCTTAGAATACTCTGGATGAGCTGTACAGTTATTTTAAAATCAATATTTTGTGTCAAATTTATTTATTATATTATTATTTTTATTAAACTCTGTGCAATAATAATGATTCAATAGTACAATACAATGACTACAATGGCATCACAACTACATAATTTATTTATATGAGCATTTAAATCAACCAATACTCTTATTATAGTACATGTATCCTATAACACTTGCGCCCATCTCCAACATACTGTTGTTTTACACCACTGGTGTACATATCACTTACATACAAATGTATATTTACATGTTCTTACACCTCTTAGTTTTATTTTTTTCTACTGTTGTAAATAGTTTAATGATCAATGCACATATTTTCTAATATGTCATTTTTATGTCTTAAAGTCTTTACTTCTACATAATATTTCTTAATTTCTATGTTCTATATGCAGTGTTGGGACTAACGCATTACAAAGTAACGCGTTACTGTAACGCCATTATTTTTTGCAGTAACTAGTAATCTAAGGCATTATTTTTTAAATTCAGCAACTCAGTTAACGTTACCACATGATGCGTTATGCCATTATTTTACGTTATTTTTTGTGTAGTCTCGGCGAGAGACTGAGCTGCAGCCACAGCCGTGTAGTCCTGAATCTTCCTGTGTGTGTGTCGTGTGTGTGTGTGTGTCAACGGGGAGACGGGAGAAGACACACTGTGTGGGCGTGTCTGTTTATAAGACTGGTATCATCATGGCGTCGGCGGCGGAGCCCAAGTCAAGTTTCTTTATATGGAGATATTCTCACTACTTGACCTTTGTCGAGCACAAAGACAAGAACGTTTCAGTTAAATGTAAGTTGTGTCTTGGATCAAAGATCTTATCTACTGCCCAAAATAGCAATTCAAACCTGTTGAAATACCTACAGAAACAACATGCTGTGACCAAGCTAGTAGCTAAGAGTACAGACACAGACTGATGCCACTTCACCTCCACCACCTAAGCAACAGCGGCTGGATTTTAACCGAGGGACTGACTGCTCCTGCTAACCAGGAAAAAGTTGATAAAGCCATTGCAGTTTCTATTGTATTAATCTCCAATGCAAAAACAGTACTGAAATGAGGACTATAAGGGCATTAATGGGAGACCTTTTTTTCATAGTAACTAAAAAGTTACTTTTCACAGTACTGCATTACCTTTTGGTGTAAGTAATCAGTAAAGTAACTGAGTTACTTTTGAAATAAAGTAACTAGGTTTTCAGTAACCAGCACAACACTGTCTATATGCTTATATTTGTAAAAAATATATATACTTATATTCTACTCTTTCTTGAATGGGTGCAGCTGTAACACTAACAATTTCCCTCCTGGGATCAGTAAAGTATTTCTGATTCTGATTGTGATAAGTCATTGTACATTAAGCAGGATAATGTACAGTGAGCAGGTCAGTATTGTAAAATAAACCTCTTCAGGATGAATTAAGCCCCCTCTCCTGCATCACCCTGTCTCATTCTTTATGCTGCTCCCTCATAATTACTACAGCCACTAGAGGTCATGTCTAAATGTAAGTATGGGTCATAAAAAGCTGCTTGCATGGGTGATCTGTATGGCTGATTTTGTATTACACCCAGTCAATGTTGTGTAAAATGGGGTGTGGACTGTGATGTCCCAGATGTTCTGCCTGCCCATATCCACCACCAGTCACCCAAAACACCCTTGCTTTCCATCCCACTACATTATAGACACACTGCCTCATGCATTGGCTCTGAACATTGGCACTGAACATAAACTGTGCACTGCTGAATCATCCAATATAAATAATTACAAGAATACGGGTCTTGAAATACTGTATATAACCATTTTAAAGGGACAAGCTCAGCATATTTGTAGTAGAGATCAGAGAAGGCCAAAGACATAGTGAGAGATACCCAGTGTGAGTGTGTGAGGGAGGTATGCAGATATAAACACCAGTCGTGCTTACATTCCTAGAATACCAGAACACACTCTGTCCACCTCCTACCATATACCTGCTACAACAGCAACATACACTCAGGCTGGTGAAGCCTGCAGGCTCAGCTACTCCATCAGTCTGATGTTCACATTGTCTCTGAGATATTGGGATGTAAAGTGCAAAACTGGGGTAGTGACATTATATTTATCTATCTATATCTATATCTATATATATATATATATATATATATATATATATATATATTTATTTATTTTATTTTTTATTTTTTTTCAACATTTATTCCTCTCATGTTTTCCTGTACATTTGGCCCCAATACTCATATACTTTTGAATCTCTCCAAGCAACTTTTTGGGATTACTTTGTAAAGTAATCAGTGGTTAAAAAAAGTCAGTTATGATAATGAGGTTTCATATCAGTCAATATCAGTATTTGTCAGTCTTGTAGATTGTGACTGATGACATATTGTGTACTCCAAAATGTGGAAGTGTGACAAATTGATGAAATAAGTTTGTTGTATTAATAGTCTTGGACAGGATGTTATTCCTGCACAGCTGACACACAACAATGTTCTGATAGTTATCTATCCATTCATCCATCCATTCATCCATCCATCCTCTGATAGCTGTCTGGTTTAAAAAAACAAAGTGCTATACCAACAAGTTGATCTGTCCTTTTTATCTGTAGTTATTTTGGTACAACCACACACCTGTTAAATGATTGGCTGTTTGTGTGTCACTCATAGCAACTAGGGATATGACAGGCTGTTTATGAGCCAGAGAGGGAGCATAATTGGGGTTTGTCTGTTAAATGATTGGCTGATGATTTGTGTGTCACTCACGCTCCATTATAAAGGGTTATGACAGGCTGTTTATGAGCGTGGGTGTATTCATTATGTGCATCCATGGTGGTTTGCATTTAATGCATTCAAGTGAAACTATTGACTTTTTTTTTATTTTTTATCAAACTACTTTCAACAATAGATTAATCAGCAATAGTAATAAGATAGATAGCCCTATCATTTTATTTGCCAGGCCAACACTTGAGACAAGAAACATAATGACATTCATCACTTACAGTGATGCATGAACTGTTTCTTGCTTTGTTCATGGACCCAGTCTCTTCCTGGCTTCCCATGTCATTTCAGAAAAAGCCCTTGTTTCAAATTTAAAGCTTTGTAGCCTTTCACAGAGTTTATGTGCCAGCCATATAGAAGAATTTGACCAAGTCAAGTAGTACCAAGTCTAGTAGTTTATGGTAAGTATCAATACTGCTGCTGTTATTAGATGATCAATACTATTTTATTGCCGGATTCATGATAGTATTCTGAACGATATTGTGACGTGAGCACAGTATTATTGTCCTCAGCTAACGTGTATAAGCTAGCACCGCTCTCTCACCAGGACACCTGCCCTACTCTCCACTGATTCTCCTGACACCACAGCTCAATCTCCCTCCTTTGGCCAGTCATTCTCCCCCTGGTCTCTCCCTGCTCTCTGGGACGCACAACGGGCTCATAATTGTAGGGCTGTGGCCCGTCATATAGTTTTGACCGTTAAAAGTCTCCTCCGTGTCGGAATTGTGATCGCGATCCATCGTTTTCCTATTGTTCAAGTAGACCGGTCTCCCTCCCATTACGTCACTTCCGGTCAAGCATTTTCAGATGCGGAAGTAAAAATTTCTCAATAAATGACCCCCAAAACCTAAAAAATGTATGTATAAGTATATTTTTTTAATAAAAAACGAACTCCTACATTATTTTTCTAAACTTTGGTTAAAAGTGGGCTCTAACCTGCAATCTGCTCTTTAACTCTGAACAGAGCCAGGCTAGCTGATTCCACTTTTCCTTATGCTTAGTTTGGCTAACCATGTTCATACTCCACCATACTGAACACACATATGTGAAATCTTCTCATCTCCCTCTTGAAAATAAACTAATAAAGAATATTTCCCAAAATGGTGAACTCTCCTCTGTAGTTTATCTCCACATAATATCATTTGACGTTTTGTTCTTTGGATTAAATAAAGTAAAAGGTACACTGTTGCCACCTCAAACTGCATTCTATTAACGGGGTAGATCAAGGTCAGGTTTAGTTTTTTAGTCAACAAAACACTGCTTGAGTTTCACAGGAAAACATAGTTGCTAAATGTCCCAAACAATGGAAGTGAATGGTGACCAATTTTCAAACACAAAAAAATAACCAAAAGAAAACATAAAATGCCTCCATACTGCTCATTTTCAAGTTGACTTGAAATATGTTATTTACAATGTTTTTGGGCTAAATCTTTATTAGATCAATGTCTGAACTGGGTGTGTGTGGTGTAATGGTATGCATGTGCAAGTGAATAGAATGTTGGAGCTTTAGGAGACTAGAATTACACCAGACAAGCAGTATGAACGCATTTTATGTTTGTTTTTGGGGGATTTGGTAGCCATGCAGCTTTGGTGAAATTTGTCAATGTTTAGAGGTATCTGTCTCTGAGATTTCTGCTTCAGTAGAGGTCAATGAGTGCATGTTACATGATGATCTGTATACATTTCCCTGTGTTAAGTTACAGTGAATTAAATGAAATAATACAAGTAGGTGAAATGAGGCCAAACTAATTGGACTCAGCTAACTATACAGCTTTTATACCTGCTCATCCAAAACACTTCAGCTGACACTCAGCTTTTTACTTTTATCACTGAGCTTATTCACCACCACCACCACCCCCCCCCCCCCCCCCCCCCCCACACACACACACACACACACTCACTCACTCACTCACTCACTGTGGTTATATATATGCATGTTTTCTCATCCCTTTGAGGCTGGAGCCTTTTTTTTTTGCTCTGCTCAGCCCATCTGACTCATCGTTTCCCTGAACAACAGACCTGCTGTGTTACCACCACTGTCCACAAACACACACCACACACACACACACACACACTAAAAAAAAGCCATAGGGCTAACAGCAGTAAAACAAGTCATCAGTCTACCTGGCAGAACAATGAAGCAAACACACACACAGAGACACGCACACATTGTCACACACATCATGAAAAAGTTCAGATTTAGTTTTAAACAGTTTTTGTCATTACATCACCTACAGGCCTGAACAGCTGTTTCCACACATAAGACACAGAATGTGTGCATGTGTGTGTGTGGGTTTCTGACCATCTATTTCCAGGCAGCTGGTTAACAGAGATGAGGTGGTTCAATTTTGCTTCAGTACATCGTTCACATGAATGATGTCTCTTACACTTACTGTGCAGTAGTGGGTTCTAATACAACAATGAAATTTATGCTTAATTAAAAGTCCTAAAACAAAGTCATTGTAGAGGAGTCCTTGCATCAGATGACGTTACCACTCACTGAAACCTGTTGGAAACAATGCTATGTCGTTTCCCTGGCAGACTCATGCACATTAATGTGACAATGCAAGCCAATGAACTCCGCTGTATGATACTATAGTTGGTTGTGTAATTTCACCACATAGTTAAAGACTGAGTTGTAGCTTAAAATAGAAGCAATGGTTGCATGGTCACATGATGACAGGCAGTGGTAACCATCATAAAAAATGAAAGCCTCCCCATAAACTCACATCTTTTCATTATTAGACATATCTTTGGAACTCTCTGTAGCATGAATCATTGGTGCAAAGGGAAATACAACTGCCTCAGACAAGGGGCACTGGAGAAAGAAAGAAATGCTATTGTCAAGGTATGGTCTACATTGTTTGTTCCTGTGGCAGTTTTTTTTACATTTATGACTCGTATTTCTTTTTTTTTTTAAAGGTATGTGTGTATGTATATATATGTTTACAGATCTATAAGTTTCAAGTTGGTGGTTTTTATAGACTGGAGGGGCAAACAAGAGGCTTTGTTGGGCAGTTGGTGAATCTTGTTAATATACATGGATCAACAGTATGATGCTTATGAGTAAAGATACGTACAAATATATGTTGGGACTGTTGACTCACTGCCATTCTCTAATCTCCAGTATTAAAAAAATCTGAAGATCGATAAAAAAAACGGTAAAGACAACAACTTCCATCACCTAATATATTTAAAGGACTATTTCCACTGAGCATCATGTAACCTGGGGATCATAAATCTGAATTTTTAAGGACTCAGTATTTGAGAACAATGAGAAACAACCATGAGGTTGTCATTTTTGCTTTTGTTTTGTTTTGTTTTTTTTTTCAGCAGCAGAAAGGGGCTATTGGTTTTTCTTCTGAGAGGTGAGTTCATACTGCAGTTTTGGCACACAGGCTAATGAAGAGTCTGCATGCAGATGGTCTTTTTAAGAAACCTTAAAATAGCTGATGGTTTTTACTTCAGTTGTTTCTTTTATTTGATAGCTGTATCACTTATGACTGTGAGTCATTCCTGTACACTCAAGTCCTGGTACTCTGCCTGTAATTCTAACATTGGTAACTGCTGACCCAACAAGCTACCTGCAAATAGCATCTTAGAGCTCCTCTTAAGATTCAGAAGAGTTGAGGACAGGGGAGCTGTTCTTCTGCAGGCTGGCAGCTCCATACATTCAAGACGACACCAACTTTCCTTCCATAAACCAGAATTACATCTCCCTTTCTCTATCTCTCCGTCTCTTCCCCTCATCATGTCAGTCAACAATTACAGTACACGGTACCAGGGAAGAACTACACTTCTTTCTCCATCCACCTGGTCCCTCCAACTCTCTCTTTCCTCAGTCTCTCTGCTCCATTTTTGAGAATTCAGAAAAACAATGGAAAAAACAATCATGCAGAGAAAGCAGAATTAAATTGCACCAGAAACTCATCTACTACTACTACTTATTCATTACCAAGTTTGTTTGGTTGTAAGTTTAGGGTTATGTTCTTGATTATTTATGTCTACTTTCCAAGTAGTGGTTACTTCATTTGGTTGGATCATAAGAGGATCATTAGAATGATTAAGGATTAGTTCAACATTATAGGGAAATATGCTTATTTGTTTTCCTAGACGGTATTGACAGATACCATTCTCAAGTCTGTGGGCTCTATCTTATGCTGATCTAAAGCACAAGTGTAAAGTGTGAGGTGCAGTGGATTTAATTTATTCAAGGTGTGTCCAAATCCCCAGCTTGCACCAAGGGCACAGGGATGCCCTGCCCTGTCCCGCCCTTTGCGCCAGCAGTGCACCGCAAGAAACACCTATGAGCTGTGCCCAAATACCTTGATTAATTCATAGGTTTAGAGTTTAGGCCAAGCATGCAATACACCAGTCAGAAAGTCAGCTCTCACCACCTTTAAGAAGCAGGTGCAGCAGGAACACAAGCAGTGTCAGGATGATTTACCAGGAGGAAGCAAAGAGAAAATATTATTAAGCAAGGAGACAGATCTTCTGCTTCGGGAAGTGAAAGTGCGAAATGGAAGTGAAACACTGAAGCAACTTGAAATTAAACTGTATTATTCATTATTATAATCATTATTATTTTGCAGCTCCACTGGCAGAAGCTCCTGAAGGAGGAGCTGGTGGGCAGGTGCAGGGGAGAAGAGAGGCAAGCCGCAAAGCTGCACCTCAATCTGACTGAACACCCACCTGAGCTGGATTAAGGTGCAGCTTCAACCAGTGTGCAAAATTATGCACAGGTTATTCACCCAGCATCAAGCTCTGATAAAAGTACACGTACTCCCTGGGTTGGACTGGTCCTGTGGTTAGATATAACGATATAAGACCATAACTGCTCAATCCTTGTTTTTCTGGATCCCAATAAACAAGCAGACACAGACACTACAGCTGCTCCAGCTGTCATGCTGACTGATCTGTTAAAGATGATCTGACAGCTGTGATCCTGTTCTGTGCACACTTTGCAGGTCTCTTGAGATTTAATGGGCTTTACAGTATAATTACGATTATAATTCCTGATTCCTTAACAGTGAGAATAAATTTACACATGCTTTTAACTTCAATATTTACATTTTATTGCTGACAGAAAATATGTTCAAAGGACAATTTTCTAATCCACAATCTTGTATGGGGAGATGACTTAACATAAATGAAGGGGTTTTGTGAGTGTGGAGATATGTGTGTGTGCCTCAGCCACAATTGCACCACAGAGTTTGCGCTTCGACCAGGTTGTAGCCAGTCTAAGGCGCAAATGATTTTACTCCAATTCACCAAGCACATGATAGCAAATGCACCGGGCCATGCCACTTTTAGACTTCCCCCATAGCCACACAGACCAGGCACAAGAGCATTTGCTATGTGGCATAAAAAAATAATTGCACTTTGCAGGCTTTGCGCTGGGTGTAAAGATAGGGCCCAGAATGTTAAATATGGTTCAACTGGACACAAGTATAAACAGTTAACCTGTCTCTGACTGAAATATTAACTACAGCTTACATAATGTACATAATACAGCTACAACTACTCCCCCACCCCCAATTCTATCATGTCACAGCTGTTAGTTAATCATTGCATGTGTGTGTGTTCCCCCCAAAGAGATGGGAGGGGATAGTGATGGAGAGCCCACTTGATCTTTTCAAACGAATTGATGTGTCTGTCTGTTACATTGTCCTCTTACTGCTGTGGAGTACAAATGTCCGGTGTAATTGTGATAACTCTTGAGGTCTTATTTCCCAACCTATCCATACATTTAATAGCACAGAATCTGACTCATAACTTTGTTTTTGTGCTTTCAGAATGCATGTTCATTTCAAATCTCTGCTAACCAGGAAGACCAGCAAACCCTGTGTTACATAGTTATAACCAAAAGCAAACAGGTTCCTAAATAACAGACAAAACCAACTCTGTGAGTTTAATTAATAGACTCTATTGTCATTTTGGAAAATTCAAGTTCCCTTTTCGTTTGTTAAAGGTAAACATTGTTTAAAAGGTAATCATTTCCCTCAGAATAACATTAAGCCATTTTTAGCTTCATATCATCCTGTTTGTTTCATCTGCACAAAAAACTCTGTCAAAGCTAAACACACAGCACTGAATATTATTAATATGTGTTTCATGTCTATGTGTACTTCCCAATGATGTCTCATAAAAAAAAAGAAAGATTATTTTTTTCTAAGTATCGAAGTCTCTACATACACTGCAACCAGGAAGTGCTACTAGCTACTTTCCATACTTTTAATGGTACTACTTTGTTACAGTGTAAATATAGGCTAAAAACAGAACTCAAAAGAAAATTTCAGAACCAGACATTTCAACAGCCCTTCATAAGCTTTTATGTGGCCTTGTCATATTAGCTCCCAGCCTACATATTGTGTCATCACAGTGTTTGTCTGTACACAAATTGACAGATATCTAACATGCATGAAGAGAAAGTCAATCAAGTGGAATACCCTGTTCTCATCATTCTCATAAAAAGATTATTTGAAATGATACAAATAAAACGGCACCAATTACTAGATGCTCTTAAAACAACATTACATACAAGCTGACATAAAATGATGCAAATGATGGCTACAACATGACATATGAATACCACATTTCAATGATATGTAAATAGTTCTAAATAACCTGAATGAATTGACTAGCTAGTCTAAGCTGGTTTAATGTTTACATGAAGATCAACTAAACATTTAAGTACATATAATGCTCTACAGAATACCAACATGATGCTTATGATTAACTATCAACATAAATTTTACTTACAAGCGGTGCTTTCTAAGACACAACAGAGGAAGGAAAAGACAAGGTAGCTGCAGCTGCAAGCAGTTGCTTTCCACCAACAACAATTGCCTGGCTGTCACCTGATTGATGAGCTGACAACTAATATTTACATGATCAATGAAATTTCATAAATGCTGTCATATCAAAATGAATTTTCTAGCACTTATTTGATGTCTAAGGCTTTCCTCTTAACAGGTTGTAGTCCAGATGAAGTGCTTCCTGAGAACACAGCTCTGGATGCAACAGAATGTCACAGCCCCATCTACTTATTCTGGTGTGATGCAGCAGCTCAGTCTTTTGCTAGACTGCTAAGAGGGTGGCTGCCTACATGACAGGGAAGTTGTTTACACATAGCATTAACACTTGATTACATGCACTGAATCTAGAAAGATAAACTAGGCCTTTAAAAAGTGTCTGTGTGTCCTGCCTATTGAATAAAAGAACTTAAAAGCCTTAATATGCATGGTTGACAGTGCAGCCTGTGGTTCCAGCTATCAAAGTAACATACTTATTTTTACCCAACCAAGAACTTTTGCACAACTTATTTATTAAAGCCAACTCAACCGTGGAGCCCTGCAGATGCAAAAGTGATGCTGGAGGGATATCTACAACATCATAGTAGCCACTGACCAAGCTGCCATATTTGACAAGCTGGATGTGACGTTGGCCGTTTCTCAATACCAAGTACGCCAAGTTCGGACCTACGGACTTGTCAGTTCGGACTTAGCAAGTTCGACTTGGGAGTTGTTGTGGAATTTGCCTCACTAGCTCTTAGAATGTTCCCTGAGTCTCTCTTTACATGGGTGACAACGCAGTTGTGAAGGGTCCAGTCGTAGGTCATCTAACCCAAACAGGCACACTAGTAGTTGATCACTCTGCACTACAATCCACAGCTGCACAAGTAGGAGAGTAGTGCATCCCCCAGATACTTTCTCCTGAGGTCCCAAGGTTATGGCTTATCAGTCTCCACATTCTCTAGCAGAACGCAATACATAAGCAAGGCCGACAGATACAGTGATTTAGAGCAAAGAAGTATGTGTAGCTTCTTGTTTTTCACTTAGACCCAATAGAATTTGTGTACACATAGATAGAAACATCAGGCCCATACAAGGTAGCGTGCCAAATTCCAGGGAATGTCAGGCGACAGTTAAATACCTTCACTTGAGAAGTAGCCTTCAGAATTGGGTTGGCAGTCACAATATTCTCTGCGTATTGCTAATCTGAATTCTCCTCGATCGAACTTCATTAAATACTCCTGTGTAAGTCATCTGGGACTCCCGAACTCTTCTTCAGTGTCTGAGTGAACCATTCTTCAGAATTTCCACTACAGGAGTACAGTCTCTCAAGGACGGGAGGACACAGGACGGTCATTCTGCTATTGGGACAGTAGCATACTTGATGTCACCATCTCGCCTCTTCTTGGCTTACCCACTTCCAGTTATTTTCACCATTAATGTATATTTGAAATAAAACGAAATATTATATAAAACACAACCCTCTATCTTTTGGTTTAAATGTGAGGAAAACAAATTATATCTCGTTTTACTTTAGAGATATCAGAGCCAGCGACCAATTTCAAAAGGTCATGCCGGGATAAGGCTGTTTTTAGTGGAGTAACATGAATGCTAACAGCCCGGTCATCTTGCCAGCTGGCGAGGTATGCTGGCCGTCCTGTTAGCATGACGACACATCTCCGAAAACTTTGGAGCAAATTTTAAAATACGCACTATCGTGATGAATCCACCACAGAAGTTTTAATATTTACATTCTCACATAAAATAATCTTAAAATTGCATTCCGTGGTATGAAAACAGTAGTATTTTGACACTTGTAACTTAAAATTGTGGGTCTTCTCCTCTGCCATTATTGCTACGAAATGCATTCTGGGATACGTGGCTTCCCCAAGTCCACACAAGTCGCCACCCAATGCATCCTTGATAAAACGGGCGGGGCAAGAACACATCCGGGTATTTGACTGTACATGGTGAGATGCGGACTTTTGAATTGGAACAGTACTTGGAGTGAGACTGATGACGTTTCTCAAGTACACAAGAACACAAGTACAGAGAAGAACGCATATTGAGAAATGGCTAATGTGTTGCATGCGGCAACCAGTCAGTGCTGTACATTCCATGCACGCTAAAAACCAGAGGTGATGGAGCATCTTTAGCTGTCAGGCCTACCTTGAGTTGACCACTAACTAATAGATCCTCCCCCTCCACTGATACATTTATACCCCATCTAAAGACCTTTCTCTTTTTATTAAAGAGAATTCCACCTAGCGAAGCATTTTTTCACCTGGGGCCATGATAATGAACTGACTGTAAGATTAGCTGGTTTCATTCCAGACCACAGTGGTGTTATGATGCTCATACAGTGCTGTAATTGTCATGGACTCTGCTGGACCATGCAAGCCAATGCTCTCAATGGCCAGCCTCTTGCCAAGGTAAAATATGTTACTGAACCTGTCACTCTCCTGATTTCTGGCAATCGCTGTGAAGAGATTTCCTTGCACCTGATTGATACTCCTCAAGTCCCCATAATATTGGGTTATCCTTGGCTGGTCAAACATAACCCCCAAATTCACTGGGCCAATAACAATATTTTGGGGTGGAGTACGTGTTGTTGGTCACAGTGTCTCCTGTCAGCCTTGTCGCTAGGTGGTGCCGTGGAACCTCTGGAGGACCTGTCGGCATGTGCTATTGAGCTGCTGCCTGGAACATCACTGCCTAAGGGTAGGCTCTACTCACTGACAGCACCTGAAATGGAGGCCATGAACAAGTACATTAATGGAGCTCTCTCTGTAGGCATTATTTGGCCATCTTCCTCTCCAGCAGGCGCAGGGTTCTTCTTTGTGGAGAAGTCTCTTCGGCCTTGCATTGAGTACCGGGGACTTAATGACATTACTGTTAAGAATCGTTACCCATTGCTACTAATCTCTTCAGCTTTTGAAAACTTGCAGGGAGCCACCATCTTCTCCAAACTGGACCTCCGCAATGCTTATCACCTGGTGCAGCCTTCAATACACCCAATGGGCACTACAAACACCTGGTCATGCCGTTTGGCTTGACTAAGGCCCCTGCTGTCTTTCAGGCCCTGGTGAATGATGTGTTGCGGGACATGGTTAATAACTTTGTCTATGTGTACCTGGATGATATTCTGATATTCTCCAAGTCCCCCCAGGAGCATGTGCAGCACGTGAGGTGGGTCCTGCAGCGCCTTTTGGAGAATCAGCTATATGTCAAAGCTGAGAAGTGTGACTTTCACTGGGACACAGTGTCTTTCTTGGGGTTTGTATTATCTGCTGGGAAGTTGGAGATGGACTCCACCAAGGTCAAGACTGTGCTGGAGTGGCCCCAGCCCACAACCCGGAAGGAGCTTCAAAGATTCCTGGGGTTTGCTAACTTTTATAGGAGGTTCATATGCAGTTATAGTTCTGTTGCTGCCCCACTAACTGCTCTTACCTCTCCCAAGCTTCCCTTTTCCTGGTCAGCTGCTGCAGAGGAGGCCTTTTGCAAACTTAAGACCTTCACCTCTGCTCCCATCCTAATCACACCTGATCCTCAGCTCCAGTTTGTGGTTGAGGTAGATGCCTCAGATTTGGGAGTGGGTGCAGTCCTGTCTCAGCCTCCCCCCAGTGATGATAAGCACCATCTGTCTCCTACAGAAAGAAATTATGATGTCGGCAATCGGGAGCTGTTGGCTGTCAAGATGGCATTGGAAGAGTGGAGACACTGGTTGGAGAGGGTGGAAAAACGATTCCTGGTCTGGACTGACCATAAAAACCTGGAGTACATCAAGACAGCTAAGCGTCTCAACTCCAGACAAGCAAGGTGGGCACTTTTCTTTTCTCGGTTCAACTTCATCCTTTCCTATCGTCCAGGATCCAAAAATGTGAAGCCAGATGCCTTGTCATGCCAGTTTGTCAAGGAGGGTGAACCCTCTGAACCCAAGCCAGTGTCTCATCGTTTTCCATAGAACAAGAGGTACTGGAGGCCCTCTGTCAACATCCATCTCCAGGTAATACACCTAGTGAGAGGCTGTTTGTCCCTGTGTCTGTCTGCTCCCAGGTTCTTCAGTGGGCTCATGCATCCAAAGTCAATCCAAACAAGCCTGCCACCCAGGGGTCCAGCGCACCTTGGCTAATCTTCGACAGAGGTTTTGGTGGCCCCAAATGCAGAGGGACGTGTTGGAGTATGTTGCTGCCTTTCCCAACTGCGCCCAGGGGAAGCCATCCAACCGTCCTCCAGCTGCCTATCTACACCCACTGCCAGTGGTGGACAGTAACAAAGTACATTTACTTGAGTACTGTACTTAAGTACATTTTTTGAGTATATGTACTTTACTTGAGTATTTGTTTTTTTGGAAACTTATTACTTTCACTCCACTACATTTCAAAGACAAATATTGTACTTTTGACTCCACTACATTTCTAGGAAGGTTGTTGTTAATTTTTGACTAAGCACAGCTTTGAAGTCAGCTGTTGCTGTTTCTAATTTTCTAAAATGCATTTGGTCACATGCTGTAAGATAACTTATTAATATCAAACCAGGTTTTCAGTATATTTAATTCATTTCAACTGTAGTCAGAAACAGTTCTAGGTTTTTACCAGAGCAGTAAAGAGTGGTGTCATCAGCAAATAAAACACATTTTAACAGTTTGGAAACATTGCAAATATCATTGATATATAATATGAATAATTTAGGGCCTAACACAGACCTTTGAGGAACCCCACAAGTGACCTTCAATTGATTTGATTTTACATTGTTTAGTTGCACATACTGATATCTGTCATCCAGGTAACTTTTCATCCACCTGTATGCTAACCCTCTTATACCATATTTCTCTAGTTTATTCATTAATATACTATGATCAATAGTGTCAAATGCCTTTTTTAAGTGTATAAAAAACACCAACAGTGTAGTAATATGTTGATCTATTTTATTATTAGTTCCTGGCTCAGGAATTTCTTTTGCTAAGTTATAACCAACATGTACAAAAAAAATCATTAAATTCATTAGCTATTTCTTGAATTTGATCAATGATAAAATCTTTATTTTTTGTAAAGTATTCTGGATACTCATTTTTTTTATAACCCTTTTTGATTATGCTATTTAATACTCTCCACATTTCTTGTGTATTGCTCCTGTTCTGTTCCAATAATGTATGATAATATTCTTTCTTACTTGTTCTTATAATATTTATAATATTTTATTTTTATAAGAGTATTGCTTGGCGAAATGTCAGTAGTCAGATCAGGCTACCAGGCTTGTGATTAGGCAGAGTTTACGAGCTACCGTTAAGCTAAATACAATGCTAACGTTAGCTTAGCTGTTTGTGTATGTTCGCTATTCAAGGCAGACACAGTGACAGGATCAGTGCTTCGTAGCTATATAAACTGTCCTTTAGCTCAGCAACAGTAAATCCTATCATGTTGTTACATTTAGTTTTTGCAGAAGAGGAGTCTGCTTTTTCCTCCTCGTCCTTTTTCAAGTAGCGTTTGGTGTTGCCTAGCAACGGTGAATAGCTCGCACTTCTCGATGACGTATACCTGAGCTCTTCCGCCACCGCTCGGTGCCTCTGCACCCTACCTGGCGGTGAGCAAAGAGCAAATTTCTTGTCATGTGAAGGCCCCTTAATGAGTGCACACTGGACATATTGTTCTTTCTTTTAAAATGTATTTAAAACTTGTAATCATGCTAAATAATCCCCCTTTTTTTTACTGAATTTAAATGTAGTCTGATTATAATTTTCTGTAACTGTAATTGTAGCACCGGTATCACACCACTAACTGCGCCACTGGACCAGTTCTAGGCTCTAAGGAGTGGGGAGCAAGAATAATTACACCAGAGACCGTTACTTTACGTAAAAAAGGCCGGCAATTTACTGAATGCAAAACACATGTAAAACACAGTACATGAAACCAAAAATACCCAGCAGGTTCCCAATAATTAGATAGGTATAAATGGGGAAAAAAAAAAAAAGTATTTCACTCTTTCTTTTTGTTCTTTAGTTCACCTAAGTTATTTTAGTAAAGCTAATCTAATTTAATTAGACCAGTCTCTTTTTCCTAGGTTATTTTAGTCAGACTAATTTGAGTTAGTTAGACCAGTCTCTTTTTCCTAGGTTGTACCTATTTTAAGATTCCTATTTTTCTTCCTGAGTTAACTCTTTTTCCATTCTTTTACAGGTAAGAAAATACCTTCAAAACACAATCAAATCAAAGTGGACTACAGTTACTCAAATCACATTCAAAAAATATAATCATATGAAAATAAAAGTATGACACTTTAATTTTAAGTTTCACGTCCAAATGTGAATTCAAGTGTTCAGTTCAATGAAAAGTTTAAGTTCAATTCAGTCCAAAAAAATAATAGTTCAATCAGTTCTCAGTTCTGTTCAATTCTGTTTAAACCAGTTCCCGATACTCCTACCGCTCTGGCAGCGAGTTACCACATGAAGGAGGATCTCCTCACTGCTTTTTCTGTTAATTAATCACCGCTCGTTTCCTCCGATTTCTCCTCTGCTCTCTCCCTCAAGTCTCTGCTGCAGCGTCACTGAGGTGCTGCGTCTGTGTCGCTGGTCCCTTAAAGGGGCAGCGAAGTTGTTTTCTGTCAACAGACTTCTAATCTTAAACACCAAAATGATTGTTTTATTAACATTTTTAATTAACTCTGATGAATTAATTGACATTAAATAAATCACTTTTAACTTTCAAACTTATTTATGCAGCTTTTATTCAACTATTTATTCTTATTTATGTCATATTTTAACATGGGTTACATAATGGAATACAGTTACCTTCTTGTATCCTGATTACATAATCCTGTTACATGTAAACCATTACTCCCTAAGCCTGTAAACAAAGAATTTATATATAGAGCTCTATTTATTTAGCTCCAGTTTTCATCATGAAGACCTCTGCTTTTTATTGTATTTTGGTTTATGATAAAATAATGTTATTTTTTTTAATCAAGATATTCAGTGCTTCTGTTAATGTTCTTGTATATCTTATTTATGTCATAGTTTTACTTGACCATTCCCATATTTCTATTTGTTATTTCCTGTAATAATCTCTTTGTAAAGCACTTCGGTCAGTGTTCGTTGCACTTGGTTAAGGTTATAGGGGAAGGATGTAGTTATGCTCTAAAACATGCATACATTAACTTTACTTTTCACTGAGGAATTATCCAAAATGCTGGACTGTGTAGTACATCCAGAAACAAAAAGCTAAAACTCTGCAGCAACCAGTACAGAATAAAAGTTCTTTTATACCAGAAGAAGCTAAAGAAAACAAGTGAAGAGATGACCAAAATTAAGAAGCTGCTGTTATAGTATGATGCACAAACACACTGTTATTTCTGCAGAGGATGAACACATTTTCTGGAACTCAATGGAGGAGAAGTTAAAAAGTATTAGTGATAAGCAGGTGAACATGTGAACATCCTGTTACAACAATGTGCAAGAGAGAAAGACAGTCATTCCCAGCAGTGTCAGTGTTCAGGGTGAGTTGCTGCAGGCAATTTGTTGCTGAATATTGTTAAATGACATTCTGATGTCATTACATGATGACATCATTATGTAATCACATAAAAGTCATTATGTAGAATACACAATGATGTCACTCAAACTGACTGGCCATCTCAGTGTAAGATATGATTTGCAATGTGTAGAGGTATTTGTTTCACCATCACACATTTTATTTGTAAAAAAAAACAAAAAAAAAACCCCAAAACATTTTCTCTGATCAGATATTTTTATTGGTCAAACAACACGTCATAGGTGACCATTACAGAAATACATGTCTTTTTTAAAGACTAGCTTATACTAGCCTGCAGTGAGTGTGCTAGCATGTAGTAATGTTAACAGTAATGAAAACTTAACCCTTTTCAGATCATAAAGCCTCTGGAAACTCAAATCCATAATCATCTTCTAACCATGTAATTGTAATTTAGGGTCCTATTTACATATTAGCAAGCATCTAAAATAATAAGATTTTCATTTTAACGCAATTTAGAAATATTAACATCTAAGTTTTTGTCAACATTCTTGATATTGAGATTGAACTGGGTGAGGTTTGTCAGACATTTATTACAAGGCAGTTAAATCTGCAAATAGTCTCTGCTGCACTTCATCTGCCAACTAAACAATGAGGACCTGAAACTGTTGTGTCACTCTCCAAAACAACCACACTGCTTTTACAGAAACATTTTACCTCACAAAACACAGGTATTTCTGGTCCACCACAAGTAACACTAGCTCAGATCCAAACTATTGTGTTAAAACACCAAAGTCACACAATAAGACAAACTAAGAGACAGTGGTGGCTGACCAATAGAGGGCGCTTCAGTGAATAAGACTCAGTTACATCGAAACACATACTGTTTTTTTCTTAAAATAAGCAAGGACAACAGTGTGTAGTAAGTGAGTAAAATCAGTAATTTGCATTAAAATATTGTGTTAAAAATGTTCTACATTGTCTATTGTCTAAAGCACATGTGTCAAAATCAAGGCCACATCTGGCCCGCGATTCAATTATATACGGGCTGCGAGCTAATTTCACGTGTCTATTATGAATGGCCCGTCGGTAAATAGCACTCCCATCACTCATACTACAAGTCCCACAATGCATTGCGTCAGCTGCCGCGCAACTCGAGAAATAAATCAGCTCGCAGTCGCGAAGACGTGAGCTTCTGTCAAACGACAATGTAAACAGGCTTGTCTGTTTAGACAACTGACTCAGTGCAAAGAAACACAAGTATATGAGGAGGGAGATGAACTGCAGCTCCACCTGAAACCAGGTAAAAATAAAAATAAGACTGACCCACAGCAGAGAGAGAGAGAGAGAGAGAGAGAGAGAGAGTCAATATGGACAGATGTGTCGACTTGATATAAAACACTTTTTATGATCATGAATCATAATATTAATGTACACTTATGTGGTGCGCGATTATTTTTTTTTACTTACATTATTGTAAGTCATGATGAAGAGGGCAGACTCTGTCTCTCCTCTTCATCTCCTCAGTGTGTGTCAGTGTGCAGTTTAACCTTTTCCTAAAATACTGCTGGTTCTGTGGTGTTACATTTTAAATCTGAAGCCTGCAGTGCACCATAGAAGCTACAGTTGACTTTTCTGTTGAACTTCTCAGTGCGTTTTGGCCTTAATGTTAAATTGAGCAGGTCAATATGTTCATCTGTACCTGATGGGCTGATGGGTTTGTAATCTGAATGCTGCTGATTTACACACAAGCAACCTCTGGATGGCAGCAGACAGTTCATACAGCAAAGTAGAATGTGTTGATAGTTGGGTTTAGAGCTTCAGCTGCTAGAATGGAGATATAAAGTTCAGTGAAGTCACTATAAATAAGGTGTTCTGAGAGAAGAACATCAGAGGATAAGCTGAGAGTTAAAGAATGTGGACCTGATCAGCCCAACATCATACACCAGCAATCAGAGGAAGATGATAGACTCTGTGAAGAACATGGTGACAGTGGAACTCAGCCTCACATAGGGACCAGGTAATCTTCAGGCAGGTGAGCCAGGCTGGATACACTGTTCACATCATTTACTTCAGTACTTTAACACATTTCAAGCCACAAGATAGTATTTATCAAATTTCAAAAGAAATACCACATTTTTATTTATCTATTCTTGAATGTTCTTATTTTTCAATAGGTTTTAGTGTGTTCTTAATTTTAGCATAAAAGTTAATTATTATTCAAACTAATTTTGGCACCTTAACTTACCTTGATGAAGCGAGTTCCATTAGGCCTTTTTGTATATTAAAATACACTCGTGCTATACTTTAACATGTTTCCCTGATCTTCAGTATTGCCCCACCTGCTGCCACTGCTAACAGATCGAGGCAGTGGTAAAGCAGCAACTATTGTGTTCTGTGAGGTAACATTACTGTTTTTGTCAAAGGTGTCTGGCTGCTTTTGACAGAGCAATGTAACGGCTTCAGTTTCCCATCAGAATAGTCTGTCAGCAAAGTAAAGTGGTGAAAATATTCTAAATATAGCATAAACTTAAATTGATATTGATTTTTTTAAGTGGATAAAATAAGTTTTGTTTCTGCACAGAAGTACATTGCTTAGCTTCCCGGTACTCCTGCTACCTCTCTAAACTAGGGGTGTGTTGACTGCCATCTACTGTATTGTACATTGACTATAGATAAGTACGACATACAACCCTACTTCAAACTAGGGATGTCCCGATACAGCTTTTTCACTTCTGATACGATACCGATATTGCAGCCTTGAGTATTGGCCAATACCGATATCGATCCGATACGATATCAGCACAAATCATACATACTTTTATTACTTATTTTGTAGTGTGGAATGTTAGAAAAGTCTTGATCAAGTGATGTTACTCAAACAGAGAATAATAGTCAGCAACCAGAGTCACCTATGGAAAAAGGACTGCTTATCTGAGCGCTTATATCAGAGATTTTAGATGTAGTCCGATAAAATCCGATACTCGTTTTTTGGCTGATATTGGACCGATATCCGACATCAATATCGGATCGGGACACCCCTACTTCAAATAATCCAAACTATCCCTTTAAGCCAAAAAAAATGCTTGAATACTGCTCAAGCACTGGGAAACTTTCTTTTTCTTTTTTTTTTTTTTTTACATCAGATGTGTCTCAACCATAACATGTCAACTTGTAGTCCTTATAAATCAAACCTAAATACATATAAGTAATGCGTAATTGTGGCTTAAAAATGTGTATTTTGATTAGAAATAAAAGAACTTTGAGCAACTTTAAAAAACAAAATGGCTGTTCACTATGAGTATGCTGTGAATTTAAAGGTATGTAAGAGTAAGATGTCAACTCCATCAGATTTTCCATCTGACAGAGACGACATCTATATTCAATTTAAAAAATTTAATCATTAAAAGGAGTGACCATTTTAAGGTTTAATAGTCAAGAGTTTGGTCTTTTAAAATATATTTTCCAGCATAAATGAAGAGTAAAAATGAAAAGTTGCACAAAATATAGTTTTGTCCCAATTCTCAAGAATGAAATGTGATCATTAAAGAGGGCACTTGTTAATAATTAAACACAGTATATTATTAACAAGTGTTGTGTAAATGTGGAGTGTCAACATGATAATAAATGCTCCCTGCATCCCAGTTGAGACACTGGACTGTGACAGCAAAGCACTGATGTGCAGTGTGTGAGTATTCTGATGTCTGGAGGGGTGGATGGTGCTGTCTAACCAGACGGGCCTGTTTTTAACGCCTGCATTCCGTTGGGTGGGTGTGGAGCTGTAGGCCTGGAACAAAGCTTTGACGTCAGTCCAGTTGCCAGCTCCTCTCTTCTTCTTTGTCTTGTGATGTAATGACTGCGGACAGCCAATGGAGTGAATGAAAACAGGGAACAAGATGAGCCACAGAGGAGGGCAGAGCTCTCATATCAGCACAGTGTTACCTTAGTGAACTGAATGAACTGGATCTTCTGCCTCAGCGCCACATGCTTTGATACAGGCTTGTTTGAATGTGTTTCCTCATGTTTACTGAGAAAAAGTTTTGTTAAAGTAGGTCACATATTTTGCTAAATGTTGATAGCTCTTTTTGAGGGTCTTCCAAAATTCAAAAATGTCTAAATCACATTTACTTGAAGACTGTTTCACCGTTATGTCAAATTATTATATATCTATCTATATCTATATCTCATGTGAATACTTTTTTCATTGTAGTGAACTATGTTTATTTGTTCTCTTGCAGAACCTCTCTTACATCTAATTATTATTATAATTATATGGCTACAGGCAGCAGCTACCACTTAGCTTAACCTACCACAAAAGCTGAAAGCAGGGGGAAACAGCTAGCCTAGCTCTGTACTTTTCTTTGTTTGATCTGCACCAAAGCTGAAGTGTAAAAAGCTGGATTTTGCTGACCAGCTGCTGGCTGTAGCTATCAATGAGAACATCTGACTATTCCTGATCTGATTCTGATGCTCAGTCATGGCATCAATTACTAAACAGCACAGGCCCATGGGCCCAAAGGGTCAGGGGCCACCCTGGGGATCACCAGCAAAATGTTATTCAAAGAGACACAAAATGACAAAAAAGACACATAGAAGATGGCAGGCACGTGCAGAGGGGGGGGGGGGGGGGGGGGGGGGGCGGAGGGTGCTGGAGCACCTGCCCCTTTGACCCTTGATGCCCAAAGTGCCCTTTTGTCAAAGTGTTTTTTTGTTGGTTTGTTTGTTTTTTGTAAGTGTGTGTGTAAAAGTCTGTCTGTGTGGCCCAAAATAATAAATAAAACAAAATAATAATAATTCAGATCTACCCCCGGTTGGTCACATGATCCACGTAGACGTGCCCTCACTGCCCTGACGTGCCCAGATGTGCCCTGTAGCTAAGCGCTGCTAAGCAACGGATTGCCCTCTACAGTTTGGCACACGTGTGATCCGCGGACCACGTGTGAGCATCATAGTTTTACTGTCACTGTTACTTTTGTATAAGTTATAATATGCGAAATCTCAATGCAGAGTTACAGTGAACAGACAGGACAGACACTGCTGTATGCAGCGCATCTCTGTTAAGAGCGACTGATTTAAAAGCCGTCACATCGCCTCGAGTGAAATCCAGACCATAACTTTTTTTACTGATGTAACTATGCTATCACCAAAGAAACAGATCATAAAACTATGATGTTCATTGAAACTTTGGTGATATCAGCTGTCTTAACTTCTACACAGCTCCTCTCTGCTCACCGCTGCAGCTCTGTCTCACCCCGTCATGAGCCAGACATTGAGCCAGACTACAGAGCGTAGTTGTGTATTATACTGTACAGTCTGTATGATCTAATATATGTGTAGTATATACACAGTACAGCACTGTATAAGTTTGAAGTTTTTAATATTATTACTATTATCATTACTATTATCATAATTATTACATTACATAACTATGTTGATAATTACAGACAGGCAAAGATCAAAGACAAGTGCATTTTTAAAATAATTTAACCCTAATCCCACCAGTTTTTTTCTTTTTTGCTGATCTGAAAAATTATCTGATCCATTACTCAAAACCACGATACGATCCGTGAGCATCCTGTGTGTGTGTGTGTCTCACTCTGCACACACCTCTCATAAGTTATAGCTGCTAGTTAACCACACACAGCGTGCTGAGGGGGAAAAGTATGTCAGGCCTCTTTTTGTGTCTATATGTTTCTTTTGTCACGGGCAAAGTGCATTAGAGAGATGTATCATTTTACTGTCAAGTGAGTTGCAGTGTTTTTCCTGTTTCTAGAGGCAATGAGGCATAGGCTGTTATTTCACTAAAACTATGCAATGTACATGCATATTCACATAATTTTGGACTATTACAGTATAAATACAACAACAATAACAATAATAATTAGAAGAATTTGAATTGTGACTTTCTCAACCTCTCATTTAAACATATCAGTACTTGTTTCTAACATTTGTATATATACACACAAATTCAATACAATATGCATAAATATAAAATATATAACTTTTATAACCTTGCTGTCTTGCGCAAAGTGGATAGTCAAACTGAATAAAAGCACAAATACATTTAAATACATGATTTCTATATCATTTAATTCTTTTTTTTACTTTATTATTAGCACTACAAATAATAAAGGGTAGATTATGAACCAGCACCATGGAGCAAATTCGTGGCCCCCTTTTTAACTTTGAGCACCTGGCCCTCCAAAGGTCTCTGCACGGCCCTGGAAGATGGCCACAGAGATGCACAACATGACCACAAAGTGATGCAAAATGAGCTAAAAATGGGACAAAGTACAAAGAATTACAAAATAACTAAAACAACAGATCAACCAACAGAAAATCACCACGAACCGACACATAACATAATGCATAACAACTACAAAGAGACTCTAGATGTTGCAGTCCACTGGAAGAACCCAAATGCAAAACACAGACTCAGAAAACAGAGTGACAAAAAGGGGTTTATTGTAAAAGGTGAGTGAGGCTGCAGGGGGAGGGAAATCCAGGGGTAAGAGGCTGAGGGGAGCGGGCAAAGTTGGAGGGGTTTGGCTGGCTGAAAACGTGGCAGGCAGGCAGGCTGGCAGGCTGGCTGGCTGGCAGGCTGGCGTCCTGGAGCGTGACTGTACCATAATAGTGACACAACGATCTGGGGAGGACTGGAGAGGAGAGCCAGTGTTAAATCTGCAGGGTTGATTGCTGGGTGGATGACAGGTGAGCAGCAGGGAGCAGGTGAGATGAATGAATGTGATCAGGGGACCAGGAGAGTGAGGGAGTGGCCAGGCGTACAGCACAGACACAGAGACAGACAGGGGGAGGGGGGAAAACAGGACAAGGAAAAACACAGAAACCTGTGACACGACCTGGGCCGTGACACTAGATGTTTAAATTTGCCCACTTTAAAGGCAGCAGAATAACAATAAATAAATATTGATCTCAGCAAGGCTCCTCCACAGACATGGATGAAATGTTCCAGGTAATTAAATCTTTCAAAAATTCCTTTCAGTTTCAAGCCAAAATTTCCAAGGCAGCGAACCTAGTATTTCTAAAATCCTGGTTAGGACCCTGCTGGTGCTATGTGGCCCAGTAGCAATAGATTCACCTTTATACACAGCATTTATTTGAATTAATAGGTCCAAGTTTTGAGAAATACATTCATTGGCTCTCTTGCAGACACTTAGGTTGTTTATGTTCTTTATGCCACTGAAAAGTTTCTGTTTTATACAAAACACTATTTAGTCACTTACTCAGAAACAGAGCAGTGATGTGTTCATATGATGTGGAACTGTTCTAATGCAAAAATTATAAATACAGATACTAAAGAATGTGTGAATGGCATTGTGATAAGCAGCTAGATGCCTCCTTTGGGTGAGTGATATGATTAGTAGCCTGAAGCAAGTCAGAGTATCACATTGCTGAAATCCTCGACATGTTTCACATACTGAAGAACAGGCTGTAACTCTGAGGTCACTCCCTGAAATAACCTTCTCTTTTTTCAGCCTACAACTACTTCAACCAGAAAACACACAAGAGGATTCAATCTCTGTGATGATTACAGAGATAATTCCAGCAGCTTAAAGAGCTACTTCAGGATATTTGAAGTGGGGTTGTATGAGATACTTATAGCCAGTGTACAGTAAATATTGGTCGACATGCCCCCATTTTGGAAAAGTAACAGGAGTACTGGTAAGCAATGCACTGCTGTTAACAGGGTCAGCAGCAAAACAATTTTTAAAGTCCTAAAATGAGTCTTTTTTTTTTTTTTTTTTTTTTAAATTAACATCAACAGGTTTACAGTCATTTACAGATCTGACAGATAAGTAAACCAATGACAGTAAATATAAAAACAAGCAGGGAAAAAAGGTAAAGAAAAACATTACAGGAATGTACAGACACAGTGAGGACACATTGCATTTAAGGTGATACATCTACTGTTTCCATGCCAGACCACAGAGCCCTGCAGTTATCGTTTGTAAACAATCAGGTCCCAAATAAGCTATGAAAGGACTCCATACTTTCTAAAGCTGAAAAGGTTCCTCTCTTAAATAAAAGCTGAATGCTTCTAATGGCATGAATACTAACACACTATTTGTTTATTTTATGACATCTCCCTGGGGTAATATGTAGTCTATGGTTTATCTTAAATTGAAGTTCTTTTGCTCTGTTAGTTGTAAAACAATTGGACAAGTTTAGCCAATGTCATTCCACTCTTCATCCTCAATTTCAACACCAAAGTCAGCCTCCCATTCTGATTTAATCTTAACTGTACTTTCTTTAATAGTCCCAGAGAGTGTTCTCTAAAATCGTGTTGCTAATTTGGTTGGGTCCTCACCATTAATAACTATTTTTTCTAGGGGAAAGATTGCACCACAATATCGAGACCTTTAGAGGTTCAGTATACCAAAGTTGCATAACTGTAAATACCTAAAATAATGCATGAGCAGGATCTGATATCAGTTTTAAGTGTTCATTTAGAACACTTTCGCCACCTCATCAGTGCTGCCAGACAGATGTTTGTGACAGGAAACTGGCATCATATGAGCCAAAAATCACCATATCCAAAGCCACCAGACACCTATGACAAAATGACGATTAGAACTTTTGTCCAGTGGTTCTCAGCCTGGTGGTTGTGAGATATTTTCTGGGGGCTGCCAGTGGAGAATGAAATAAAATAACATATTGTGGCAAGCAGCACGGACACAACATGAATAACAGGTTCTAAAACATTGTGAGTTCGATAGCTTTCAGTAGTCTTTTTCTGGGGCTCACAAATTGAAAAGGTTGAGAACCACTACTTTATATTTGTACAACAATGTTGTTGTATAATGATGTTAAGTTTCTCAAAGACTAATAGCAATCTTGCTGTCTACTGAAAAACACTTGAAGGCTTTAAATTTGAAACCGTTTTGACTTTGCATCAGTGCATCATTAACATGGCATATAGCAACAGATCAAATTAAGGTTTCATACTAAAATATTGTAGTGACTGACAGCATTTCCCATTATGCCTGGACTGAGTAGTTTATTGTGCATCCCAGACAGCACGCCTACATCTTGCCGACGTCGGCACGATGAATAAAGTTGCATTGACGCAATGTCGTATGGAGAGCATTTGCTCATTGTGAAGACATCGCCGAGATGTCGGCATTTGGTCAAAAATGCTCTCCAGACAATGTTTGGCTGATGTATCATAGCTGCACATCGTAGCCTCTCTACAGCTTCTATGACCTTTATTTATTCAGGTTGAATCATTCTATCAGCAAATATCTCATATCTCATAATATCTATCATAATATCTCATCTTACATGTGACAGGAATATGGTAGTATGACAATAAAAAACAATATGCTTGACCATCAAAATAGTTGCTGGCAGACTTATGAGCCTGCAAGGTGGAGAAAAAGACAAAACACATGAGCCCAGGTTGTTCAGTTAACTTATACTATACAATACTATACCCATACTTCACAAATAAACACGTACAAATAGACACACCAAGGAAGGAAAACGTCGCTGTGCCTTTTTTCCCGGCCGCCGTCTGACCTTAAGAGAGCCACCGTAGTTGATAAAAGACCTGTAGCTAATAGTATTAGCCCTATTCTCTTTAGCTATTAAACGTGTTAAAAAGCACCACAACAAGACCTCCAAATAACCCATACTTAATACAGCGTCACAGGCAACACTGTATGAAGCACCAGCAGAACACATGACTTGAAAATATGAACCACAAAAAGTTTGTGTGTATAATTTAGCGATGCGGTCCGACAGCCCCGGCTTGACCGCAGATAGCTGCTGAACTCCGTCCAGCTCTACAGGAGTGGGGGGGGCGTTGACTGGAGGGACATGACAGAAACAACTGGAGTCTGTTGTGTTTTCCACACACCTACGTGAAGTGGATATTAACTTCACTTACAGTACAAACACACCAACAATAGTCCATAACCAGTACCGAACTATGAGAAACTACGAGTCATATTTACAAATAGAGCAGAGCGGAGTCTCCCTTCATTAGCTGCCAGTTAACCACTAAAGTTAACTCCGCAGGTGTAAAAACACAGAAGCCCACCAGTTACTAGCTAACAGCTAACACTAACTAACGTTACCTGACCCTTTCCCAAATTCAAAACTGATTTATTGTCTAGATGGAGATGTTCACGTGCTGGAAAGACTTATGGCTACCTAGCAATGGCTAAATTACGTTAGAGCTAGATAGTTGATACACTTGCTGGTCAGGTCTAAGCAACTAACGTTTGCTAAGCTAGCTAGCTAGCCTGTTAGGAGTGGGCATCTGGGCTCTTCACCTGTGCTAGCATACCCAGTCAGG
Organism: Lutjanus erythropterus; assembly: GCF_056507025.1. NCBI lineage: Eukaryota > Metazoa > Chordata > Actinopteri > Lutjaniformes > Lutjanidae > Lutjanus > Lutjanus erythropterus. The sequence goes on along the minus strand of NC_139335.1, from coordinate 34,553,957 downwards.
GCTTAACAACTTATGTTACTAAATCCCGACTTATGTTGCTAACCCTGTATGTCATATTTATAAAACAACTATTTTTTATATATTTACATTAAGTGAGCTTACCTGAAGACTAGTCCTGGCTGACATGAAGTAGCCTCTCCATCTCCAAAGCCTGCTCTCAGTTCCAATAACGTACAATGTATCGATCCACAGCCGACCTATCGCCGACTTTGAAATGGCGCGCAAAATCCCAACGTCTGGCAAACCATGTCCCTGCTATGGGCCAATGCTTCTCCGATGCATTTACAGACGTCAGGAGTAGAATGCCGATGCACGATCTGAGGCCGACGTCGGCGAGACATATGCGTGCTATCTGGGATTGCAGTCAGCTGATATCTGCATCTATCCTCCTCTTCCACCTCCCTCACACTCTGTTAAATTCTTGACTCTGACTTGATATCAGTGCAAGAAACAGTCATGATTAAGGATGAATCCTCCTCCTCCATCTTGCTCTGCAGGCGCCAGCCTCACCTAAATCATACATATTATTTCTAACATATGGGAACATGTCTGATATGGACAATCTCCTAAAGCATGCTGCATGTGTGAAAGGACACATTTGTCCAGACCTGATTCTCAAGACATAGTTCAGGGTGCATATTTGAAAACTGCTTATTTTAGAAAATGTAGTATGCGTTTTACTCTGTGACCCAATACACTTTGTTGGTTTTGTCTAAAATCATTGTTGTAAGTAGTCCAACCCTGAGGAGTTTTGCCTGACTTTTCCTCTGATGGTTTAACTCCACAGATTGTGGTAACATTGTGTTTTGGATGCAGCCAGTTCTATTTTGGAAGGTCTCATTTGAAATGGTGCGTGAAGCTGGAGCCTCCTTTGAACCGGCCAGGCCCGGGTGGCCTGAAAGACATGTAGATACTCATCAAAACCCACAGAGCTCTCTACAATTATTACTTTGCTCTTTGGAGGGAAACAGGAAGTAGGAAGAAGCAAGGCAACTCATCTCTGTATGTGTGCGTAAGAGTAACTAAAGAGTCCCTGACTCAAGATCTTTGTCATACTGTAGGAATAGTGACTGCTTACATAAATAAGGCAGTGCAACTGTTCAATACATAAGAAGGTATCTAAATGTCTGATTCTTTGCATGTGAACCTGCATGAAGACCTTTAGCAGAGACAGACAGGAGAAGTGAGGCATAGAGGCAGATGGAGAGTGGATGATAAAATGTAAAGCGGAGCCAAAGTTGGACATCTAGCTGGGGTTTGGACCTGATCCTGTTCCTGGTGGTGAGGCCTGCCGACATCTTCACTGGGGTAACTTTAGAGAAAGACTGAGCCTCAACCACAGATAACAGGAGACAGCTTGAATGAGCACTGACTTGTGTGTTGGACTGAAACTATAATGTAGCGTTTCCATCAATTTACTGTATTTTTATGCATATTTTGAAGTACACTAGTAAAGGTTTCAATTTCAAAATTTCAAAACAAAAGCATTCTCAATTGATGTACGTATAACAAAGTTTTTAAACTTACTTTATTCCCCTTTTTCCATAATGTTAAGCTGTTTATGGGAGATGGAAACACTTTTTCCACATAAGTTCTGATGTAGCTAAGACTTCATTCACATGACTAATCAACTATTTTCATTCCAACAAATAATGAGGAGGAAGAAGACAAAGAAGTTGTCAGGATCAACTGTCCCCACAGGTGTGGTGTATGTCATTTAAAACGTGTAAATCCATGAATTAATACATTTACCTTCATTTTCTGATTCAGTTAACAGTAATGGTGTTTAGGCTCCAGATCCACTTTGTTTGAACCAATCCAACAGCAAACAATCAAGTTGTAGGAGAGAACCATGAAGAACTAAGAAAATATAACTGAGCTCCATTTGCAAAAACTTAGACCAAAGATAAGTTCATATACAAAAACAATAAGATGATTAACAAAAAACAAACTGCAGTAGGTAAAACATGCAAGACAAAAATTACAGATGTAACACAACAACTTCCAACTTCGCTTAACATTTGAAGTTGCACAATAGTAAGTCGAGGCTAATATCAACATAACTATTGAGCTAATGCAGCACTAACATTAGCTTAACAGCTAAGTAACTCTGTAAGTTAGTGAGGCTGGAAACTTGCTGTTATGTTACGTCTTGTGTAGGACTCAAAACTCAAAGTAGACTTGACTTAGAACAGGCCTAGCTTTTTTGACTTAGGACTTGACTTGAGACTTGAGTGAAAAGATTTGAGACTTACACCTATCTTCCAAAACAATGACTTGGTCCCACCTCTGACTGGCCCCTGAAATAATAAGTAGAAGCTGCCCAATTGTAAAAACCTCCCGAAGACCTCTCTCCATTTTTCTCACATTTAGATGGCCGGCTAGCTGACTGGCTTTGTTTTCTTTCTCTATGAGGTCCATTGGCAAACAACTAGTTTTCTTTATGATTCAGTTAAACATCTTCTTATTCGGAGCACCCCTGTGACTCAGTCAGTGGAGGATATGCCCATGTGCTGAGGCTGTCAGTCGTCTGCAGCAGCAATCAGTTGCCACCTGCGGGGCATTTGCTGTGTCATTCCCTGTCTCTGTACCCCCTTTCCTGTCATGTCTTCAGCTGTCCCTGTCGAGTGAAGCCTGGCCTGCCTCCATGAGGTCTGTGGTAACATCTCACCGACTGCAGCCATCCCGTGAGAGCTGAGCTTGTGTCTGCAGGAGAGCAAAGAAGAAGATGTTTCTTAGTGTTCAGCTGTCAGTACTTTTGTAGCTTCTAACTGAATCTCTTACTTTGAGATGTAGTAGTTTGTACTTTCAGGTACCTGCATTATCTGCATTATTTTACTGTTTCATCTTCACTTTCAGCTGTTTCTGAGTCATGTTAAATTATTGCTGAGAAACCCCCAAATGAAAACATTTCCTGTTTGTGCTGCTTCATAATAAAAGTGTTTAAATGATAAAACAACAACAGGGGACTTTTATTGTGAGGAATTTAAGGAAAGAGTGTGTTTATTCCACAGACTTACTGTATGTGAATGGTTTATCCGCCACTTTACACTTGTACTCAGTTAAAAGACACAAGTTCATGTAAGTTGACGTGTTGGAAATGCAAACTCCTGCCGTGCTGCACTGACAGGCTGAGTCAAAATGAGTCAGGCCAGACCAGCACCATAGTAATAAGGACTAATCCTTATTATTTTGACAGGTGTGTGGACTGAAAAATATTGACAGTTCAAGTCCATGTACTTGAATTTATAGAATACATTTTGTGCATATTCATGACATGATCTGCTGGTGAGGAATGTAATGAACTATCTATCAGGTCCATTAATATAATATTATTGTAAACTTTAAAAAGAAATGAGTCTTTGTCTCATTTATTGCACTACAAAACATGCAAATGTCACAGAGGTCAGCAGTATTTCCATTAACAACACTAGTAAAGCATATGCATTATGCTACATTACTCAATTACCAAATACTGTAAAGTTTAATTTTAGCTGTTATGTCCATGTCTAAGAAAGACTAGTGTAGAAAAACTGTGCTTCTTCAAGTTTAAAATTCTACACCCTCATGCCATCCAAACCCTAAAGGAATACAAAAACAACTATATCTTTACCCCTTGTCTAGAGAGAGTGATATATCTATCTCTGTGAGGACACAAGTGCAAGAGACAGATAAAGCTGAGACGGAGACAGATAGCAACGAGTCAGGCAGGGCCCGACTCCTCAGTCTGAGATTAAAAAAAAAAAAAAGGTAAGAAAAGACAAATGACAGAACAGAGGTGAAAGAAACAAATTTATTGTCAACAGTGTGGAGGACAGAGACAGAGAGGTGCCAAATGGAGGAGGAAACAGCAGAATATAAAAGACAGGAGCAAAAAGAAAGACTTATGTCCAACAGAAGATTTAATGAGAAGAGAGTAATTTAAGTAATCAAGCCTGAGTAAACCGAGGTCAGCTCTTGCTGGCTAAAGACTTTTCATGTGGTGGGTTTTCCTGTCCATTCTGCTGACTCGCTAATCTTGCTACTTACCTATTGCTGCAACCACTGAGTGGCAGCAGGAGGGAACCTCCAATCTGGATAATTGGATTGACTTAGCAGTAAGTGGGCACGGGAGGGTTGGACTAGTGATTTAATACTATAGGGAGATGCCACGGAGAAGCTCTATACCACACAATGTCTTCTTAGCAATAGGCCCTCCAACATAGGAAACATTAATTCCCAGCATGCTAACTAGCTAGCAACTTCACTTAGTTTCTCAAGCTCTCTTAGCTTTTTGTCTAATAAATGAACAAACTAAACTCACAGTCTCACAGTCAGTTGTGTTCACTGGGAGGTTGCTGAGCCTCTGCCAGCATCCCTGCTGGGTCACCCTCACACAGGCCTGAAAATCTCTTTCTCCAGGCAGTCCAAAGGTTCTCTGCTAGTGATGTAAAACACAACCCTCCCCCATCGCAGATAGACTCAGGTGATAGTCAAACAACCACTGGCTGCACAGCTAACTGAACTAACTTGCTGTCTGCAGCTAAAGTTAGCAGCAGTTAATGGTTACCCTCGTGACATGCCACCCCTCTTTGTTTAATTTAGAATTTAGAGAGGCTACACACTCAACGGTCACACACGGCTTGTGTGTTTTGTATGTCATCCCATATGTAACAGGTATTGCTTGTTCTTTCTCTTCGCGGCTGATAAAAGGACCAGGAAGTGCTGGATAAAACACTTAAGAAAGAAATGTAAGATGTTTGAAGGGACATCAGTGTTTGTGTTGATGACGTATACTGTGTGAGACGAGACATGTCATTCACTAAACTAAACTACGACAAACCTACCACAAGCTACTTTCTTGACTTACACCTGCTTTTTAATAACCTGCACAATATTATTTTAACTAATTGTGACAGCCAAGCTGTGAAAATAAGCTCATAATTTTCACTTGGAATCATAGAATTTTGACTTTGTCTTTCATGATTTTTTGATTTAGTATGGGCAGTTTCTTTCATTTTTGTCATTCCTAAAAACTCATTATTTATATTTTTTACAGTCAACAAACTGTCTTTTGTCTTATATGACACTGATGCCATTTGTTGTGCCGCCATCCACTACAATGCTGAAACGTACATCAATAGGATCTGAGAAAATGGACTCATCTTTTGGATTAAAAAAAAGTAATTCTAATTATTGATTTGTTGGTTCATGATGTTATCTCTAATTGAAGGCTTCACACAAGTGTTGGAATAATCTTTATTTAAAGGACCAGTGTGTAATAATTACAGGAATTTATGTACATAAATGAGATATATATAAGTATGTTATTTATTATTATCAATCAACGTAAACTCATAATCTATATGTTCCCGTTACTTTAGAAATAGCCATTTATAGTTACATACTGTCGGGTCGCCTTACGGAGATCATCATCCTGCACCGCCCACGGCAGTGCAGAGCAGACAAACTGCACTAACAGTGAGTCTTGGGAAGCCCATGGCGACCTTTTGTAGACGCCGCGGCGTAAACACGGAAGTAGACGGGGAGGATAGACGCGTGTGATTGCTGGCAGACCATTTAGCGTTGTGAACCTTGACTGGCACAGTTTTGACAAATGGAGGATCATACATACACTGTACCAGAACAAAAAGCAGCGGACAGTGAATCCCTGTCATCCAAGAAGCAGAGACACAAAGAAAGTAAACGCAAGCATGACAGGAAACGGCAAAAACATGAATCAACATCGGCATAGCGTTTACACGATGGAAATCGCTGATGGAGGACAAACGTTTTCACAATGACGCCGAGGTTGCCTGTTTTCTGCTGAACAGTTAATTCATCCTACACACATAATTGTAGTTTGTTGTGAGATAGCTTTCGCTCGCCATTTTGTCCGCTGACGGCCACCGTACTCTTGGTGAGAGAGGGGCGGTGTCGGGGTAAATACTCTTAGTTGCAATCTAAGGTTTGAATGCTAGATGCCACTGGAAATCACACACTTCTCCTTTAATACACGTTAATCTTTCATGTAGAAGGCACCACAACCTGGGAAAGCAGGAAAACACCTACAGCATATGGCTCTTGGTATAAGTGGAATTGGGGATTAGGCTGCAGGATTGAGCACATGGTAAATGTCTGGCTGGTGGGGGTTGGGCAGTGCTCTAACCTTCAGTGTCTACAGCTCTGGGAATGGTTCACTAGACCATCAGTAGAGGGATCAGTAGTATATGTTATTGCCATTCCAGTAGAAAGTTATATTTTAATGGCTTTGTGGATTAGTTTACCATGAGAAGTGGTTACAGTTTAAGATGAGTTTAAGAATTCAAGCTCAGCACTGGAATTCCCAAAGCCTGCTCTGTGTTAGTGTAAGATTTTACTCGCTCTCACAATCTCAACTGAAGAGAAAATAATTTTGATAAAAATTTGTATGAACAACAGAAGGCAACACCATAACTGTCTTTCAGAAGAGACTGTCTGAGGATGTGTGGATGTAGTAGTAGTTTCAACACAAAAACAGCCATCATTATGGTTGACTCCTCCTCCCCCTGCATGCTCTATCCCTCACCTAAACCAAAGAGAAAATTTCCAACATCTCTTGTTGTAAGCTACATGTGTGAACACCCTGACCTGATTCTCAAATAGTTCATATGTGAAAACAGCTTCAGAAGGTACTGGGTCAGTTTATTTTCACATGAACAAGGATGTCAAATCACATGATTTGTACAACTTTGTACAGCAGACAATATGGCTCAGTCTAGCACTTGAGTAATATATTCCTCTACTCAACCAAATTTAAGAACACTGCTCTGTTCTGAAGACCCTTAGAGCCTCTAAATTTGCTGCTGAAACTCAACCTGTCTGTAAGGCTGGTTGAAGGTTTTGCATGCCACTGATGTCATAAAGTTGTATCAGCAGTGTGGGTGGCCCCCAGTTAGGCAGGGTCACATGTAAGCGTGGACTACTGTTGGTCTGAGTATCACAGTCAAGTGATTGAGGTTAAACAAAGGGGGGTTGGTTTGGTATCGGGGAACAGCCTGGACAAGTCATGTCAGAGGGGGGATCAGCAGCTGGAGGGAGGAGGGCTTTAACATTCCTCTGTGACTGATCTTCACTGGCTGAGTTCCAGTGGGTCAACATTCAAACATTGCAGCACTGATAGTTATCACACAGAAGTTACTTTTGGATAATACAGGAGTCTGCAACCTTTACAATTAAAAGAGCCATTTTTGGCCAAGAAAAAGAAAAAAAATCTGTCTGGAGCCTTTTAAATTCTTTTCCCTTAAGACTTCTTTTTTAAATAAATAAATAAAACTTTGGCTTCCATACCTGGCTTATGGAGACTCAAGGAGACTAGCTCCCATCAAAATTTAGAAGAAAAGGCACTGAGCCTTAGATATAGACATAGGCTATGATGCACAGTTTAGTTGATGAAATATTAAAACCTTTTTTTCCATTTGTTCTCCAGTGACTTTACACTGTAAAAAACAGCTGAGATGACTCAAAATTCCAAGGCAACATATTGCAGTAGATTTGAGTTTTGAGCCCAACTGAAACTTTTATGTTTTGAAATAAACTTTACTTGTATTCTGCAGATAAACTTGAATTTTGATTTTACAAAACTCAAAAACACCATCTTTCAAAATTTGGTCACAGTGAGCTGTGAGCCCGATTTGTAATTATTTTGGTGCCTGAAAATTAAATGGTATTAATTAAAAATATTAAAATTTCAACCATCATTCACTTTCACTTTAATCACTTGATTTTTCTAAATACATTTTCAGGGTATTTCTTAAACTCAAATATTTAAGTTTACAGAAGAAAAGTAAATTATCTCAACAAAACATGAGTGGGTAGTAAAACTTTTTTCAAAACTTAAGAGTATCAGTTGGGCTCAAAAGACAAAAATCTATTGCAGTAAGGGTTGAGTCGTCTCATCTTTTTCATAGACGTACAACAATTATAAAAGAAAAGTTAAGCATTAACGAAATAACTGTTGTTCATTTCCATATATTTTTTAGCTAGAGGAGAGAAGCTTAGGAGTTGCAAGAGACTCTGGAGCCACAGGTTGCAGACCACCAGGCTAATAACATCTCTGTGTTTCCAGGGGACAGTCCCTGTCAGTATGAGCTAAAATGTATATTTTGGATGATGAGCACAGTTTTGCTGTAGCTCTTCATGGAAAATGCTAGTCAAAATTTCCAGCCTTTTGTATTTATATTTTAGGCAAGGGTTAATTAGCTTTGCTGTCTTGACGTAACATGGGGTTGATTGTCTTACAGGGATGCTTATTTGAAGTAAGGTTATGAGAGGTACTTGACCATAGTCAGTGTATTTCCTACGGTAGATACAGACTCCTACAGCACACCCCCCGTTTGGAGAAGCAGCAGGAGTGCAGGCCTAAGAAACTAGGGCCATGTCAACCTCCACTGACTGTAGGTAGGTAGACTGACCATGTATAAATACCTCATACAACCACACTTCAAATAATCTGAAGTATCACATTGAGGCTAACAGGAGGTTTCTAGGATGCATCATTTGACATTGTTGGATTCCTTCTTGGGTTAAATATGAATTGGATCATACTCTAACTGTGAATCACAGTTTCTGCACAATATTTTAAAAGCTTGTTTTTTTTACTCAAGAAAAGTTTAGGTTACAAAAGTATCTCAAACTTAGATTTACATGTCAACAACTCTTGACATTTTTTTTTTAAATCAACACATAAGTTCAGAGTAGTCCAGAGTATTGCAGTGAATGGAGCAGAATACTGTCTTACTGTTGCACTCTAGCACTGTATAGTATCCTGCTATTATTGATTTCTATTGTGTGTCTGTGTTTCAGCCTGTGTGTGCACACTTTGTTTGTTTGAAGCCTGCCTTGCCCACAGCTTTCCTTTCATTTTCCCTTGAAATATTCATGAAAGGCCATAGCTCTCATGTTTGATTCTTGGTATTCTGTGCACAAATAACAAATATTACCATGAATCCACACACTAGAACAACAGGCCTTGAAGATTACAACACAGAATGAAGTGCAGCTCATGCAAACAGCCTTGCTGCTTTTTTGTTTCCCTTTGCATAACATTCATTATCGATGGACACACCAAGGACACAGCCACTTTAGTTTAGGACAACTGACCTCATTCCACTCTTGACTTATGTAACACTCACGATTGGAGAGTGTAGTCCGGAAAAGTGATGTACTCAGACTGATACCATAGAACTTGTAGTAGACATTATATCAATATCAACTTGAAACAGGGTCCCGACACTTTGAAACTAGACTCAAATACCCAGACTTCTGTACATGTATGTACATGTATGCAAAATAATTGCTGGAAGATTGTCACTAGGCTCTGTAGCTCATGCGTCAAACCTAGAAAGGGTCCTTAAAACATTTCATTTACAAGGCTAAAAACTACTGTTAATCTTTACTGCTAAAACTGTATTATTAATCTGTATATATATACAATTCTCTGACACTGTGGTGGTGAACATAACATCTTATACATACACACACACACATATATAAATATATATACACACACACACACACACACACACACACACACACACATATATACATGAATAAAATGTTTTTGTATATCAAATGAACCAGCCACATTGTTGTTCTGCTTCTTTATACAAATCTGAGCTGCTCCTGATGTCATGAAAAGTGAAATATAAGCAGACAGTGGTTTCACACTCCTCATGAATGGCCTCTGCAGGGCACAACCACTTCAAACAGGTCAGTGATACGAGCCAGAGCACATGATGCCATTATACGGCAAAGGGAGGTCGAGTGAGATGTGTAATAATAGAGAGATGAGTGGGAGAAATAATGGAATGACCTACTTATGAAACTCTAGCCTGAAGACACTGACATGAAACCTGTTTGATACCGATATGTTAACAAATACTACCTCAGAACATCAGTCTGTCTGCTTCCCACTGTACCTTTGCCAAGATTGACATCAGGGTTCCCCCATGGATTTGGGGTGCAGTTTTTACATGAAAATTAGCACGTACAGTGCTTAACAAATTTAAGCAAATTTATTAGGCCACCTGTCATAAAAATGAGAAAACATAAATATTTTAGAAATCTTTCAAAAACTGGTTTAAAACTAAAAATGTAACTGTCATTTATTTGGCAAATAAACTGAAAAAAACTTTTTCACACATAATAACCAAACAACTTACTTTGTATGGCCTCCTTTGGCCTTGATAACAGCTTGCATTCTTGCTGACATTGTTTTTATGTAGTTTTCAACAGTCTCTTTTGTTATTGAGTTCCAAATAGTTTCTAGCCGTTCCCACAGTCTTGCTTTAGATGAAACTTGTATGCGATCAATCTTTGAACCTACTAAATCCCAAATTTGTTCAATAGGATTGAAATCTGGACTGTGACTTGGCCAGTCCATCAGTTCCAGTACCTCAGATTCCTTTTTCTTGGTCAAATAGTCTCTGCACAGCTTTTAAGTTTGCTTGTGGTCATTGTCTTGTTGGTAATATGAACCCACGACCAATCAGATTCAGTCCAGAAGGGATTCCATGATGCACCAAGATGCTGTGGTAGACGTTCTTGTTCATGATACAGTCGATTTTCACTAATTTGCCCACTCCGTTTCCACAAATGGAACCTCATACCATAATGGAATCTCCATCGTGTTTCACTGTGGGTACAATGCATCTGGCATCAAAACGTTTTCCAGCTTTTCTGCGAACATGAACACGACGATGCTGACTGAACAGTTCAAACTTGGACTTGGTCCATCCAAAGTACCTTCTTCCCGTCATCAACAGTCCAGTATTTGTGCTCCCTGGCAAATCTGAGGAGTTTCTGGATGTTTGCAGACTTCAATAATGCTTTCTTAGCAGCTAGTCTTCCCATTAAACCTTGTTTCGTCAGCTTGTGGTCATTCTGGAGACTTTCTCTGACTCTGATCTAGAAGCATTTGTCTCTGCCTGAAGATCAGCAGTGGTTTTCCTTCTGTCTCAGTACTTAAAATCTTCAGGTGTCTGACATCTGCTTCAGTTAACTTTCATTTCCTGCCTCTTCCTTGGCGCATTTTGTAAGTACCAGACTCTGCAATTGACTCCAAAGCATACTTGACCACACTGTGAGACACTTTATGTCTTTCACTATTTGTCTCAGAGATCATCCAGCATCATGAAGTGTTTTAATGTGTACTCTTTCATTTTCAGTGCACTCTCAATGTTTTACCATTTTGAACAGGAATGAGGAATTTCAAACTGAATTCCCCTTTTTGTACCCAAATTTGAGCTGGCTCACTGGGCTTCTCTGAGAAGTCAGAAATTAATCAAACATAGCATTCAAGCACTAAAACTAATTTTTCTGGAATGGAATTCAGGAATGCAAGTAAATAACTATAAATATAATCTTAATCGAGAAATAATAGTGTGCTTTACAATTCTTTCTGTTTTTTTGTAAAACAGTTAATTTGAAAATTCATGGATAACAATAATAATTATATTTTAGCATTAAAAATATCATTTTGGTTAAAGAGCTTCTACATACTGGTGTATTAACCATTACAGAAACATAAAAAATGATTTTGGTATTTACCAATGCTGTTAATTTAGGACACCTGTGGCATAAACCTTACATTGGGTGGTGGTCTAATAAATTTGTTAAGCACTGTATATGCAGGGGACACGAGTTTGACTCCTTTACCATCGCCAGTGGACAAGTCCCCCCACTTGTTTTTTTCCATCCTGTTGTGTGGGTTACTAAACAGCAGAAAGCAGCATGGAGGCCAGTCACAATGTTACACTGACTACTTTTTCATATCTTTTGTGTCAGTCTCTCTTTCAAACACAGCATTGGCTAATTTAGATAAATATTGGAGTGTTGTTTGAACAAAGTTGAGTGGAATTTGAGGCTTAGTTGACAAAGAGTCACAGAAGTTACTGACAGGAGCGACAAGCCTTCAAAGCATCACACCTGAAAAAAGGTTAGAATTAGTGTGCCCACTCAGGTGTCATGTTTCTCTGCTGATTGGAGCTTGAACTGATAAAAACCCATGACTACTGAAGAATTAGTTGACCCAGGAATGAATTGTGATTGTACCCTCTCCCACTGAAGACTAAAGCCAGTGGGCTTTTTATCCAGTCTAGAAGGGGCTTCAGATTCTGACCATTGACCGGGTTAGGCATGGCAGGGAATATTTGTTACATTTCTTGGCTGACACTGTGCTTAACTTATGAAATGAACCCAAAGTGATTAAATTAAATCTAAATAATAATAATAATTCAATGATGGTTATTTGGACAAATTACAATACACTGTGATTTGTCACTCCACACCTGTTCAGCGGATATTCTGTGATCTATTTCAATATTGATAACGATAGACCACCCTTTATTTCTATTGTGAAGTTTTTAGAATATCTTTGCTGTAGCAACGTGCCTGTTCATTTCGGCTTGTTAGAGGCAGTACTGTGCACTTCACACTGAAAGAAGAACCTGTTTAACTTGTTTAAAGCTGCACAGATTTTGATGTGAAGCTTCCAGTTTCTTTTACCAGTGACTGGTGATGTCTTATATATTCTGACATAACTGTTGCTGAGAGGTATCTTTGTCTCTCAGTAATGTAACTGTACTGAATCGTCTGTGGGAGGCCGGTTCCAAACTGTGATCTATATAGACCACCAAAAATCTGAGGAGACAGATCTTGCCCAGTTCTTACAATAAATACATCTTCATTTGTTAGACGTGTATAGCTTAAAGGGACAGTTCACCTCAAAATCAAAAATACATATGTTTGCTCTCACCTCAAGTGCTATCTATCCATCTAGAAAGTTTTGGTGTGAGTTGAAGAGTTTTTGCGATATCGGTTATAGAAACGTCTGCCCTCTCTTCAGTTAAAATGGAACTAAATGGCATTTGGCTTGTGGTGCTCAAAGCAACAAAAATGTGCTTAAAAACTCAACAGCAATGTCTCTTTCCAATAATCATGGTCATATCACCATTCTAGCTAGCTTACTTTTGCTAAAGTTACAGATTGGCGGTGGAGGGCATCATTAAGTCTTTCTCTGCCATAGACGAGATATATCATTGATTGCTGTTTTCACTGCCAGGTGGTAGGGGATGCTGTGATGCATCATCTGTCACTCTACGGAGAAGAGAACCACTGGAATGAGCATCAGCAGAAGAAGATGGTGTTCCAGATGGGTGGCGGGAAACACACACACACCTAACAATAGCCGCAGTGGTGACAGTGGTTTCACAGACGAAATATGAAGTAATAGAAACCCCAAAATAGAATTGTGAAGTGGATGTGCCACATAAAAATGTCTCTTTCAAAAAAAAAAAAACATTTTTGTGGATTTTTGATGCAACCAACCAACATTCATAAAATAAAATGAATGAAACTGGAACAAATGTTTTTTGTGCCTGAAACTAGAAGATCTGTTGTTTCTTTTGATATATTCAGTGTTAACATATTCATAGAACTGAATATTCTCTGGTTGTTGAAAAATCTGTGAATTTTGTCAAAAATGCTGGCGCTGGCTGGCAAATTTTTTAAAAAATGCCAGGGGGAAAAGAGTTGATGTTTACATCCTGTGCTGTCATATCCAGGAGACCCTTTTCTTTTGATGCATGATTCCTTCTGAACACCTATGCGGTTATCAAATGTTGTTTGGTAGAAGGAAAGTAGTTCCTACATGAAACTGCTCAAAGTGTTGCATGAGTTTGATGCATTTGTGGATTAACTTGGGTATCCTGGGAAATCTAATCAAGACCATTTCCTGTTTCCCAGGAAATACGATGTCAGGAAATGGGAAAAAATGTTTCATTTATTTATCTTTTTAAAACAGAACACATAAAAATATATTCAGAAAAATGCAGGCCAACAGTTTACTGCGTTAAAAAATGTAGCAGATATGTGTGCGTGTGTGCTGGTAAAACGCAACACAGTCTATTAATTAACACAAAGCGCTGTGTTTTTCTTTAATGTCTTCTTAGCCATGGAGATATGGGTAGGGTTAGACAGGCAGGGGCTATTTGTACAATGAAAATGTTCTAGGAAATGTCTCATAGTGTTCATGTTTGGACTAAATGTTGGATTTAAATATCATTAAAAAAATTAATTAATAAAAACAAAAACACAAAGTGCTGTGATTAAAAAGCACATGCATGCTCTGAGTCTGACCTTGTGGGATTGCACCTCTATTGTAGGTAGTACACTAAAACCTTTTGGTGTTAGTCAAACTCAGTCTGCTGTATGCTGACCTCCTGTGATTGCGCCAACACCATAGTTTATACAGCTGGCTCCCTTAATTCATCTGTTGCAGGTAGCTCACACTTGCAGCCTTGGCTCGCACCAGCAGAGCAGCCATAGAATACTTCGTTTAATAGAATGATTAAAAAAAACACCAAATGACTTGCTTTAACAAATATCATTTTAATTTATATAATGAAGATTTGTAAAATATTGCTTTCATGTGGTTGTTATTCTCAAAGACAGACAATAAACTTGGCATTTCATAATTCTGGCAGTCACAGTCGAGCAGCAGATATAACAAAGTTCACACTGTATGCAAAGTTTATATTAATTCTAATGTTGATGGGCATAAATTTTGTTCTTTTGCCTTAATAATGATCAAAATAATACACAAAAAAGGTCAGGTTATGAACACATATATGTGTAATTCTTCTTGTGGCATTTAGTGTTGCTTGAAATGATCAGGGCTTAGCTGGATTTATGCCTTTTAAAAAAAAGGTTATTTCCCGGCATTCCCAGGAAAATTGGGATAGACAGTCTCATTTTCAGGAAAAATATTAATCCCTACTATCCAGTTCATTTTTTGGTAAGATAAGAGATAAAATTATGGATTTTTGATTTTTCGGGGACCTGTCCCTTAACATACTTTTGTAACTTGTGGTCATAGATAGGGCCAAGTGGGAACCAGTGGCCTTGGAGCTGAGAGCCTCAGGGTTGGGAAGTGACAAAATATTAAAAAATGAACTAACACATTGGTTTTGGTCTTTTCTGAGAATCAGACAATAAGACAAATATGGAGTAACACAGGCCGTTATCAAGAAACCGTACTTAGTGCTTTGGAAATCTAAGCAGCTAATCTGTACCAGTGACCCAATTAAAGACAATTTGACATTGAAGTGTTTGTGACAATTTGTCCCCAGTGGGCAGAAGGGCTTGGATACAAGAACACAGACACTGTGCCGCACATTGTAATCCAAAACATTTATTTATCACAGAGTTGAATAATCAGTTTAAACAACAAGCTAACTTCAGAAGCTTCACAAAGCCTTTCATGGCTACTAATGTAATGTGTTTTCACTGATTTTGTCCACCCCTGTAAACACATTCTGTATGTGTAACGACCTGCATGTATGAATCACTCACCATGTGCTCATCACATGCTGGCAATGATTGTTTCCAGATAACAGCGACTGCACAGAATGTGGGAGAAGTGCTGACATATTTGAAGACATGTTCTGACAGCACTGACTGGATCATTAGGTTGCACCTGTCAGACACCATGTCTCCCAGTACACTGGGACTACAACTGAGATGAGCCACATTCTTAGTAATCTTAAATATGGCTCTTCCAATACCAGTATTGGAGGTGCCTTACCACCTAAAATGCTGGTCTTGGTATCAGAAAGTCTGGCCCTGACCACTAAAGTGCTTATTTTGCCACTGAAAGGATCAGATAATAAGCACCGGCCTCTCCTCCCGGCTCAGATTATTACACCAATCTTTTCTGACCACATTATGGAAAATATACCTACAGAGACTAGGCTTTTTGTTCAAAAGTAAGATACTCTTTGCTTAACCAGAAACAGACAATTTATTGTTTTGTTAAAGCTGCAAGTAATTTTGTGTGATTTTCTGTTTTAAAAAGTCAAAAAGTCAAAAAAAAATGTTTCTGTAAATGGAGTCTTATTTGTTTAGCAAGAGCAATAAATCAGCAGTTTATGGTTAAACAATATCGTCAGACGAATAAGACTAATAATCTGAGCTAGGGTTGGGCAGTGTTACTGAATTGGCCATAGTGACACGTCACGATAGACGATATTGTTGCTGGGTCCAAACAGGTCTTCATCCTCATCACATCAACAGCCTAGTTGTTTTTAAGAAGAAAATCCTAAAGACAACATGGACATAATTAAATAACACGTCAAAACCAGAACTTTTTCAACAACTCTATGGCCATTCTGAGGGAACACACTGGGCGTCATGCAACATTTTCGGATTCCTATTTGTGCAAATTATCCACCTGTGCGTATCTGAGGGCACATTCATGAGACCTGTAAATTAGCATAGCTAATGTCCCAATAATACCATATATGGCTGCACTTCCTTCTCCATATACCAAGAAGTGTTTATTCATGAAAATGGCATCAAACAGAAAAAAGAATTTTACGAGTTTGGAGTTTGACGTCCTGCTTTCAGAGATCGATAAAGGAAAATCTGCAATTTTAACAGTGTCAGCAGTGGAATTGAAAGACCTGCTAAAGCAAAGAAACAGGAAAAGGGAGTGTTGTTAATGCTGTGTTACTGGAGGGCTGGACTGTCACTGAATATAAAAGAAATGTCTCCATATGAAAATGACTTACGAGGTTCTCTTAAATCACTCGCACATATCACAAATCTGTTTGTACAAGTAGTTCTTGCATGTGGCCCACTGCCTCTGAAGGTCAGAAGATCATGAAATCCTAATGTTACAATGGTAGAGGGCTCAATGGACAATGACAGTCAGCCATCACAATGGAGTTTCATCATCCATCTGCCCAACCCTAATCTGAGCCCGTCAGTGGAAAAACAAGCACTTTTGGTGGATTTATTTTGATGCAGCACTCTCCCTCGATACAGGTTAAAAAAAATACCCTTTAAATAAATGTGTAAAACAAACAAATGAAAAGACTTGTTATCAGAGAATAATGCCAAAGTTGCTCAATAATTTATTCATATGTTGACACCTACAAAACAAAATATACACAATGTAAAACACTTTTTTGTTTGTTTCAACCAACCCTGAAATACACTGAACTGAGACAAGCAACTGACTTTGGTGGAGAGTGAAAAACAATCTAAACTTGCATTGCTGGATTCAGCAGCCACAGTGTGTTAATCCTGTAAATGTCTTTAACTGTAGTCCCAATGGCAGACCTATCTGAACACTGGGCAACCTAGAATGATCAAAATAGTCTTCTTTTGATCAACAAAAATGTTTTCTTAATATTCCTAAGCAGGTCTTTGGGCGAGTATCATGCAACATCACAATTTAGAGTAAGTGTGACATTGAAACTTAGTGAAAGGAACAGGAATGATGCCTGGACCAGACCTGCACATTTCTGTTAGCAGTACAGTTTGTATAAACAGTAGTACAAAATATCCTTCAATATTAAGAGTGAGTGCATCAGGTTCATCTTATATTGCACAGGTTTTCTTCTGTCATACCCTCTGGAGCTGTGTGTCTCTGCCATGCTCCTTTAATGAGGGAGATAAGGAGAGGGAGGACTGCTCAGGATCAGAAACTATCCTGAAGGAAAGAGGTCTTCCCAATGTCTTGAGGGTGAAGGTGTTGACATTTAACGCAGACTTCAGAGCCACAGCCTGTCTTGTTTGAAGGACTGACAGGCTTCCCCTCTGGTTTCACCCCCTGAAGTTCCAAAAGTGTCACAGACATGTCTGCTGAGAGGATCCT
This sequence comes from Lutjanus erythropterus, assembly GCF_056507025.1. Taxonomy (NCBI): domain Eukaryota; kingdom Metazoa; phylum Chordata; class Actinopteri; order Lutjaniformes; family Lutjanidae; genus Lutjanus; species Lutjanus erythropterus. Next base: position 34,536,277 of record NC_139335.1, on the reverse strand, counting down.
CAGACAAGCAGTGATTCAAAAAGTCATTGCCACCTGCCTCCGCCTCATCTCTTCTTTTTGCTGTGTCGGAGCATCTTCTTCCTCTTCAGGATCATCTCATAGAGTTTCTCCAGGCCAGGCTGCAGGCCCTGACCATCCAGCGCCGAGCAACCCTGTGTGTGGTGCAGTGTGGATGAGCTGAGCTCATGGAGGGTCAGCACCTTCTCCACCTGAAACACAGGAGCACAAGACAGTCACAAACTGAAATTCATTCTAGCAAATCTGATCAACCTTTATGACATAAATCACAGACACAGACATATCAACTGAGCTGCTGAGTTTAATTGGTTTCAATGTTACATAATGGCATAAAGACTCTAAAATCAGGATTTCATAGACAGGTACAAAACTTTTATTATGTCAAGTGGAATTAATTCTTAGTTGCCAGGAAGTATTATCAGGGAATAGGGACATCTGAACTTTCGAAAGCAGAGCTGCAAATATTTGATCGAAAGAAAATTATTTGCCAACTATTTTGATAATAGGTAGCCATTTTAGACATTTTTCAGGTAAAAATGTCAACATTTGCTGGTTCTTCAATGTGAGGATTTGCAGCTTTTATCATATATGATAGTAAGTGAAGGGTGTTTGGGCTTTGGCTTGTTAGATGGACAATGAAGCAATCTGACTATGTTGCTTTGGGCTGTGAGAAACTGTGATGAGCATTTTTCATAATTGTTTGATACTTTATAGACTAAACGATTAATCGATAATGAAAATAATCATTAGTCGCAACCCTAGACTGCTGGTTGGACAAGGTAAGCCATCTGAAGAGGTCACCTGAGTGTTGGGAATAGAATGGACATTTTTTAATTATTTAGACAAAATGATATATGAGAAAATAATCTACAGATTAATGATTTATTGCACCTACAGAGTCAATTTCTCTACAAGACACAGTATGCCAGCTCAAAACATTTGATGCTGGCAGATCCATCTGCAGTGACCATTACAATGTATGGGCAATCTAGTGGAAGTCTGTGCTGACACAGGCAAATGGCAATATTTGAGTGAGGCGAGTAGGATGAGAGTAATGCTGAAGGTTCACTGTGTGTGAAATAAGAAATATATGATAAGACTCTTATTATCTGACCACAAAGTAGAACCAACCATATTTATTTTGGTCAGCCTACAGTTCAAACCCCAAAACTAATAATTTACAAAAATATAATGATAATAAGAAGAAAACGAGCGACCAAACTCACAGACTGAAGAAACTGTAAGCAGAGAATGTTTATCTTCATTCTAACTTAAATGGTTAATCGATTAACTATTTGTAATATATAATATAATTGTTGCCAAAGTTCCTGTTGACCGATTTACCAACAGATAAGTAATTTCAGTTCTCCAGAACAATACCGAGTCATTCTGGCAACAATAATTACCTCTAAAGCTGACAGGGCTCCATCTAGGTCCTGTTTGTTTGCCAAAACCAGCACAGGTACCCCCTGGTTCTCCGCTGACCGGGCGATCCGGTGGAGCTCCACCTTGGCCTCCTCCATTCGTTCTGTCTCAGCCGCATCCACCACAAACACCAGCCCGTCCGTCCTCCTGGTGTACGACTTCCAGAGGGGCCTCAGTTTCTCCTGACCACCCACATCCCAGACTTGGAATGTGGTGGTGTTGGTTTTGGAGTTCCCCATGGGCACTTTAATCCGCTCCATGTTGAAACCTTTGGTGGGGATTGTCTCGACAAACTCCCGTAGCTTCAGTCTGTAGAGGAGGGAGGTCTTCCCTGCAGAGTCCAAACCAATCACCACAACATGCAGAGACTGGAAGCTGGGGAGGAATGGGGTGTTGGGGGCGATTTCTGTTAACTGGTTCCCCATGTTCAGGTCCTTTGGAATGAAATAATCCCTCTCAAGGTTTATAGCACTTAATTATTTCCTTTAGCACGTCTTCCTTTTAAAGTCCCACTAACTTTCTGTTTTCCTTGTCTCTCTTGTTGTCTGTGTCCTTTAAAGGTGGCAGGAGTGCAGGGAGGAGTGAGTTTGGCTAGAGAGTTGTTCACACTCCTGGCCTCACTTCAAAGGTTAGTGCAGGAAGACAGTGAGGGCCAGACAGACCACTGGCTGCAGTCACTGAGGACCTGAGGGAGGTAAGGAGAGGGGGAGGAAAACATGAGTCAGCTATTTTAACAAGGCCACTGGGCTGGCAGTAATTAGACTGGCTCAGACTTGTGCAGCTCCAATATATCGCAGTCTCACCGTGAAAAGGAGAGTATGATAAATCTGATTTACATATAATGACTTTCTAAAATAATACTGTAGATTAGGGTTGTCAGAATAACAAAATTTTAAAATTTGATAAAGTACAATAAAAAATCAAGAACAATACTTGATATCTCTTTCAATGCCACTGGAGTTTTATAGGCAGCATTTTACACATATTTGATTCTTTCTCTTAATTTGGTGGTCTGTTTGTGTTTTATATAGCTACTTTCTATTATTTTACTGTTTCAATTCCATGATGTCGTGGTTGGCTTTTATATAAAGACTATCAGCTGATAAATCAAGATCAAAATTCCTTTATTCCCAAATGGCATGTGCCCTAAAAATCCTGTAGTAGTCCATGTTAGAATAGAAAGTGAACAGGAATGATGCCTGGACCTGTATATTTATGAGGGCATATAAATAAGAATCTAGTACAATGTTGGAAAGTTCCTAATCATTTAAGTGCATGTAAATAAGAATATAGAAGCCTTATATATTTCCATTAAGAATCTGGTTAGTAATATTTTTCTGATTTTAATATCATAATTGTTTGTGTTCAAGTGTCTTAACTGATCTGTCATGTTTATATATGTATGTATACATATACACAGACTAGACTACGAGACTACACTAAAATCTTAAATTAATTCTTGGATTTTTTTCTGTTAGTTTTGCTAGTTTCTATACTATTAAATGTTAATAGTTTAGTGTTTTTAAACGTGGTAATGAAAAAATACTTAAGTATCCATTCTTATGACTACCTCAACATAAGTTCACTAAAGTTTGCAGGTATACCTTTTAAAAAATCTATGCAGTACTCATTGAAGGAGGGAAGTTTGTTCTTGGTTAGTTATGGCTAAAGTGGTTATTTGCCGTAAACAGAACAGGTCAAAAAGCTTTTGTTCTGCACAATGGGTGGTAAGTCATTGCATCTGCACGGCAGAAGGCACTGTCAGCAACTGTAGTGTTTTCTAGCTGTATCCTGCACAGAACGGGAAAGACGGGGATCGAAAAGAGCCTCCAATAGCGGGGAAATCCTGCAGTGGCTGCTCTGGCTTACGCTACTTTAATAATCGTTTACCCAAAATATCGGCATTCCCGCTTGTAATTCGGTTCAAAATAGAAAAAATCACAAACAACAGATCAGAAAAAATAACACATATTTTCAGACATGCCTGATACATTTTACTACAGACAGCAAGCAGACTTGAGTTACTCTGTTAAAGTATATGTAGTGAAAAGTATTTAAAGTCTTGATAGTGTGTTTTGTGGCGGTATCTTAAAAGGACTGGTGTTGCGAGCACAAAGTAAACACACGGCAGGTTCTCTGATGTTTAAGTGAAACAATACAGATATCTCACCTGGCAGCACTTCTCAGCTCCTCCAACTGCTCGTCATAACTGCAGTGCGACGACTTTGTCAAAAAATTATCGAAGTTTTAACGCCCAAATAATCCCGATGGCTCGCTTCTTAAACTACGGCGTTTAGGAGCAGTGTTACCGTCCCGTTTGTCCTACGAACACTGGCAGGCTACAGCGGAGGGGAAGGGGTGGGGGTGGGGGGGCAGAACCGCTAAAAACACTCCCAACGCCCCGCTGATGACGTCACGGAAGCGGGGTGGAGACTCAAGAGAAGTAAAATGGAGGACAAACGGCTACCTGTGAGAATAGTCATTTTCTTTTCTTCTTCCTCTTCTAAATAACAACATACTGTATAAAAGAATAATGAGTAGTGTTTACATTAATTTTTTGCATTTTTTGTTCTATTTCTGTATATATTTGTATTTTTTAACATTTATTTATCTTTTGAATATCACTTCTGTATAATTACATTTTTTATTACTGTTTTTATGTAATGTCACAGAATTATTTTATCTCTTTATTTTTCCTTATTTTTAACATGAATGAACACATGAATATTGCCAGTTGACTGATAACTTAAAAAACAAAAACAACTTTCTTTAAGATCTTAGCTACACTTCTGGAGGGAGTGTTTCCCAGGGTGATATCTTGTGGCCAAACGGGTTTTATAAAAAATAGACATTTACTTTTTAATCTGCAACTTTTATTTAACATAATATAAATCCAAAAGTGTTTTATTTCTCATTAATGCTCAAGCTTAAAAAGAAACATTTACCTCTCTTCTGTTTAGACTTTGTGAACAGTCAGAAAAAGACATTGCAAAGTGGTAAAATCTCTGTTTCACTCCCTGACCGAATTAATGCAATAAAAATGAGCACCATTCCTAAATTTTTATTCTTATTTCAACACTTTCTTTAAGAACTTGGACAAAATTACTTCCAATTTTATCTGGTATAAGAGGCTCCCCCAAATAAGGAAAAACTATGAAGACCCAAATCGCAGGGCAGGATGGATCTTTCTCATTTCAAACTGTATTATTGGGCCAGCAATTTGCGTGCGCTTTCCTTCTGGCTCCAAGATCAGACACCTGCCTAGCTCTGTATTGAAAAAAACAGTTGCTCCCCAGTTTCTTTATCAGCCTTGCTCTATTTTTCTTTATATTCTTTACATTTGTGTTCAACAAATAATCCAGTAGTTTCACAATCACTTAAAATTTGGTCTCTGGAAAAATTTGGGGTGGCATTCTGGCTCTCTACTGGCACCTTCAGTTGCGAATCACTCTTTTACCCCATCTCCCACTGATGCACTTTCAGCAGTTACAAACTAAATCTGACATACCACAAACTCATTTTTCCAGATATTTACTGGTACGTAACTTTGTCAAAAGAAACACTGCATCTTTCCGTAATTTACCAATCAGTCCACCAATTGTATCTGTATTTTTGTCAAATCCACCAATCAAAGGAGGGACCTCTATTATTTATAATGCCCGTTGTGTCTAGTTTGTACCACCCCCCTAGATTATCTAAAAGTAGCATGGGCAAATGATTTGGGGGGAGTCATGGACAAACGCCCAATTACTGGTACATTCCTCCTCAGTCTGTGCTAGACATGGACTTTTGCAATTTAAAATATTGCATAGACTTCACTTGTCAAAAAATAAGTTCTGTGAAATGTATCTAAATATCAGTCCAACATGCAACCGTTGTGGGCAATCACCAGCCACACTGGTCCATATGTTCTGGCACTGCCTAAGAGGCACAACATATTGGCATATCTATTTTTCATTTGCTGTCACACATCCTGGCACCTGTGCATCCCGATCCACTGACCCCACTCATAGGTTGATGTTATTAAATTGGAGGCAAGCAGGGGCTCTTGCCCACTCTGTCCTCAAGACGGATGTCATGCACCACCACTTTAAGAAAACTGCACTAACTCCTTACTTTAACCAGCCTAGTTTAAAAGACACAAAACATGGTCAACCTGACATCTGTTTAACCCCCGCCCCCCCCCCCCCCACAAGTAATCCCTCGTTGTTTTCTCTGTTTTTAATTATTGTTCTCTTTCTTCTTTCTTTTTAAATAAAAAAAAATGATAAATCTTATCTGTGAAAACTATATTTTGCATACATGTTTGCCATGTTCCTATCTTTTCTATATTTGTAGGACAAATCACCCTTTGGAGTATTTTGGATTTGTTGAATACTTTCTATATAGTTGTACCAGAAATTCTGTTTGCTTTTTTATACTCTTGTCAATGTATGTCTAACATTGAAAACCCCAATATAAAGAGTTGAGAAAAAAAACTTTATATCTCCTCCTATGCTACCATAAAACTAGCAATAACATAATATAAAAATACTCAGTTACTTGTGAAAGTATCACACATGGAGCCAGCTTTAGCTGTTTTGCATACTCTTGGATATTTTTATCTGTAACAATGCATCGTATTTTTCACAGTGATCACAGGTTTTGGATGCAAACTGAACCTGCAATGTTACTAGAAACTACTGGCCTATATGTTAAATAAAAGTAATGTAAAAGGTGGCCTCGGGCTACCTCACTTGACTTGAAACAGTATTAATAAGTCATAAAACAGGGCATTAGTACCATGAAAGATTAGATCCAACTGTACCGATAAACACTTTAGAAAGGTAGATGTGCCCACAATGGTAATAAAAATGATGTGTGTGTGTGTGTGTGTGTGTGTGTGTGTGTGTGTAAGAGAGAGAGAGAGAGAACTATATTTTGTAGTAGCTTTCTTGTAGTTAGTAATGATATTACTGTTTTGACATTTATTGTGTAGTTATGGGAACTACAAACGATTTTGGGCCATAAAAAGAAGGAATTTTTATTTGATTTTATCATTGGTTCTCTGTTGTAATTGACTGTCCCTGCCCCTGAGAAGGTGGCATGCCCAGGCACAGCCCAGCACACACTATGTGGGACATGTGCAAAATGTGCTGAGTCTGAATTTGTCAGTAAACATGAATAATATTACTTCTCACTTAGTATTGATCATTGCCATATTTTAAAATTTAAATGTTCAGAGAAGTTGTTGTTTGCTAGAAGTATCTGACTAACTGAATAATCCTGCTGGGTATAATACCCCCACCAAGACTCTCTTTTTCTTTGGAAGGCAAGGTTTGATATTTATTTATTTATTTATTTATTTATTTATTTATTTATTTATTTATTTTACAAAGTTATTTGAACTGCATTTTCTAAGTAGCTTGAGTCAACTAATAAAAAATAAAGAAAGAAAACAATGATGTGGGAGATGGCTTTGCTTGTCAGAAAAGTGAAACACCATGTTCTGCCCCGTCTCCACAGCAACAGATGTTTGTTTTATTCTGTATGTTTAATTTAAACATTTAAAGATATTGCCTTTCACAGGCCTTTAATGAACACAATTTCCCACAAGCTTAAGACTTTCAAGGGCCACATGTCTGAGCTCAACAACAGAGATGAGTCCATGAGTGAGTTGTGGAGCTGCAATGAGTTCAAATTTTGGTTGCACTTTATTTTACCATCCACTCACATGGCTTCTCATATCACTGCTATGCTGATGACTCCCAGCTCTATCTATCGTTTCCAGCTGGTGACTCAGCTGTCTCGGCACGAATTTCAGATTGTCTCTCTGACATATCTGCATGGATGAGAGCCCATCATCTCCAGCTTAACCTCTCAAAAACCGAATTGCTGGTTTTCCCTGCCAAGCCAACCATACATCATAACATCTGCATCAAATCTGACTCCCTATCCCTTGCTCCTACCAAAGTAGCAAGAAATCTAGGTGTCATGATTGATGACCAGCTGACCTTTAAGGATCATGTTGCCTCTGTCACCCGGTCCTGCCGCTTTGGTTTATTCAATATCAGGAAGGTCAGACCATACCTAACCCAACAAGCTGCCCAACTGCTAATACAAACCATGGTTATCTCTCGCCTCGACTACTGCAATGCACTTCTAACAGGCCTCCCGGCCTGTGCTGTGAAACCACTACAGATGATCCAGAATGCGGCGGCGCATCTGGTCTACAATCAGCCCAAAAGGGCACATGTCACCCCTCTGTTCATTGAGCTTCATTGGCTACCCCTGGCTGCCCGCATCAAATTCAAATCACTAATGCTAGCCTACAAAGTACTCAAAGATTCTGCACCTACCTACTTAAATGCTCTCATTAAAGCTCATGTTACCCCTCTGCAACTCCGGTCATCAAAGGAAAGCCGCCTGGCTGTCCCAGCACCTCGCACAAGACAATCCAGACTCTTTTCATGCGTTGTGCCACGCTGGTGGAATGACCTACCAGAGCAGGGGCGTCCCTCTCTGCCTTCAAAAAGCTCCTGAAGACCCAGCTCTTCAGAGAGCATCTCCTGTCCTGATCTAGCGATACTCTTCTAGGGCCTCTTCTATGTAGCTTGATTGTTAATCCTCTTTTTGTAAGTCGCTTTGGATAAAGGCGTCTGCTAAATGCATAAATGTAAATGTAATGTAATTTTACAGGACATTAATAAGATTTAGCAAGCCATTCTTTGTATGGATGAACGCTAAAGATAAAATTTATATTAGACCCATATCAGACTTGATTAGAGGTAAATAGGGACACATTAAAACTGAACTGTACAGTAAACTAAAGTGTATTATTTCCCACTGTTAGACTCTCATTAGTCTTTATAAAAGGGTAATTTGGGACACATGACAAAACAACTATACTGTTAACAAAAGTGAAATTGCATACAAAGGTGTGTCTCCAGGGGCAGATATGTGATTCACTTTAGTCAGTTGTAATATGTCCTAAATTACCCACTAAGAAAGTCTGATAAGGATCTAATAAATTAGCTGCAGAACAAGCTAAATAAATTATAATCAGATCAGTCAGAAAAACGCAACACTGTTTCTTCCCCTCAGTAGAGAACTTTTCTGCTGCCTTGCATTTTCATGTTATTACAACATACAGTGTTATCAAATTCTGACAAGAAACGTGTCTTGTAACAATATTTGTCTTGTTATAATAGAAAACATCATAACATCATAAGTTTGTCTCATAAGTTTGTATAAGTTGTAATGTGAAAAACATCTTGTGATAACATAAACTGAAAGTTTCATGTCTGCCAGCAGGTCATCATGGGTCATTATGAGCTCTGCTGTATTGATTTGCATGATAATGGTCTATGTAGTTCTTTCCTTGATACACCACACTCATTATAATAATGGTGTGGGTGTGTGCAAATGTGTGTGTGTGTGTGTGTGTGTGTGTGTGTGTGTGTGTGTGTGAGAGAGAGAGAGAGAGAGAGAGAGAGAGAGAGAGAGAGAGAGAGAGAAGTGATGATAACCTATTGACTGACTGAAGCCAGGCTGACTGATTCCAACATTACATTAACAGAAGTGTTTTGAGAGGACACACAAAACTAATCATGATTAACACAATTATAATTTCTTATTTTATTTATGTTTGGTCTGATTCTGTTGTGGAAATTCAGACATGTAGCAGGAATGTCCTGATTTTAATAAAGTGATGATGCTGTCAGAAGATTTGAATATTTGAAGTAAAACTGATTATATCATCATCATGGAAGTTTGAGTGCGTGTGCATGTAAAAGACTGCAGAGCCGACTCAGCTCTAAAGGCTGTTATCAGCTGCATCAGGTGTGACCAGCAGGAGAAAGATATGAGCAAGCAGACGTACAAACACTGAATGAAAACTCATGGGTTTTCTGCAGATTGGAAAATTGTCTTGGGAGAGCATTACAAATCTAATGTCTGTCTCTTTCTCTCACCCATCAGGTTTGTCCCACAATCCCAACTGATCCCAGAGCAGTCATTCACACAGACCCTCATTCCTCATTTGCACGGGATAGCAGTGCCCTCTGTTGTCTACAGGACGAATAGCAGCCAATGTGGTGTTTATGTTGTTACTGATACATTTCTCTCACATTTTTCAGCACTGGACTTTAAAACAGATTGCAGAGAAGAGTGCATCATATATCACTTAACAATATTTTTAAGCTCAGACCTGAGACAATCTTTGGATTACAATGATATCTCTGGCTTTAGAGAGTGTATTAGGGCCAAGCTTGAAGGGGCAAAACTATAGGAGGAAGATTCTTTAAAATTTACATTTCAAGAAAGAAGTCAAAATGTGAGATGTGAGATGCTGAAAATAAAGAAGTTGAAATACCATTTCAACTTTATTCTTGTCATTTCCATTTCTACTTTATTCTCAATATTCTGACTTTATTCTTGACATTGAAACTTTATTCTTGAAATGGTATTTCAGCTTTATTCTTGACATATTGACTTTATACTTAGTGTTTCGATATTATTATCATCCTTCACGCTTAACATGCAAAATTAAAAAAAAAAAAAAATCTGTCATTATTTTTCTTTATGCCTGGTCCTAATGCTTTTCCAAATGGTTCCACACTGCATTTCACTGTGTACTGCTATACTTCATGGTCCTTGTTCTGTGCTAAAATGAATTGAATAAAAGGCTGGGATGTGTCAAGGCCAGCAGAACAAATGCTTGGGGATGTCAGTATTGTTTTAACATAGATGACACTTTAATACTTCCATATGTAGTCGAAGGTTGCTGGTGCTGTATGGTTAAACAAAATGTCTGAGAGAACAAATAATACAACAAACACAGAATGACATACAGAAGCACACTAACAGTGAGGTGGTAGTCTTTGTGAGCCACAGGAGGTGATGAACAATGATTTATCCTCCCTGCCTTTCTGTTTCTCCCTTCCAAAAGCGGCCCAGGAGAGCATTATGTTGCCTGGAAACTCCGCTTAACAAGGTCGATGGCAGGAGAGAGGTAAAGAGAGACTGACACCTCAGCCTCCACCAGTCCTCCAGTGAGGCTGCCACAGCTGCTTTCTCTCCAGGGCACAAGTCAGGTGAGTAAACACTTTTATTTGCTTGCTCATTATTTCTTAGACATCACTATACTCAACTGCATTTCCTGCTGTAACATACAGACCCATATGTTTATCTATCACATGTTTTATCCTATGGTAATGTGTCTCACCCAAATACATATATGACCTATAAAGGGCATATTAAGTAAAAATATAGCAGTCAATCATATCTTTCATCAAGTTTTTTCAGACACAATTGAGCTTTTGTTGCACAGTTAAGAACAAAATATCCATGAAGAAAATACAGTCGATTGTGTGAGCTGTGTGTTTTGGGAGAAATGAGAAGTGAGTCATATTTTTTTATTTCAGAAAAAGGAATGAGCCACATCTCTTGCCCATGTCCACTCTTTATGCATTAGTTATGCATTGTTGCTGCTTCATTATACTACATATTAACATTTAAAAGAGTTTGAAGGTTTTGTGCTTAGGTGAACACTATGAACAGGGTTCAAGCCTGTGCAGGGAAACCACACTGGATTTTAAGAGCAACGCTTTCACCACTCAGCTATCACAGCTGCTCAGCTATATATTGTCATGGGTATATTAAAGCTGCAGCTTGCTGACTTGGAAATAGAGAGTGTGCAAAAGTGCAGTCATCCATGTTCAGCATGCTCTCCCATTTTGTTCCAGTCTTCAGCATGATTCGCTGTGTTGACTGCAGCATAGTGGATATTAGTATCTTAAGTCAGAGAAAAACTGCATTTAATTAAAAAAAGGACATTTAAATATTATGGTCCTACTATCACTCTAATATTTCAGTTCCTAATTACTTTGAACAGTTCTAGCCAGACAAATTTTTTCTTTTCAAATTTGAAAAAAATAATAATAAATTGAATATAAGCACATTTATTAAAACATTTATGTTACAATGACACATATCCTATTTACCAAACTAAATTATGTTGTAAATATTGTGACGTATTGTGACGACGGACACGACGTACATACATACCTTCAGCATATTTGTTCTTGTCTAATGTTTTTTGGATTAACTATACATTTGCTCTGTTGCTGTCCGTCTGTTTCAGGGTTGATAAATTACATGGTATTGGATTGGTGCATAGAGTTGTGTATTACAGTGCATGTGAGTTACAATCACATGCATTGTAAATAATATTTGACATTGTAAGTAATATATGATACAAAAGTCTGAAAATCTGACATATCTGAAATATATGAAATGGTGTTTGTATTTTTTTTTTTAGCCTTGTGCAGTATCATTCCAAAATGTATGTGCTACGTCTGGTTTATATTCACTGTGAACTGTAAGTTCACTCTGACTCACATTTACATACATGACACAACAATGAAATTTCATAATAATCATCATATTAAGAAAATGGACCCAACTGGTCATTGGCTGTAATTGGTATCCAGTGTGTGCCAGGTGAGAAGAGTGCAGGGAGAGATCAGCAGAGAGCAGGTAACACAGGAAAGAGATCAGTAATCAGAGGAGCTGATAGCAGTGTTTAGGAGTTAAAGTGTATCAGGTAACTCTATTGTCAGATATGCTGCAGTTAGACAGAGGGGAAGTAAGTTCTATATTCTTGTTCTTGTTATTCTTCTATATTCTTGTGGTGTCAGAACAAATTAGCTTGTATTGCAATTGTAATACCATTAAAAAGATTAAGATACCTGCTAACTTTTCAGGTCTAAATATTAAACAGTGAGTTAATGCCAGGCTGAAAGTATGTCACTGCTCAGAGGGGTGCTCTGCATGCACTCCAAAACCTGACCATTGCAGAGCGGTGTGGTTTCCACTCCATTTCAGTACAACATGCAAGACTAAAAATAGGCCTACTGATTGATTGCTGAGTTGCACTTTCTCTGTAGAGCTCCAGCTACCATACGACTGACAAAGTCAGATTCAAAGTGAATACAAGATGTGTTCATGTCTCCTCCAGCTGTTGTACATCAGGATGTCAGCTATGCACTGGGAAGCCAGACGGCGTCAGAGTGCTCTGGACCGCAGGATGGCGGGAGGCAAACAACAGGTAAATAACATGTTCTTTCAAGCAATTAATTAAAATGTTGCCAGGTGCATTTTATTGTATGTCTGCTGTGGTACTGATCATGATGTCATTTTATGATGGTGATGCAATATGAAAAATAAAAATGTCATTCTCCTGTAACCATCATGCTCAGTGTGAAAAGCCCAGGTGCTGTTATCAAAAGAATAATGTCATACTGCTGTTTTCCAGATATTTTCATTCCGTTTATATGTACAGCAGGTATGGGTCCTCTTTCATCTTTCACTTCATGTTTGCTAGCCTTCAAGGACAGGCTGAGTCTCATTTTCAACATCATGGATGTAAGCTTAAATCCAATGGCTGTATCCCTTTAGGAAATCCTTCCAGGGATTGTGGCATATTCATCTGCCCATTTAGCAGTTTGGTCAAAGACTTTCCTAGACAGTGGTCAAGCTTCACACCCTGACCATGACTTTAGAGGAAAACAGCCATTGTGTGAACATAGTGAATACAGTGTCCACCCATCTATCCATTTTCTTCTGCTAGTCCGAGGTCGAGTTGCGGTGGCAGCAGGATAAGTAGGGTATTCCAGATGTCCCTCTCACAAGCAATGTTTCCCAGCTGCTCCTGGGACACACAGAGGCATTCTCAGGCCGGATGAGATATGTAATTCCAGCAGGGTCTTTGAGTGGGACATGTTCTGAAAACCTCCAACAGAAGTTGTCCAGGACACATCCTGATCAAAGGCCCGAACCACCTCAACTAGCTACTTTTGACGCAAAGGAGGATCTACTCTGAGCCCATTCCAGATGTCAACCACCCTACGAAAGAAAGTCATTTTGGCTGCATGCGTTTGTGATCTCATTCTTTTGGTCAGTACTCAAGCTCATGACCACAGGTTAGAGTTGGAACATAGATCGACTGGTAAATTGAGAGCTTTGCCATCTGACTGAGCTCCATCTCTATCTCCACCACAATGGTACAACACCCTCATTACTGCTGACACCACACCCATCTGCCTGTTGATCTCATGCTCATCCCATCACTCATGAACAAGACCCAGAGATACTTGGGGCAGCAACTTACTTCCCACTCGGGGAGAAATCCACCAAGGAATACGCATTGCTGCTCCTCCATCGGAGTCTCCTTTAAGGCACCCTGGAGGCCTTTTCGCTCACCTTCACCTGCTGCACAGTTCACATAGCACCAGGCCCCTATGCCTGACCCTGCAGGGATGGGCCCACAGGGTGGCGGCTCAATAATATCTTTTCGTGCTGCACCCCACTGAGCCCTATGGAGCGAGGGCCAGCCACCAGAGACTCACCTTCCAGTTGCCCTTCTGGATCTGGCTCGGGGACCCTGATATCCCTCTTCTGGGTAAGGCTGCCAATCTCTCATGCAGTCGCATCATCATGAGGGTGTTTGAACCGCTCTTAGTCTGCTCCCTCACCTGAGACAACACAGTTCCCAGGATCACAGGGAGACACAAACTTCTCCATCACATTAAAGTGATTGTTGCTGTTCTTTGCGTCTATGATCATTTTTATTTATTTTTTAAGATTATTTTTTGGCCCTTTTTCTTTTATTTTGGATAGTAAAAGCTGAAGATATGAAAGCAGGTAAAGAGAGATGAAGATGTGCAGAAAACAGGCTGCAGTCAAACCAGCAGCCGCAGCAGAGGACCACCAGCCTCAGCATATGGGGCGCGCACTCTACCAACTGAACTATAAGGGTGCCCTGCATCTATGATAATGTTTTAAACAGCTAAAATACATGCATGTAGTTATTGATTCAAAGAAAGCAATCTAAAATGTGTTTTGCAGTTTGTGTTGGATGACTGATAAGAATTAGAAAAAAAGAAGAAAAGAGAAGAATGGAACTTCAACTTCTAGGAATCTGCAGACATTTCTTTCAAAATTAGAGTCATACATGCCGTCCTGCTGATGTGATCCAGCAGCCTACCTGGTCTTCTTTATTATTGAACAACAGCAGGGCAGATTGGAAACTGAGCAGGGACATGTGACACCCCAGCATGAGGTCAAACTCATTTCCTGTGTGAATTTGACAGCTTGTATCCTATTACTGATATCCAGGATGCCTTCAAATACAAAAATATATTTGTTTCAGATGGATTTACTGGTTATGTTTTTTAAGACTTAAGATAAGTAGCATTAACTTTAAATTAGTAGGTAAGTATTTCACATTGAGACACCCCTTGGACAAAATGTCATTTATAGGCACTTGAAAGACAGACTAACAGTACATCTCTAAGTTTTGAATGAAATTTGTATCCTAAATGACTTAGAGTTATTTTCTGCAAAATCGGTTTTGTTCCATCTGAATGAAAGCTGTTTACAAACCAGTGCAACAGGATGCTGGTGTTAGTGGGTCACTGGGACACGGAGAAGAGCAGCTCAGATATCCTGAGTGGTGTGTTTCTCTGATGGGGATATTTAGGATAGAAGACATCTTCTGTTCTTCTGTAGAAAACAACAAGAAGGGAATAAATATGAGAAGGTCAGAGAAATAAAAGGTATCCTGTGCTGTTTTTGAATACTGGTAGCACTATGGAGCAATGTTTTATAAGGCCTATATGGGATGCAGCACGATACACATTCCTGCTGCTGGCATCATGGTCTGTACTGACTGAGTAAAGTACAGATCATTTAGTCCCCATTTCATTATTTTAGTCTCTGTGTATTTGGTCTCAAAACTTGGCATATTCTCATAACTCTATTTTCCATTGTTTCCACTGTATAAGGAGTGTTTATTTCATTTTACCTCTCTTTACAGCTGTTGCAGAGCGGTTCTGAGACCAGCCACAATGAAACTGAATCAAACACATCACAAGAGCAAACAGGTACCATTACTCTTAACATGGATATATTCAGAACAAGGCTGGATGATGTACATTAATCACCATCCATCCAAAGGCACAAGTCTGCTTTTTATTAAAACAATAAAGCAGATGATGGCACAAGAGAAAAAACTAACAAAAAATAACAACATAGTTTGTCCAGAATAATGCATTCATGACTTGTAGTGAAGGAACTATAACTTGCATAAGCATGCCCTCATCAGATGCCATCTGTGATTTCACAGAGGGAACAGTACTGTATATGTTCATCACAAAGTGAATCACAGCACAGGGAGCCTGAGAAACACCTGCTTACATTTATTTATTGAATCATGTCCAGACATGTACTGTACTGTACAGCTGTCCCAGCTCCTCCTGCTGCTTCCATACACACACACAGGACATAGGTGTGTTACAATCCACAGGAGGAACCCAAATGCAACCACAGACTCAAAAACTGAGTAAAAAAAGGGATTTATTAAAGGTGCGTGAGGCAGCAAGGGGCGGGGGGGGGGGTCCGGGGGTAGGAGGCTGAGGGGGGCTGGCAGATGGCAAGGGGGGCTGACAGAGTTGGAAGGGTTAGTCCAGCAGAAAACTTGGCAGGCTGGCTGGCTGGCTGGCAGGCAGGCAGGCAGGTAGGCAGGCAGGCAGGCAGTGAGTGATCCTGAAGCAGCAGAGAAACAGGGTAAGTATACACGAAAACTATTAGCAAACACAAGGTGAATCTCAATTCAGGAGATAGGCCTGGAATGTGACTACCGTTACAGAGACACAACGATCTGGCGAGGACTGGAGAGGAGAGCCGGTGTTAAGTATTGCAGGGTTGATTGCTGGGTGGAAGACAGGTGAGCAGCAGGGAGCAGGTGAGATGAATGAATGCCATCAGGGAACCAGGAGGGTGAGGGAGTTGCCACGCCCGCAGCACAGACACAGACAGGGGGAGGGGGGAAAACAGGACAAGGAAAAAACAAACCTGTGACACGGCCTGGGCCGTGACAAGGTGTCCTTGCTGACTCTGGTACTGCTTTATGAATATCTTTGTGATCTTTAAAGGTTGTTAACACTTGAGGGATCTCATCAGTGAAGTTGTGCACTGTATTCTAATATGGGAATACCAGACTGTAGTTTGCTGCCACATTTGGAATCTCAGACAAAACTCTAAGTCAAAGTCCAAAGCGTGCAAGAACACTGGATACATACTTTATCCAAAACACTAGCAGAGATGGCAGCAGATGATGGATTTGCCTTCAAAAGTTGGCTGTGGAGAAAAAGCATCTCACTGAAGAAAGATGGACAAATTCTCCTGAAGAATCATCTAAAATTTCACACTAAGCCAGTGAGACATTTTATAGCTTTGCTTTTTAACTTTGAATGATCACTGACTTTATTAAGCTGACTATATTTGACATTGTGGTGCATGAGAGCCTTCACGCTGTGTGCAGCTGCAGCCTATGAATGCAAACAGAATAATGGAATCTGTCACAGCGTAATAGAATGACTTTGAAAACACCAAACTAAGTGTTTTCATGAATTTTGTTAATTTGAAGAATTGTAAAATATCACTTCCATGTTCAGTTAGACAGAGAGAAATCACAGGCTGAACAATGTAAGTGAATCGTGAAAATAATAGAAAGTAATTTATTCAGTTGTCATCTGGGAAGGTCTTTAACATGAAGGTCTCCTCAGCAAAGTCAGTCACAGAATACACACAGTGGCAAAACAAGATGTGTGTATGAATGTAAAGAGAGGGAAGCCCATGTACATAGATGTCAGATGATGTGTCAGATTTAGGGGGAATTATTTGCAGAATATGGTAGAAATAGAATATATTATTCAGAAGTGTGTTTTCATTACTATAGAACCACCTTAAATTAAGGACCATTCTGTTTTTATTATTAGACTACATTTTATATAGAATGAGCCTTTTATATCTACAGAGTGAGCTGGTCCTCTTCCATAGAGGCTGCCATATTTCTACAATATCCCAGAATGCCTATATAGAATGGCCCATGCTGCCTCCAGATATGGTCTTTTGCATTTTCACAGCCACCGTAGCTTGGAAGGGAAGGGTGAGCTCAATGCTAGATGTTACTAAATCCTACATACTGCTCCTTTAAAGATACAGCTGAAATGTAGATGGGATGCTAAATTTGCCCTGCAAAACAGACTTTTATTAACTCAACCTGACAGTTATCTGTGTGCTTATTCTATTGGGATTTAAACTTGCATTGATTTGTTTACTCACTTGGAGGCAGAAAAACAAGATGAAACCAAAACATCTGACATATTGTGCTGTGTATTAAAGTCAAGATGAAATGAAGAAATGCCTTCCCTTTCACCTATTCAGCATCATAAAGAGCATGTAAAACAAAATATGATGTGTGCTTATGTTGGCTTGATCCACAGACTGTATATAGACAAATGGACATCATCAGATTTTACAGGTCTGTAAAATTGAAGCCAAAACATCTCAATCAGGTAAATCCTCTGCCCCCAGGACCAAACTAAAACATAAAACAGAGTACACATACAACATTTTTTCCCCAAAGATGAGCTCTGTCATGTTACTTGATGATATAAAAAGCAGGTTACATGTCATGATTGACAGCTGAACTCTGCTTGTGATTGAGTCAGCTAGCTGTGTGGACGGGAACTCAAAAGTGCAGCTCTAATGCTGCTCACTGCTGAGTAGCCTCTGGCTCCAAATGATGTTGCAAGTGCAAGATGGCAAATATTTTGGTTTCAGTTTTGTACAGTGAGAGGAAGTGGAGATGTGTTCTCCATCTGTTATTTATGTCACTGGCTTGAACCAACCAATTTCAACTAATAATATCATGACATCCATCCATCAATCAATGTTTGACTTTTAGCACAAGGCTACAATGTTAAATAGCTAGCTAGCAACAGCATGATACATTCTCCTTTGTGCCTTCATATATTTACAGCTTTGAAAATTAATATATCTCTTATCTATTGTTCCAGTCCAGTGTCGTCATTTTGAGCCTTGTATAGTCCAATTTTCCCATTTTCTGTCCAGTTGTGCTTCTTGTAGTTTTTCCATTACAAATATTTCATCCACAATTAGCAATTGATTTTCCTTTGGTGGTGGTACCTTACCCCAGGTCCTAGTGATAGCCTTCTTGCTTGCTTCTAACAGAATTTTGATCAAATATCTATCACTAACAATGACATTTTCTTCAGAGAATTTACATAAATAAAGCACCAAACAACTTTTAGGAACCTCATGTCCTAGTATTTGCTGTAGCTCCTTACATACCATTTCCCAATATACAATTATTTTCTGACATTTCCAAAAAACATGTGAATAATCTACATCAAAAGACCCACACTCTCACCAACATTTCTGATGGTTGTGCAATTGCTTACTTTTCACTTTCAGTGTAATAAAGACATGAATTAGATTCTTCCATGAGAATTCCCTCCAGGTTTGTGAATTGGTAGATGAATGATGCGTCCTTCACATATCATGCCAACCTTTGTCTTAAATTTTAACATTGAGCTCTTTTTCCCATTTCACCTTAATATATTTAGTTGAATGTTTGTCGTTAGTGATCAATCCTTGATTTCACTAGCAAGGACCACACCATCAACAATTTGCCTTTAAGTGATTTATTAAAAAAGAGAAACGGAATGAGATCTTGATTGTCTTTGTACGTTTGCTGCGTTTTGGGCAGCTTCAGAGGGGAATCTGCCATAGCGCCTGGGCACAACAGACCCCCAAAAGCCTACAGTTACTTGAGATGGGACAAAGCAGTTCTGAGGTCTTTGAGGTCTTTGAGGTCTGAACAAATGTAGCAGTGATGTGCTTGGGAGGACCAGTGGCCCATGACCTGTATTAGGTGCTCTGAGATGCTATTATGAGAGGCAGAGGTGGCAGCTCCGATTCTGAAGGAGTGACCAGAGAAGTGCTGGTGGAACCAGAAACAATACAGGTGTGACGGCGAGGGTTGAGGTGGAGGGTGGAGGCAGTGAATTTGGAACATCTGAGGAAACCAAAGAAGGCAAGCACATACATGGCTTCTAAGCAACATGGGGGCTGTTATATCTGGAGGAGTAAGTTCTTGGAGAAATTGAAATGTTTCCCTTCATTTCCCTGTAACCTTCTTGACCTTCAAGGAATCAGTCGGTGGGTGGTTGGTGGAGAGAAGACATGATAAGTAAAGCAAAGTCTATGTAATTACCGTTGATGATCCGTTTGCGCAAGCTTGTGGGAACTGGAGAAGGACGGGAGACGAAAGTATCCAGGTGACGGATGGGGGGATTAGCAGTGAAAATAACTGCTGTGGCTGCTAAGCTAGGATGTGTTGAGAGGGAAAACCATGACTAGGAAAGAAAGGGAATTGCTGCGTGGGGTGTGGATGTAAGCCAGGTGCTGGCATCCTGGTGCCAGAGGCTTCAGCTGACGTGAGCTGGTGTGAGTGTTAGAGCTGGGAAATAGAAGATCCTGGCATTCCCGGTGCTAGGGACTCCAACTAAGGCTGGGTGTAGTTGGTGGATTTGGGCAGCAGGGGCTGATGACATCCCGGTGCCAAGTTCCCCTACTGGAGACAGCTGCTGTGGTTGGTGAATAAGGGTGGTGAGGGGCATTGACATCTTGGTGCCTGTTTCCCCTGCTGTGGCTGGTTGAAGTAGGTGTTGGAATGGTGAAGTCCCAGTGTCATTCGCCATGAATGAAGGCTACTGTTGATGAAACTCCTGATGAGAGGTGGAAAAAGAGAATGCAAAAACAGGAGCTGCTCTAGGAATTACACAGTGCCAGACTGGTTGTTGGGGGACCTCGCCAGAGCATGGTGGCACTCCGAGTGGTGGCATGTTGGGATGCTGCAGTAATTGCAGAGATGACAGGAGGCCAGACTTGTTCTGGAAGGTGAAGGAATTGGAGAAGTGCAGCGATGAATGGATCTTGATTTTCTTTTTCCCCTCTTTTCAGATGACAGAGGTGGGCTGGAGGATGCTGGGCTGGAGGATGTTGAGTGAAGTGTAGTATTCTTGGATGTGGAGAAGTGAAGAGCTGGGCGGGATGCAGACCATGGAAGAGATGGTGTGGTGGTTTGCTGGACTCATCCACTTGCTAGAGAGCTGGACTGCTGATAGTCTTGGGGATGGATGCAGCGGAGACATTCTCAGCTTCAGTGGCTTCAGCAGGTTCAGTTGCTAGCGTGGGCTGATGAAAACTTTGGAGGTAATCATCCTGGCTCTGTTTGAATAGCTCTGGAATCCATCCCCAGGTGAGGTAAGTAAATGGGGTAAGTGGGAGGAATTGATGAATGAATATAGTATTTTTTGAATAGTAGTGCGTTTGAATCGATGTTGTTTGGTTCTGTCTCTGGTGTGGAATACAAGAGCAAAAGAGGAGGAAAAGGTTAGGTGGGTATTTATGCCGATAGAGGCACGGTTGAGGTGTGGTCCCACTCCTGAAAGCCTGCTGGAAAGCTTCAAATAATGCTGAAATTAGAATAAAAATCTGGACACAATGTTATGTTCAACAGCTGATCCATTATATGAGTGTAGCTTTAACCTAAGCAAGATTTGCTAAGCTAGCACCATTTTGTTTTTCATGTAATGTTTCATGTTTGTTGTTGTTGTTTGTTTCCAGCTGGAGGACAGCGTCCCCACTGTAAGGGTGACCTGAAGACAGCTGTCCATCACAGTGCCAAGATCCCCAACAGATATTCAGTAAGTATCAGTACCTTCATCATAAGTTTGGATTGTCACGTCAGTCTTCACCCTCATCTTTTCCCCTCCTCTCTGTGACCGATGACAGGGTGACCTGTCAGAGGGATAATGCCTGTTTCTCTTTCAGTCTTTACAGTACACACAGCAGTGGTGAGGAAGACCAGTGAGAGCACTGTTCTCTGATCACCTCCCTGGATTACTGGACTGTTTAGAAGCTCTAACCAGCAGCTCTACATTTGATTTTGTCAAAACTGCATCAGTGTTTGATTGTTGTGGTTCCAAGTTGATATGGATGTGGCTGAATGTGGCTTTTCTTCTTCAAGCACGGCTGAGCTCATGGTAGTCATGGCTGTGTCCTTCTGTCATTTGTCAGTTTAGGCACTTTAAAGAAAAAGAAGTAAGAGTGAAAGAAAGAATAAATGTATATACAGACATACATTGATCTGAGAATTGCATATTGTTGAGAATCATGATTTCCATTTTACAGTTGTGCCAAAGCAATTAAGACAAACTATAACACAAAGCTCATGGATGCCACTAATACCACCACCACCGACTAAGGTTTCAACATCACTACATCATAAAACTATTACTCATTACTAAAGTGACAAATTTGTGAGTCATTTTTCTTCCAGGGAACATTTCACTTTTTTTCTTGTAAGTCAGATATTTATGAGAAAAACTCAATATTCTCTGCGATTAAAGTTACAAATTTGTGAGAAAAAATTTAATACTCTCTGAAATTAAGTTTACAAATTTATCATAAATAAATAATATTCTCTGAGATTCAGTACATGAGAACAATTTGGACTCATATCGTCATATTCTCATCAAACTGCCACGTGACTGCACTCTCCATTGATTCCGCTCTCATGTCTGTGTGTTCAGTATAAGGCTACAGCCAGAAGCCAGTTAGCTTAGCTTAGCACAAAGACTGGAAACGGGGAAACAGTGAGCCTGCCTCTGTCCAAAGGTAACAGAACCCCCCCTCCACATTTCATTCATGAGAATGTTTTATTTTGTTGGTTGAATCCGAGAACAGTCATACTTGCACTTACTTTTTTAACCCTGTTATCTCAAGATAACAGGTTAATGAGATAACAAAGTTTGCTTTCTCAATATAATGAGATAATTTGACTCGTTATTGAAAATAAGCTTTATTTATACTGAAATAACTAACTCATGACCTCAAGATAACTGCAGTGAAAAACAGTTGCAAGTACAGCTGTTCTTGGCTTTGGTATAATCCATATAAACATTTTAAAAACATCAATTAGCAGATTTATGAAGGTTAGGTGCCCGACTATTTCTTGGCCATGACCACTAACTTCCTGAAGTCTTAACTGTAGCTTTATATGAAGACATGAGAGTTGATCTTCTTATCAAACGCTCTGCCAAACTCTCCCAAAATTTTGAAATATTCCTTTAAACCCCAGTGCTTTTCCAGTTTTGCAGTGTTTCTCTGTTTTTTCCCATTTAACTCTATTACACTTAATGTGGGGTTTCCAGTCAAGAGGGGACAGCTGGCTGTGTTGAATGTGGTGATAATGTGTTCTGTATTACTGTCGATATATATTCTCTCTACACACACTACTGCAGATCTACAAGCACCAGAAACTACCACATGTATCAGTAAGAGCAGTTCTGAAATTTACCTGGTCCACCATGTCTTGATTAGTGCAGCTTTAAAATGGTGTTATGGCATTTTATAAGAGAACAGGTACAATCATGTAGATGATATGAGGTTATATTGATGATATTGATATAAGGTTATATGGTGTGATTAGAAGCCACCAGGAAACCACCTACAGTTGAAGGTGGAATAAAAATAAAACTAATTAAATAATTCATAATTTTATTGTTTGTATTTTGAGCATGGCTACACAATACTGATAAAACTATTGTGTAATGTTTTGCCAGTATTTTCCAAAATAATTTCACCACCTGCAGTTGAATCACTTTTTGTGTGCATGTGCAAAACAAAAACATCCTGCACACATAGTGTGCAGTTTGTGAATGTGTAATTAAGTTTTGTGGTTTTGTAGAATTAATTTGTACATGTGTGCACATAGGTATAATCTGCATGTTTTACAAGTGTTTTGTGTATTCGTAATTTGTGCAGAAACATTTTAAACTCTGAGACAAGTCTGAGACATGGATGAGACAAAGTCTGACACATGGATGAGACAAAGTCTGAGACATGGATGCTCAAATTTCCTATCTTTTAATATGACCCTGAAGTTATAAAGCTACAAGGCATGATTTATGAGTCCAAACTTTAATTGGATCAAAATTCACACCCCTGTGTGCACAAAACCTTTTAACACATACATAAAATATTTCTACAGCCACAAAACCTTTGTACACATTCACAAATGTATGTGTGTATATGTGCATGAAATTTTTTTTGCACATGCACACAAAAAGTGATTCACCTGCAGGCTGTGAAATTATTTGCAAATATCATTTTACAAGCTCAAAATCTTAATGACTTAATTTGCTTGTATAGTTTAAGACACTTCCAAAAACCACCACACTGCAGACATACCCACGTCATGTGAGCATAATTAAAGCATAATTGGCCAATATATTTCATTTTAAAGTCTTTATTGGCTGATACTGATGATGTACTGCATCCCTGTAACACATCTACTGTATTTTACTTTTTCACATAATGGAAAACTTACAAAATATAGTCGAGTAACATCAGATGCACTTACACTTATTGACTAGTGATTTTCAGACAGTGATGAACTGTAGCAACATAAACAATCACAACATTTTCACCTGACTTCATTAACAACAGCTCCCAGCTGAAATCAGAACATAATCTCCAGCTGTCATACTGTTACTGTATCTTCACTGCTTTGTTTCTTATCAACATCCACCTCATTTCCTCCATAGTTCAGTTTTATCTGTAGGACTGTAAGGATGTCTGTAGAGGTGGTGAGAGTGGTGCCTTTGAACCTGTCCTTCCTCCATGCATTCATTCAGATATAGGGTGGGGTAGAAAGAATCCATTTTTCATTTCATTAGTCTGTTTCATCTTCCCTTTCCAGACTCCTCTATGCATCCACCCAGGATGAGTCTTGGCATCCTGGTATCACAGAGAATCCAACATTTTAGCAACACGCTTCATGAAAACACATTAAAGCAAACTATTACAGCTCAAAGAATGTCCACAGTATTTCTTTAACCAGCATCTATCCATCTATCAGGGGGGTGGGGGCTGCACACTGTGTGGGATGGTGCTGTTTGCTCCACAGTCGATGTACTCATATGTCTCCAGGGAGAGCTGCTCGTAGTGGGCCAGATAGTACACTGTCATCGACATCCTGCAGTCAAAGGAAGACAAAATGTAGAATAATTCACCAAAATTTCTTTGGACTTTAACAGGAAGACTGGTGCCTTAAGAATCCAGTATAATGTTTTGTCTAAGAAACTTGGACTCGGCAAATGATAAAATCTAGTCCACATCTTACTCCTACCCCTTTCCTCCTGAATGTCAAAAAATCTATTATGTGGGAGAAATGGGCCAGATCTAGAGTCTATCATCAGGTCATTTGGTGACATTCAGAGTGAATATAGTCGTACAGTTAAGAGGATCTTTTTACAGATAATGCTCTGTATTCTGACCAATAGGAAAAATAATTCTGACCCTCCAACTAGGATTTTGGCATTGTTTCACATAACTTGGTGTAAAAAGGTGGAACTTCTGAGTTGTGTGGTCTTATTTAAGATGTACACTTTCCCTGTTTAGTTTGAGCTTCACATGAATAAGTGTGCAGAGAGCCATGGCCTTTTTCAGTCTCAATTTATTCAATATAAACTGCTGAGTTGAAACAACTGGACCCCAAGTAAAAACTTAAACTATGGAACAGTGGCACCAGCTGGGGATGTGAGAAAGAAGCTGGCACTCTTGTACACATGGTGTACACATCTTGTATTGTGTAAAAACAATGAGCATCTGTGGGAGGTGTTACTACTGATTCAATTAATTAATCTTTATGTATACTGACTTGACAATATCATTGTGAATGTACAGAAGAGTTTGTGGTTCCATCTGGCTACAACTACAGCGTGCAGACTAATATTGAGACATGTTGTTTTAAGGGATGGATTGAGTTTATGACAAAACTGTCCACATTTGAATGACATTACAGACTAATGATAAGAGACTAGAAGAATATCAGTGGGGGAAACAGTTAGCCTAGCTAGTTAGCCTGAATATAGCCACATTAGTGATGACTGACTGATGATTATTTAGCAAAACTCATTGTGTTATTATATTGTGAAAGTACCAATGTTAATGGGTAGTTAAAAGGAGCATGATAAGGTCATAACTGTCATGGTTTGGGATTTTGTTTGTTATTTCCTGTTTTATTTTGGTAGTTTCTGGTCCTCCCTCGTGTGTTCTGTTTTTACTTCCTGTCTTTGTCTGTTTCCTGCCCTTTGAGATTGTCATGTGTTTCACCTGTTTGCCCACCTGTGTCTTGTTAGTTCTCCCCCATTTAGTCCCTGTGTTCCTCAGTGTTTTTGTCGGTTCGTGCTGCTTGTTTCCCATGTCTGCCAGCCTGTGTCCCGTGTTTACCCTCATGTGCTTCTGTCGTGATATTTTTCCCCTGGACTATTTTTGAGTTTGCCTTTTGTGGATTCTGTTTTTCCCTGGACTCTAGATTTTTACCTCCCCTCAGTGTAAGCCTTTGTTTCTTTGTTTCATTGTTTTATTTTATTAAAACCCTTTTGAACTGGTACTCTCCCTGGTGTCTGCATTTGGGTCGTCCTTTTGTTAAAACGTTACAATAATAACTGTTAGAGAATTTACAGTGTGTTATTTTAGAGAAGATGTGTAAATTGAGAAATATATTGTATGTCCAAAAAGTAGCCTAAAAATACTGAGATATTATTTAGAAGTCATATTGCCCAGCTGTACAGACCAACACTTCTAACACATGTGTAATGTGTTTTATCTTGTGTGTTTACTCTGTTTATCAACAGAAATGTCAAAACAACATTGTTTTAGGAGGAGTTACATGACGGAGCTCTTTCTTCTTCTACACTGACTGTCACCAACAGACAGGGTGGCAGTCAGTGTTTTGAGCATTTCAGTGATGATCTTCGTCTTCTTCTTCGTCTTCTTCTTCTTCTTCTTCGTCTTCGTCTTCTTCTTCGTCTTTTTCTTCGTCTTCTTCTTCTTCGTCTTCTCCTCCTCCGAGGTATGTGATTGAAGCACTGTGAATGATTGCTTAATCTGTTCACCAAGAGTCATGTGAGCGTTGCCTACACAGCACAAAGTGGGCCAGAAATCAAGACAGGTACTGTAAGATGTAATTCCTCTGTATTTGGAGGAGAACAGGGAACCGATCCTTACAGTATCACTGAATCACTTCTCTTTAAAGATTCTTATTTTGTTTTCAAGAGTTTTGATTATACAAAATTGCTTTTTTCTTAGGTTCTTCAGAGCCTATGAACATATCAAGCATTTCTCTATGGTAAAAGACAAGGTGAAAAAAAAAAAAAAGATCCAAATGTGAGAAAAAAGCAGCCAGAAACAAGTTTTTACTTCGAAATAACCAACCTGCTTTAACTTTAGTCGAAAATGTTGTGTTCATGTGAACTTATCCCGCTTAGTAAAAAACTGATTTAGAAAATTTGTCACCTTTACATTAAAGGTGTGATATATTCTTTAAAAATATGACTGCTATGTAAGAGAAATGTTTTAGCACCTTAAGGAGAACTCTGTAATATATTTACTATAATTAATCAGAAAATGAAAAGGAAACATTTGAGTTAATATTAAGTGGAAATACTCGCTTTTCTGACACCAACACTGCAACCACAGTTTCCTCCTTTGAAATTTCTATTCCAGTCTGTATTTAATGTTGAAGATGATGTAGAATTAATGATGTAGAATTCAACTTAATGCCAAATGTTGGCAAATGTTGGTGTCTGTTTATGAGTTGGAAAAAAGTCATTAATAATCTTGTAGATGCAACAGATGTTCATAACAGTTAAATTGAGCAAACTGTTAATGGAGTCTGGGAGGCAGTAAGACAAGTCACTTGTGGGTTTAACTTTACAGTTGACAGTAAGATACAGCTGATCACCTTACAGTAGAGAACTCACTCTTGCTTTTTATTGCCAATTCACGCAATGTCTTGCACTCCTCCAGAGCTCCTGCTGCTTGCTTGAATTTCCCTGAGTCTGGGGAGGACGGGACCGGGACAAACAACTTGCTTCAACCCTCGATTCTACATGAAATAGGGCTTGAACTTCCCTGAGTCTGGGGAGGAGGGGACCGGGACAAACAACTTGCTTCAACCCTCGATTCTACATGAAATAGGGCTTGAACTTATTTAATATACAGTCTATTGCTCTAACTCACCATTTGGACTGCAGAACTCATTTTCGCACATGCAATTGCTACATATAGCTCCTTTTAGTCATACTGTCCCTCATTTCTTAAAATTCTCTGAATTTTCTTCAGATGAAAAGGGAGAAGAACCATTAAATTATTAGCATTTTTTTGGAAAACAAGTTCAAACACTAAGATTTTCAAATATCCTAACCTCAGCCATGAACATAAACTGGTCACTTGAGGGTTAGGGTTAGATGTTGGGCTGACAATAGACATCCCAGAACAATATCTGTTTCTGGAGTCAATTCAGTCCTTTATGACTTTCTAGAAAAAACAGTAGTTCATATTTGATTCTTTAAATATATTAGTTACTAAATTATGAGTGAAATAGCATTGGATTGATGTGGTCTTATGAACGGCTTCACCAAACTACTTTTTCCAAAGCTTATGATTTGTATTGATATGCCATAAAACCAAAACTCAACCAATAAACATTAATATACCTTAATATATGTTAAGGCATTCTTTATCACATGTTATTCCTCAGGTTGTGTCTCGAACCACTCAGAGATCCAGAATACTGGAATAATAGTACCTAGTTCCAAGTTTGTCTTTCTTTCTTTCTTTCTTTCTTTCTTTCTTTCTTTCTTTCTTTTGTCATTTTGAGAATATTCCATCAAATGTAACTTTATTTAGAAATATGTATCATAAGCACAAATGAAAACAAAAGGAAAGTCTTAAAAGTTTCACAGAGGGTGGTAAGATAGGTGGTACTGCAGGAACTGAATTTCCTTTTCATTTTAGTTTTAATTAAAAAAAACCCCAAAAAAACAACAACACTGAACCAAGTGATGCTGAGCACTCTGTCCACTTGGTAACCTAGTCTTGAAACAATCCATTGATTTTCAAAAATCAATTCCACATATTTGAAATGATTCTCAAAACCTCTGGAAACACTTTAGTGAAGATATGATGATACTTACTGCAGGTGCAGATAGAGAATGTGAACAGGCAGGGAGGCTTTTTTACAGTAATTACTGCAGAGAAGAAGAGTGGTAAAAAACAGATCATTAGCGGTGACGTGCAGTACTTACACAATAATAATCACATTACGATAAAAAATGCAAATAAATGTTTGAAACTGATGAGACAGATTTTAAACACCAAAAACACTGACAGATACTGAAGTAACACAAACACATCATATCCCAGTAAGGCAAAGCTAACTCATACTACCAGGTTAGCTGGTGTGACAGGTTGTACCAGTGTGTAAATTACATACCGTATGTAATTCAAAACCAACAATGATCTTGTCCACAGAGCTGAGAGGCTCTGACACAATTGATATTTTACAAGTTTCTCAATTCATTTTTGTAAATTTAATAAAATTTAATTTAATCATTATTTGCACATGCTTCTTTAGTTTATGCAGCTTCATGTGAATGTCTTTAACTGTCACGAGAGTACATCTTCACAACACAATATTTCATTTAGTTTTTTGCACCATTTGAAATAAAGGTTGACTTAGTTCAGCACAAAGACTAAGTTCAAACAATCTCTTTAACTGTAACAGAAAACATGGAAAGTAGCAGGGTTTTGGAGATAATCTTAAAATGAAAACAAAAAGTATTCATGTTGAAAGGTGACTAATTTATTTTTTGACCTAGGACCTCATTATAAAAACTTCCTGAATCAAATAACAATAATAATAATAATTCAAAATAACTGCTCCATCCATTTGATTCCTTATCTCAGGTTGAAAAATGAAAATAAAAAGCTTTCAATGGGGTTGTTCCTCATCTCCACTGACATGATTAATTCCTCCAACTCATCAAAGTTAAAATATGCCTGTCTTTTCTGGTCCATCACTAGCTAGTCAGTGACAAGTGAAGGGAGACCGCTGTTGTCACTGACACAAGCAGTGTCCTGCACATTCTGAGCTAGGATACAGACATGACAGGACATGTGATGATTGAAGAATCACGTGTTAGGTTCCTAAGTTAAGAGACGGGTCAAGGTATTGAGATAGAGCAGGACACAGCCATGAGTTACTTCTTCTGTAACAGGAAAAGTGTTTTCCCATCACTGAAGCTTAAGTTAAGATAAGACAAGCAATTAGCATTTTATGCCTTTAACGACAGGACAGCTGAAGATGTGACAGGAAATGGGGAGAGAGAGTGGGAGAATGACACAGCAAAGGGCCATGGTAGGGAGTTGAACCCACAGCCGCTGCAGCAAACCCACAGCCTTCACACATGGGGCACACGCTCAACCAACTGAGCAATCCAGGCACCTCTAATTTACAGATTTTTTATTTATTTAATTACTTTTTAAGTTATGTTTTTTGGGCTTTTCTTGCCTTTATTTGACAGGACAGCTGAAGAGTAGACAGGACAGGGGGGCAGAGAGAGAGGGGACGACAGGCAGCAAAGGGCCACAGGCGGGAGTCGAACCAGCAGCTGCTGCAGAGGACTGACAGCTTCCATACATGGGGTGGACGCTCTACCAACTGAGCTAATTTTCAAATTTTGATGTGAAAATATCAGGTGAGGAGTGAGAGGAAGTTTGGACTTCAGAGAAGTAGCCAGGAGAAATTGTGCCTACAGCCAGAATATTTTCACATCTAGTAAGTCAGTGAATAAAGGGTTTAATTAGGGTTTAAAAAGGGTTTTATTTTGTTTCTCTCAAGTTTGAATGAAACCTATTTCACAATAATAAAATGATAAAAGTCAGGCACTTAGAATAACAATCTGAGCCTGTAAATGGTAAAACAAGGACTTTAAGTGGACAGTTCATCAGTAAGGATTACATTGCAACCTGCTATCTCCCTCAAAACTGAACCAAAAATAGTCATCCCAATGACTCACTTAGACACAAAAACATGGGAAAATAAGTAGAAAAATACCACATAATTCCAAAGTTATCCTTTAAAAAGAGAAAGTCAGATCAGCAGTGTGGTGAAAATGACATAACTCTGTCTTGAGAATTGGGAAAAATCATGGTCATCAACTTCAAACAATTTAAAAATGTGTTACAAGCCTTCAAAATCTAAAACTAACAATACCCACTGATAACATAGGTATAAACGTGCTATTATAATCATCTTTGTTTTAACAATGTTTTTTTTTTTTGTGAAAATATTGGCTGATCACTTGGAGGTTGTACCATTACAATTTAATAGTAAAAATTATCTCTAATTGTCAACAATGACTGACATTGTGAATTTATTAACTAAGCCATAACCAAACTTTGATCAGCAGCCAGTCATACAATAGTGTTTGTGCTGGCTGAAAACCTGGAGCACAGTTCAAGTTTGAATCCTTTAAAAGAATGCAGGTCAGTATGTAAACAAGTGATACCTAGCAACAGCTGCATGCTGGGAAATAAAACACATCACTGAACTCTCGACATTCTCCATTTTGCTGTACTGTGTGACTAAACCAGTTAGTGACAGCACAGATCTACTCATTCCTCAGTTTCCATAGTAAAAGGCTCTGAATTAAATATTGACCGTAAGTACAGTAAGTAAACCTGTCAGGCAGCTCACCTCATGCCAGGGTCTGTAAGCTTGATGGGGATCACAAAAGAATACTGGAAGACAAGAGAGAGGAAGAACCAATTCATAACCATTTTTCACTGCAAAACTATTCACACTGTCCACAGGTTACACAATATCACAATATCTTTCTGTCAAGATAAATCACCATATGGCAAGTGTATGGAAAAAAACTTGAAATAATCAAACTGCTACAAAATTTTCATTATCTGTTTCTTCTATTGTACATTGAAGGCTGGCTATGAGTAGTTATTCACTTACTGTCAACAAATCATATGGCAAGCCAAAAAAACAACAAAACAGCAAACAATATGGTTTCATCAACAGCTGCTCAGTGTAGATTTTAACAAATGTTACTCAAACAGGGTGAAAGAGTTTGTTAGAGGACCAGGTTCTCTTTTTCAGGAATGTCCTTGTCTTCAACCTCTTCATGTCCTCATGTGAGAATACAGAAGCAACTAACACACTGCTGACTTGTGAAACATAAAAATAGATGCTCTGCTGATTCTGAGAACAGACAGAGGGACATCTGACATTACCTGAAACAGGAGTTATCAATAATAACATACTGAGGGCATGGCTATCAGCCTGTATGTGTTAAAGGGATAATTCAGATTTTTTCATGTGGATGTCTAGTCAGTGTTAATGAAATGTGTACCAGGATCCATTGCATTCAAGTGTCTGACATCTGTGATCATGATGTTGCTGTGTATCACCACTTTAGCCTAGCCTAGTCATTAGCTATTACTTTGCCGAAACATAACATTAGATAACAAACATACTCATCCAATATGCTCTATGGCTGCCCAGAGGAGGATCCTAGAAATTCAAGCTGAAACAGCCTGTAGTTCTTCCTTAATACCATCACTTTTCATCACTTTGGTACTGGTACTCAATGGTACCTTTTTTGATACTTTACTCTCTCTGTAATGATAAAAGTGTCATTTCTGTTGTACAACAGTGAGTCAAGATTTCACAATTCAATATTATTAATTATTCTGAATATTTTGTTATACAACTGACCACAAGAAATAAAATCCCTCCCTCTCTCATCTCAAACCGTCTCTCCAACCTCCAGCCTGTTAGTGTGTCACCACGGCATTGTTTGTTGTCGTGTTACCACCACTGTGCTTCATACAGAAATAATTCCCTGCTGATAATCTGCAATTCAAGAATATTGGTTTCATACTAAAGTTGTGGACATCCTAATAAATCTCACATACTGGGTTATGATGGTTTGTCATTTTTTAAAGTAGGTCCCCAGAAAGTTGTGATGCCTCACTTAAAGCCTCTGAAAACTAGGCTTGAAATAGTAAAAATGCATAGTTTCTCATTAAGCATCCACAAAGATCTGAATGAAAATAAACATAATTACTAGAAAGCTGGATTCAAAAACAGCATTTTGCTGTTTAGACCATTCTTCAAGTGTGTGTGTGTGTGTGTGTGTGTGTGTGTGTGAGTGGATGTATCAGCTCATGTTTGATTGACAGCTGCCTCAGGAGTCGCAGCAGCTGTGTAATGTCCTGCTGTGGACTGCCGTAGATGTGAGCAGCAGCAAAATGTATTTTAGCACCTAAAGAAAAGACCACCTAAAAAGATCAATATGGATTTAATTGTACACTATATTTAGAACATATTCATCACTTCACTTTGTTGTCAGACAGCAAGAGAGAACTAAAGCCACAGTCTCTTCTCTCTTTACACCCATCAGACTCCATGGACAGAAACAGTCTTTTTACCTGCATGACACAGGAGTTGTAGGAGTTTCTGGTCTTTTTTGACTTTGGTATGACTTTGGTCTTTTAATAGATTTGTTCAGGTTGGAACTAACATGTTAAAATGCAAATGCTGCAGATCGAGGCAGTAGTATACCAGCAGCTCCCATGTCCAGCAGGGTTAAATCACATTGTCAGTAAAGGCTGTCTCACAGCAAAGTAAAGTGGGGAACATGTTATAAATATAGCGTACACTTAAACACATATTGATTTCAGCCAAGTTAAATCACTGTTTGTGCTCAAGGAATGATATAACATTGCTAAGTTGGCTAAGAGTCAGCAGTGGGAGCAAAGAAGTTTTGTTGCATCCACACAGCAACTGACATGGATCTTTTATGTTTGATTTGTGAAATTAATTGCATAATAAATCTCCAAGCACAACCATGTCCAAATCAACCCCAGAAGAGGAAAGTGTACAAAAACTTAGATGAATATCTTTCAAATTTGGATGAAAATCTGATTTCTAATACTTTTTATATGTCCACTACTATGTACATAAGACAATAAATTAATAATTGATTTGGGTTTACAGCGGCTTTAATGTGTTGTTGTCTATGAATGGTTAAATTCAGTGGTGGACAGTAACTAAGTACATTTACTTGAGTACTGTACTTAAGTACATTTTTTGAGTATCTGTACTTTACTTGAGTATTTGTTTTTGTGGAAACTTAGTACTTTCACTCCACTACATTTCAAAAACAAATATTGTACTTTTGACTCCACTACATTTCTAATAAGGTTGTTGTTACTTTTTGACTGAGCGCATCGTGGAAGTCAGCTGTTGCTGTTTTTTCTTTTCTAAAATGCAATTGGTCACACACTGTGTTTCTCACAAAACACAAGAAAACAATCACAGTAGCTCCTCTCAAATGGGACCGATGTAAAAGCAGAAATACGTCCAGGCGCTCTGTAACAAGAACAAGCAAGCTCTCCCTCTTTCATTCAAACAAAAAGCAGTAATGGTGACAGCAGGACAAAGACAAAATTAAATCTCAAGATGTTATTATAATTATTCATTATTCCAGGTAGCTTTTAAAGTTGGATTGTTTTTATTGGGGTGAAAAATACCACATAATGCATGTACATACTGCCTCTGAAGACAGAAAGAAATCTCAGTTATTTAACAGACTTGGAGAACTCCTTACAGTTAGCTTCAATCTAATTTTATGTGGTGATTTTAATACAGTTACATCAGAAAATGACAACAGCTGTCCTTTTTGGTTTTGATTGTATTTCTATGCTGAAGTGTTTATAGGTGTTTCTATAGGCTTTGTGTAGCAGAGTGGTTCTACAAGCAGGTCAGTGCTTCATTAGATGGTTTCAGAGAGTTACAAGCTTCTGTAAATGCATCATGACAACAATACAGCATGTATTGATATTAGAAAATGTATTTTGTAATTTGTACTTTTGAATACTTAAGTATTTTTATAAACGTGTACTTCTGAATACTTAAGTATTTTTAAAACCAAGTACTCTAGTACTTTAACTCAAGTAAAATTTTGACTGAGCAACTTTCACCTTTAGTTGAGTAATATTTGACCAGGAGTATCTATACTTTGACTCAAGTACTGGGGTTGAGTACTTTGTCCACCACTGGTTAAATTGCATTGTTTAGATGTGGGTTTCAGGTGTGCTAATGTTAGCTGCAGCTGCTGTGGGGGATTTAGCTTTCAAGCTATGAAAATGGTGCACCCTTTAACTTACTGCATTTTGTGTTTGGTTGGATGTGTTGCTTTTCATATTACAAATAGTAATCACACTTGTGACTACTTACAGCTCCCTATTACTAACTCTCTCTTCCTCTTTTCCTCTATACTCTCTATTACTCTCTCACCAGGTCTCTCCCAGGTATTGAAATTTGGCACAGATTGATTTAATGTGAATCATTGCCTGTTGAGTTTGTTACCCACCCCACCCCCCACATTTTCCACCAAAACAAGTTCTGCCCGATACTATTTTGCAGGGGTACTGTCGCTGCATCCTGCGCGATTAGTCGATTATACGATTAAATGCCCCCACCCTCGCTAGTCGGCACCAGAAATACTAGTTGTTTAAGATGTTCAGCAATATTTCATTCATGCACAATGCCAGTTATCTGTTGCCACTAAGATTTTATGCAGCCGCACGCCACTAGTCAGGGCTGCGGCTCTGTCAGACGGCAGCCCCTCTCGCGTGTGCGTCCATCGCACAGATGTCACAGATGACAGCTCGTAAAACCAACATGGTTTGGCAGTGTTTTAATCTAGAAAACTGACATAATGTTTAATGTAGACTGTGACAGAGTAAGCTGATATATATGTTCATTCGACTGGACAAATGTGCCCACATTAAGCACAGACACGGGCATAAGCCTGCAAGCAGAGCAGGTTGCTAACGTTAGCCACACTGTGTGTTAGGCTGGCAGCTAACGTTAGCTCTGGGTCCTTTACCCACAGACACTGTGACCCTCTTCAGTCTGAAAAGGTGAATTGTTTATTGAGTTGTTGTCATGTTTGGACATTAATGTGTAAGGTTTGTATTGCACAGTGCAAAGTAGCGCACATAGTACAATTTGGTGATTGTAGACTGTGATTAACGGTTTCAAATGGCTCTTAATACCACAGTATTTTTTTGGACAGTGTTTACATTATAAATTAATAAATTCTGCTGAATTTTAACTGCTGTGTTTTCTTAGTATTAAGCCAGTCAACTAGTCTAAATTAAATTTTATTTTAATCGACAGGGAAATGAGTTGCCAGGAACATCCCTACTTTAAAGAAATACAAAGAAGCCAGAGTGTTTTTCCCCTAAAGCTCCATCATGTGTGGAGTCAGATCTTTCTCTCCAGTATTTAGCACTGTGGAGATGCCAGACTAAACATTATCCTGGGCAGCATTCACATTAAGCCCACATTAAGCACAGACACGGGCATAAGCCTGCAAGCAGAGCAGGTTGCTAACGTTAGCCACACTGTGTGTTAGGCTGGCAGCTAACGTTAGCTCTGGGTCCTTTACCCACAGACACTGTGACCCTCTTCAGTCTGAAAAGGTGAATTGTTTATTGAGTTGTTGTCATGTTTGGACATTAATGTGTAAGGTTTGTATTGCACAGTGCAAAGTAGCGCACATAGTACGATTTGGTGATTGTAGACTGTGATTAACGGTTTCAAATGGCTCTTAATACCACAGTATTTTTTTGGACAGTGTTTACATTATAAATTAATAAATTCTGCTGAATTTTAACTGCTGTGTTTTCTTAGTATTAAGCCAGTCAACTAGTCTAAATTAAATTTTATTTTAATCGACAGGGAAATGAGTTGCCAGGAACATCCCTACTTTAAAGAAATACAAAGAAGCCTGAGTGTTTTTCCCCTAAAGCTCAATCATGTGTGGAGTCAGATCTTTCTCTCCAGTATTTAGCACTGTGGAGATGCCAGACTAAACAGTATCCTGGGCAGCATTCCTTCAAAATCATTCCCACATTAATGGGATACTGGTATCGAACCACAAACCCTCTGATAAATGTGTTTCTCTAACTTCATACACATTGCAGATTTTTGTATATTCATTGCATTTGGTGACAATAATACACATAATACCAGCTTTATCTTTTAACCAGCATGCTGCTGTATCTCTGTCATCATATAGTCATCTTTTCCTAGGTGAAACTTTGTGTGAGGTTGCAAAACTTGTGATGTCTTACCACTTTGACAGACAGAGGTTTGATGGAGGTGACGTTTTTAATGGCAATGTTTCCCACCACCATATCAAAGTTGAGGGCCTGCACAGTCAGATTGTAGGCTTGCACCGCCACAAAGTTGTGGTTGGTGATGTTCAGGACATTCTACAAGGAAACACATTATTAACACATAATACATTACCCTTCAATAAGACTAACTTCAATTGTTTTAAACAAAAGTTTTAATATTTAATAATTCTTTAATCCATCCACACCCTCCTCTCTCTTCTTCTCTCTACCCACCGTGATGTTAATTTGGACATCTGTTTCAGTGAAGTAAACAAAGGATGACTTGACGGCGACTGGAGAAAGAAGGACAGAGCGAGGAAACAGGAAGAACAACACCAAGGAGCTGGCCAGAAGGCACACACCAACTGACACAGCAACATACAGCTTCCTGAGAGAGAACACAAATCAGAGGACAGATCCAACACAGGTTTAATGTATGTATACATACGTGTCTCCTGTCTGCACATGGTATTAGTGAAGTATTTCTCTACAGTGTGATTCAACTGTTGAGTACTGATTTTCTTACGTGTGCCTGGGTCTCAGCCTCTGGTCATTACAAGGGATTACAGCTACCAGCTTGCTCTCCTGACCTGGAACACACAGAAAACATGATTTTATGTCAAAGACAGCGAAGTGGGAGCAAATAGAAGTTGGATCTTCTCTTGTTTGTGTTTAACATGACTGAGTCATGGTACCCAAGGGAACAGGGCTAGCATGAATACAATGCTCCAACAAAGGTATCAGTGTGTGAATATTTTCAGTCATCAAGGCCATGGTTTTCAGTCGTAACCAACTGGATAGTGTATAGAGGTTCTTGAAGTCATTTGGATGAGAGGTGAAACATCCTCAAGAACCTCAAGTAAAGTCTACTTTCCTATGATAGCTCCTAAATAAAGGCATCAGTGTTTCATTTTGTGTTAGCAATGAAGACCGACCTATACTCCAATTTTAAATGTCATTATAAGATTTTTAAAAAATTGCAGAAACGTATATTTTAATATGTAGTATAATAGTATGTCAATTTATCAGTTGAGCTGTTTTTAACATAAAGCAGTTGAATAAGAAATGTACCTTAAATCTAAAATAAGCAAACACAGCACAAAATTTGTGACATGGTGGGCTGTACAAATTGAGACCTTTATTTCATTCACAGATGTAATATATTTTGGAGCTGTTCTCCGTCAGCTTCATTCCCCACCAGCAGCTTTTCAAAAACTTCAGATTGCTCATATTTTGTTGATTAAGTCGATTTCCTTTGTTTTTGTGGAACAAAATGAAGGCCTGGTAATTCTGCCTGAATGCACTTATCTTGTCTTATTTATGAAATAGGCTAAAATGTCCTATATTGTTTTCCAGATGGGATGAAATAAAAACATGTATATATGTTTTCTGTAACGCATGTGAAGATGATACAAGGGGATACAGAAATGGCAGTAAAAAGGGTCAGAAATTTTAATTTGTGCACATATATACTCTACCCAAGATTTATTGATCAGGCCTGTTATGAACTGGATCACAATGGTTTGTCATTTTTAAAAGTGGCTTCTCAGAAAAAAAAACTGTAGGCTTAGTTACAAAGTTTTTTTTGGTCTGTTTATTGATTGTGAGTCTGCAAGGGGTTTGTTATTTTTCTGTTCTGTTTCTGTTTTCTTTCTTTTGTCTGACTTCCTGTCCAGCCCAATCTGCTCTACAATATGCAGCTAAACACATCATCCATCAAAGACAGACTTGGTGTGTATTTGAAGAGCAGAGCAGAGAACAGCTTATGGCCATGGCACAGCAGTAACACCGTGCCCAGTGCAGTCAAGCCATGAATTTTTGCTGCTGTGCTCAGAAAGGAGACGTTGCACTGACTGCACCAAAAAAGAGGTAAAAGACTAAGTGAAAGCATGAAATGGAGCTCCTTTATGGTGTGGAATTAGTCACAACACCTGCAAACATAAAAGCAGGCACATGCATGTTATACCACTGCAGAGAGCTGTATCCACATGTATCCTCACAAGAAAAAAATTCTGTTCCTGCAACCTTGAGGCTGTAACAAATGAGAGCATGGCCCTCCTCACAAGTGTTCAACACACTTTTGAGAAGCAGAGATGAAATAGAAAGTGGCAGATTACAATAAAAAAAAAGGTATGTAAATATTGACTGCAATGATCCCCCCTGTCCAATCCTCAAATATTTGCCATGATCAGAAATGGTATTTGGGACAGTCCCTGTGAGCAGACACAAGTGTAGCCAGCCTGTCTGTCTGTGCCCAAATTCAAGTATGATCAAAGTGTTCCAGTGCAGCTGGAAGGGATCTGTCTACAGCTAGTGTGGACAGGATAAACAATTACAGACACCAGTAAGTCACTAAACCTAAAAACTGGTTCTGTTAAGTGATGTATTAAGACAGACTCATTAATAGAAAAAAATGTATCACAGATTTACCAATAGTGGAAGTAACTGTTAGCTGACACCTGAGGATAGAATGTAGAGATTTTCAGATTCTAAACAAAGACTTAAGCAGGGAAGACAGATATGTGTGTTTGTGTGTGTGTGTGTGTGTGTGTGTGTACTACCTCTGGGTATGCGTCCAGTCCCCTGGCAGGTGGGACAGTCCACTGTCTCTCCTGAGCTGTGTCTCCTGCTTGAGCCCGCCCTCTTTCTGTCATCCTTCTCAATAATAGGCTCCTTGTAATCTTGCCTGCTCCCAATGTGCTGTGACTCTGCCCCCCCAGTGCCACGATCACATGTGCTGGGAACAGCCCCCATTCCTGAGGAAACACAAAGAACACTTGAGTTATTAATTAACTACAAAACGTAGATGGAGAAAGAAAAAATTCTATTGTACTGTAAAAAATTTTTGAAAAGTTGTGACTTTATTATTGTTACAACTAAAGTTAGAACTTAATCTTTCTATAAGAGCAATGATTTTCTGTCTGTTTGTCCATCCATCTGTCTCTCACATATCTCAAGAACCACTCAACTGATCTACCTCTAATTGTGTCACTGGGGACCCAAGTAAGTGCAGTGTCAAATTTGGTGCAATTTGGACACATGACATGATCGACAATAGTCACAGTACCTCTTTGAATCTGAGGTCCAGTATTTGATGTGGCATGGAACTGATAATGATTAATGACTGAACAAAATATTGACACATTAAAACTTATTTTAGGTTAAAGGTAGAGGCAGTAGGATTTGTCTGAGCTGTTCCTAAATGCATCAGGACATCAAATACCAACATTTTGGGTTGGTGAAATGTCCCGAGCAGCCAAACAATGGGAAAAAATATGGAAATACAGGCAGAGAGCTGCAGGGTCTCTGCAGATACAGCCATAATACACTTCTACTGGATTGTAAATAATGATTGAAAAGGATTATCTAATATGACTCTATACGTTGTTTTTAGGAACATGTTGCAGATTATACCTTTAATTTACTGTTAGTCTATATTAATTTGGTAATAAAAATACTCTCTGTAATAATTGATACATTAGTCAATAGATTAATGGAATAATCATCAGTTCCCCAGAAAGCTGCAATCCACAACACCAGAGGCCAAACAGTCAGCCCATTCAGAACAGGCATGTTTTGAACGTGCCTTGTACTAGCTCTATTAACATCGTGACTTCTTCTTGTAAAATTACTTTATTTTTATTTATTTTTTACCTTTTTGATGTAAAACAACTTTGATACGATTTTTCTCAAAGAATTGTTTTTCATTGTGATACACTGGCGAACGATCCGGTTCTAGCTAGCTCTTTGAAGTGAACGACAGGAGCCGGCTCCTGATTGGTAGCCGATTTGTTTTTTTCCTCCTCTTTTTCTGTTAAAGCTGCACGACTGATCAAGATACAGCACAGTGAGCACACAAACAGGAGGAGAGAGAGAGAGAGAGAGAGAGAGAGAGAGAGAGAGAGAGAGAGAGAGAGAGAGAGAGAGAGAGAGAGAGAGAGAGAACTTGCGCTTCAGACAGAGACAACATGCTGTCTGAGCAGGTTTTGCATGTGCATGAGCAGGAAACGCAGTAAAACATGGACGCATTTCAATTTCATTTTTGTCTAATTGAGGTGGATCTTTGTTTTTGTACTTTATAATTTATTTTTGTAGCACTCTGCTCCATGTTGAGTATGTTGAGTATATAAATAAAGCCATATAAATAATAAACATTTGATAATGTTTTTTACATTAGTAATTCATTTTACACATAATTTTACATTATTTTTGGTAATAAATTCATTAAAGCAACAAAAAATCTGAGGAGCCACTTGGGAGCCAAAAGAGCCGGCTCTTTTTAGTGAGCTAAGCCAAATGAACCATTTCTCTAAAAAGAACCAGAATTCCCATCACTAGTACATTTTTATGATTTTCTCAGTCTAATATTATTAATCTATTTTGAAATATTACAACTTTTTTGTAAAATGTTAACTTTATCATCATATTACTACATTTTTTAATCTAAATATTAGGGCCCAACCAATACTTTGGGGGTGATGCTGATACAGATATTAGGAGTAAAAACATTTTGGATATTTGATATATCAGCCAGTCTTCATACAGAATGTAGAATATTTAAATAAACATATTTTTTGCAATAAACCCTCCAAAATGAAACAGGATATGAAATGGAGGCAGGATATTTTACAGTTTAACAAGAAACTTTATTGTTCAAAATGACATCAGGTCTCTAAAACAGTAAATGTCACTTTAAAATTTGACTATTTCTAGTCATTATATGTAACTATATCGATATAAGCCTGGCTCTGATATCTCAATATCAGGCTGATAGTATTGGTCAACCAGTTATCAGTTGGGCTCTACAAAATATTATGAATCTATGCTAGTAATGTCATCCTTTAGACACTGGTCCTAATACTTTTATTTTTGCAATTGTTTTAACATGAAGAGATGTGAACCTATCATTTAATGCCCATGTTTAATAATAACCTTTTGGGGGATGAAGTGCATAGTGTGCACATTAAAACAAAAACAAAACAGGAACCATGTGCATGTGCCTGGTGTGAAAATAGGTGACGGAAAACAGAAACATGATTGAAAAGCTGTCCTGCTGCAGTGGTGTTTCACATAAATAGAGTCCTGTGGAGCAGAGTGTGTGAGTATGAGTGAAGTGCACACAGGCCTCACACACCTGCACAACCAAACAGAATGACAACTTTCACATGAGGAAACAATCATGTTGGTAACAACAATCAACATGGAGGACTTTAGCTTCTTAACAGAAGCACCCTTACATAGTACTACAGTGCAATTGAACGTTTATACTTCATAATGTTATAAACTTATGGATATATGGATCTATAATGACAGTGTGTCATGCTGTAACATGTTCATAAGGGATTTTTAACTCATGAGGTAGAGATGACTGTAGTGACGATTGAACAAGGTTATTAAGTTCAGTTGCTTCTTTAGTATTATTATTATTTCATTCTTAGAGGGAAAGAGTGTATTTGATACATATTTTACTTGTATAATATAATTACTTCAATACAATCATGTCATTCAATGTCCATTTATCTGAAATGGTGTGACAACATCTGGAAGTTATCAGATTTAGTTGTCACAAACCCTTGCTGCAGTAGGTGTCTGGAATGTTCCACCAGAATTAACTTTTTACTGTGTGTAAATATAACTGATGAATCAATTAATTTAAAAATAGATGTAAATTGATTAATTTGCATTGAAATGCATGAATGTATTATATTAATAAACTCAATGTAAAAGGTAATC
Source organism: Lutjanus erythropterus (assembly GCF_056507025.1). Lineage (NCBI taxonomy): Eukaryota > Metazoa > Chordata > Actinopteri > Lutjaniformes > Lutjanidae > Lutjanus > Lutjanus erythropterus. The sequence continues at coordinate 34,494,067 of NC_139335.1, read as the reverse complement.
AAATGATCTAAATAATCAATATGCCCATTTATTTATTATCTTTTCTGAAAATGAAATTTTGAAAAGGCTTTTTAATTTTACTTTTACATATTCCATTTGCTCATTTGTCTTCCAGTTAAAAAAAAAGTAACATACAAATTAAGCTAAGCTCAACTCATATTTTCCTTCAATATTTTTAGAATAAAGGAAGATTCTGGCATATTTCAACCTGGAATATTTCCATGTACTGTATGAAACAAGGACATAGTCTCCGTGGCATCACCCAAAGGTTTCTGAAGAGGCATTGTGAAGCTCACATACTGGTAGTTCGCCATCTTGGCTAAGCTGGCTAATCCAAAAATGTACAGAAATGGTGCATGGGTGAAGCTGAGGTGGCTGAGTGAAGCAGCTATTTCCTTTCTGTTGAAACCCCCAACCACATCATTGTACCAGCTAGCTCAGCATTGTCCTAACATTACAGCTCAGCTGAGGAGCATGCCATTAAAGTTTTCATTCTGCGATGTCTCAAGCACAAGTCTCTTGTCCATGAGTAGATGCAAACTTCTTTCTGTTCAGTGATACTGTTGATCGGTCTAGTTTGGCACAAAGAAAATAGTTTCTACACGAAACTGCTCACAACAGTCCCATTACACTGAAGGGAAGCCAGACATCTCTATAGCCAGTATCTCCAAAACTCTGTAACTCACATCAAAACTATTTAGATGGGTAATCTGTATTTTTGATTTGGGGTGAACTGTCCCTTTAAAGCTGGCAGTACATGAAAAAGTGAGATGGGATATGAAATGTAGACACATAAGTAAATGGAATAACAAAAAGTAAAAAGTAAAAGGTATTTTGTAAAATCATGTAAAATTCTGGCTCAACAGAACTGGGATTGTTTGAGACAAATGTCTAATTAAATTCACACAGTGAGATGTAAATGATGCAATGTTGGTAAGAGTTATCAAAACATGTTTTCTTATTTAAAAAAGATCACACTTGGTTTACTCAGTTTAACAGTGCTAGCTAGCTAACAGTGGTTACAGTTAGTAGCAGTTAGCCGTTAGATACTTAAGCAGCAAGCCAAGATATCTGTCAGTTAGGAAACTGAGGGAGAACAAGGTTCCTGGAATATATGTACATATATATATATATATATATATATATGTATATATATATATATATATATATATATATATATATATATATATATATATATATATATATATATATATATATATATTTATATACAGGAGGAGTCCCCTTTCAGTTCTCACAATGGTCTACAAAAGGTGTTGTTATTTTGTCAGATGTATGGGATGCTAAAGGAATGAGATCATTTGATGTTTTATGTTCTATGTATAATGTCCCCAGAAATTATTTTTTCTTCTACCTTTGCCTCAGGTTAGCAATGAAAACTTATGGGGTTCCATGGGGTAAACCTTTAACAAGTCATCCACTCCATTCTCTTTTTAACATGGAGGGTCAGACTAGAGGCTTAGTATCAAGGTTATATTTACTTTTAAATTCTGTCTGCAAACCTCTGGCAATCAAACATGTCTGGAGTAGGGATCTTGGTTGCTCTGTAGATGACATTTGCTGGTCAACAGTTTGGAATAATTTGGATGGTTCATCAAAAATGTTTGTATTCGTACTTGTATGTTTGTTTGTTTTTCACTTAAAACAGTTGATAACAAAAAAAAAAAAGAATATGGTGAGGCCTTACTTTCCACATTAGCAACATGATTCATTTATGACTGAGCAGTTACTCTTTACAGTTTCTATCTATTGCTGGAGACATGGCAAGTCTTCAGGGAGTTGTAGTCATGTCAGAGACAGATAGATTAGGCTGCTTTGAGTTTACTAACACATCTGTTAAACGTCGTTACATATATATTTTATAACAATCTTTTGAATGAATAAATAATAAATAAATGAATTCGTTCCACAAAGTAAACTTTAATAAATTTTTTTTTTTTTTTTTAAAAAAAGTGTAACACTCTCACGTGACAACCTGGCACTGCCCACCCGCCAGCCCACACAGAGCGTACAGTGGAGATAACAAGTCTGAACTACGCAGTTTATTTTATCTGCAAGATTTTCTGACGATAAAGCTCCGCTAGTAAAGTGAAATAGTCAGTTTGAACACAGTGTTGTCAACACCTGGGGAAAAGAAGATGACTACAGACTGACATGTCGCCTTTATTGAATAATTTCTTGTGAATATTCGGGCCGTCCTCTCTGCGCTGTAGGAAACATATCGCTACAATGTCGCACTTTGATTCCCTCTGAATCCCGCCTCCTCCTCCAAATGTTGAGCGGTAGTTAGATGCTGACAGGACGGCTTACCTGCCCCCCTGAGCTGCTCTCGGGTCGGTTCACAGCCTCTTCATCTCCAGTCCTGCTGCTGTCGATCTGCGGCGTCTTTTACTCTGATGGTAGGCGGTACCGACACCGTCACACCGCACGAGACACAACATACAACACACAAGTACTTCCTGTCATGGCTTTCAAAGTAAAACTCTCATTTGTATTACTTTTCAGAATGTACAGCGAGTGGTGGGAGAAGTATTCAGATTATTTAATGTAGTTGTAAGTAAAAGTAAAAGCACTAACACCACCACACCCTGACTTTGTAAGAAGTAAAAATACTGCATTGAAAATATTACTTCTGTACAGTAGTTTATGGAAGTACAATCAGGAAAATATACTTAGAGTATTAAAAGGAAAAGTACCTGCCACAGTAAAGTGTTATTTCTCACGTATTAATGTCTAAGCACAATTGCACTGTTGTAGTTGGTTAAAGTGGAGCTCATTTGCAGCTAATTAATTTCCTTGTGAATTAATCGCCTGATAATATTCAGTTTCTAAATGGTGACACTTTCTTGATGTTTATTTTGCCAAAACAACTGTCCAAAACCTAAAACTATTAGACTAGAATAAATAAATAAAAGTGAGCAGCAGTTTTGATATGATTTACCTGTGTACAATTCTGTACACGACAACAAAGAAACAAGATATGCCATACTTCAGATGACTTCTTATGGATTTCTCTTTTTCTCATATATACGCTTAGTTAAAGTTAGATTTTGGTGTCCAAGTCAGGGGCGTTTCCAGACTTTTTTCACTGGGGTGGCCAAAGTGGGGCACTGACTTATGCAGGGGTGACATACATTTCTGTGTTTAAATTTTAAACACAGGATTTTTTTTCTTTCTTTTTAATCATTTTAAAGTTTAAAATGATTAAAACGACTTTAAAAAAATCTTCCAAATCACAATAACAGAGTGACCCAATAAAAAATATAATGTAAATCTTCCACACTTTATTTGTCCAACAGAAATTTTATCTCTATTGTACCTCTTTCCTCAGGCTTTGAGACTGTTTAATTCATTCTCCACACTCTACCATGCAAAATGCTTTTACTTTTAAAATATATTATTTTAATACATTAACCTTATCCAAAAAAGAAGAAAAGAAAGTAAGTGAAATACACTAGAAAACAAAGCACATTGATAAAAAAAAATTGGTTCAAAGTAAGGACCTACCTCTCGATGGACAGATCACACATCAGGATAATGGAGTGTCATCACTTGGGGTGGCCAATCAGATTTTCAGGGGTGCAGTAGTATTATGGGCTGTGATAACAGGACATTGCCAAATTGCACCCCACTTTTATTTTGAAATAAAGAAAAGCCCTACCTTTGGTCTATTTTTGGAAGCCTTATTCATCTGTTATTCAAAATTTTTGCTGGTCTTCTTTGCTTGTTTTCTGTCTTAAGTGAACTTCAACCCATATGAGTGTGGAGAGGACTGCAATGTCTGCAGGACACAAATATCTGGACCATATACATGTCACTGCCCCCTCTGTTCATACACCCAGTAATGTTTGTATCACTCACTTCCTCATCATACTAATACAATTAATTTGAAATTTCAAATATTAAAAAACTACTATTTAATCCCAGACTTCTTAAAGGAATAGTTTGGATATTTGAAGTGTGGTTGAGGCACTTCTCCACAGTCAGTATATTACCTGCAGTAGATGGTGGTCAACACAGCCTCAGTTTGGAGAAGCAGCAGGAGTTCCAGTGAAGGAAGCTAAGCTATGTGCTGCTGTGGACAAGGTCAACAGCAAAACATAAAAAAATACACCTAGAAAAAAATTAGTATCAGTTTAAGTGTATCGTGTATGTAGAGTATTTTCATGGCTTTGACTTGCTGTCAGACAGATTTCTAAGAGGGGAAACTGCTGTTATGTAAACCAAATATCGCTTTCTCCAAAGCTACCAATAGTTATCCATTTTTAACACATTTCTTGACTCATACACAGCATCAAGTGTTCTATGTAAAAGTGGCATTTCACATCAGTGTCACTGTGTCCTCAGTGACACAATGCTTCCTTTTGTAACATGTACTTGTCCTTTAGCAGACAGTCATTGTGAGATTTGAGTCATTCTGTGTAAGTTGTAAATAGTTTAATGCACAATGCACATATTTTCTAATATTTTATTTTTATTTCTTAAAAGCTTTATCTCTACAGAATATTTCTATTTTAATTTCTATATTCTATATATCTATATGATTATATTTGTATAAATATATATATATTTATATTCTAGTCTTTCTTGAATGAGTGCAACTGTAACACTAACAATTTCCCTCTTGGGAACAAGAAAGTATTTCTGATTCTGATTCTGATTCTGATTAATTATACACCCACACAAGAACTCACTGCAATGCATGATTTCAGCTGGTACTCACCTCACATCAAGTACCTGGGTGTAAGTTTATCTAAGGACCTGTCACAGTTATTTAATGTTAACTATAACTACATTAACAAAAAAAAAAATATGACCGGTGTGTGGGACCTGCTCCCTCTCAACTTTGGCAGCAGAACAGATCAATTGAAATGAATATTCTTCCTAGATTATTGTATCTTTTCTCATAACTGCCAATAGAAATCCCTCAGAAACAATTCATTTGAGATAAAAAAAAAAGAGACTGAGGGCAAAATTCTCTACTCTTCAGCTGCTGGAAGAGAGAGGGGGCATGGCTCTCCCATCTTTGAGCGATTATTACTAATCAGCTCAGTTGAGACCTTGTGTATAGTGGTGTAACCCATCATGTGTGTCCAAATGGAAAACTATGGGGTTATCTTTAACAGATACACCAGTACAATCACTGCTTGGCTGTGTGGGAAAACCAAAGGAAATATTACAGACAGAGAACCAATGGGTGAATCTCTCACTGAGTGTATGGGAGGAAGTGCTTTAACACTTCCAACTCCAAAAAGAGGTTTAACTGCTGTCATGTTCTCTAAGAACTTGCCATTATCTTCAGTATTTCTCCCCCTAGTGGTTGATTTCGAGTAATTCATTATTATCTTCATGTTGTTTGCTACTGCTGTTTTCATTGGTTGTTTGAGTCACATGATACAGTCAGGTGATCATTTAGAGACTTCATTCGAGAAGTGCTTCAGTGGTGACATGTGGACAGCTTGCAGCTGCAGCTACCTCATCTTTTCCTTCCTCTGTTGTGTCTTGGAGAGCACCGCTTGTAAGTAATTTTTTTGTTGTTAGTTAATCATAGGCATCATGTTTGTATTCTGCAGAGCATTATATGCATTAGTTGATATGTGAACATTAAACCAGCGTAAACTAGCTGTTCAATAGCTTTCCTGCTGCAAGTATGCTAGTGCATTAACAGTTGTGTTTTTGAGCTTTGAACATTATGTATAGTACTTACAAGATGTTTACAAGGTATTTACGGCTATTTACAAATTGTTGAAATGTGGTATTTATACATTATGTTGTAACCATTTACTTCATTTTATGTATAATGTTGTTTGTATAGCATCCACTAATTGGTGCTGTTTTTCTGTATTATTTCAGTTTTACAAAAGAATCTTGTGATGAGAATGACGACAACAGTAAAGGGCATTCCGCTTTACTCCAGCCTCTGACTTTCTCTTCATCTGTGTTAGCTATCTGTCAATTTGTGTACAGACACACACACTGAGGACAGAATAACTGCTTCTTAAACGTCCAGCGTCTGACACTGAATTCACACCAGCATCACAAGCTTATAGATATAAACAATGGATCTTTTATGGTATCACTTCCATATGTAAGATTATTTAAAAAAGGGGAGCTTAATATTTTTAATAACTTATGTCAGACATATGGGCTGGGTGGGCATGACTTTTATAGGTATTTACAACTTCGTGATTACTTCTGTAAAAAGTTAAAAGGCTGTAATCCATCAACAGTTACCCGTATATTTATGGATGCTTATAACTCAGGAAGCAACAAAGACCTTATAAGCAAGTTATATGGTGGCATCACTTCACTGAAGAAGGACACCGCAGACTATATGAAACAACGATGGGAAAAAGAGTTAAATATTGAAATAATGTAAGACATGTGGCTGAATGCCTGGGAAACATGGTCATCCTTAGCCAATTCCAGGACGTCAAGAGACTTGTTGGAAAAATTTAATTCACTTTTTCATTACTCCCAAGCAGAAGTGTAAACAGAATGGCACTCAACTGTGCTGCTGGAAGGAATGTGGAGAGGTTATGGTTGATTATATCCATGTTTTTTGGTCTTGTCCCTCCATTAAGACTTTCTGGAAGGAAATATCATCTCGAAAGGTCTGTGTCTTAATATTTGTACAACATTCACAACCCTTTATCTTGGAAATATCCCAGATGGATTGGGTAAAAATGATGTTTACCTCCTAAAGATCTTGCTGGCAGCAGCAAAAAGGCTGCGTTTTAGCCTCAACATCAGGGATCTCATTTCTAAAATGGACTTCTTGATCTCTTACACATGACTTAAGTAGAAAACCTTGCATTAGTTATTTATAAGACCTTACTTTGACTTGGAAATGATGCTATCTCTAAGCAAAGTTCAGACTTACAAGTGATTTACCTGCTGGTTATTTTATGTTAGTTTGGGACACATATGAGCCCAAGCCTGTGGTAACATTTGTATCAGGTTTACGAACGAAAGAAATTAGAAATTAAAGATATAAGGAATTAATAGCAACACACTCCCCGCTATTTTGTCCACCAAATTACACATGATGTCTGGCTTCAGTCTCAACTACCATCAGTATGATCTCATCTTCCAGTTTGTTTTTTTCTTTTGGTCTATGAATATTCACTGTAAAACATTTTAAAACTTTGAGAAAGCTATTAATTTCAAGGCAGCTACAGTACCCTAACTAAATATCTGAGTTTTAAGTCAGATTCAAACTCATAAGTTTTTTAAAAAGTAAAAAAAACCCCACCTTAATATTTTATTATATTTAATCATTCATTTTTCTTCTTTAGATAAACATGGATCTTTGAGGTCTAGAAACACAAAGAATTCTATATTTTAAGTTCTTCACCCGATTTATTATTTTGGTGCTTGAAAATGAAAGGGTTGTAATTGTAAATATGAAATTATTAACCATTACTCACTTTCACTTAAACAAGTTTACTCAACAAGTTTAGAAATACAAAAAGTCAACTGAAAGATTCATGTTTTCCCCAGGAAAGAAGGAATTATGTCAACAACAGATTATAGTTTGGATGGTTATAGGTTTGGTTGGATGGTTGTGCTTCATGTCTATTTCAAAACTTCAGAGTTTAAGTTTGATACAAAACACAAAAACAAAGAAAAAAAGTTGCCTTTTCTCAACTTTCATTTTTTTTCTCCTTCATAATAAAAGGGTAAATCACTGATTGTAAGGCAGGTCCTGTCAATAAATTCAGTGCAGATTTATAGCTCACAGGTGCATAACTTACAAATTGTCTTGTCACAACCTGAATAAACAAGTTTTTATATTCAGTATCTTCTATGAATCCAAGTTATTGGTGTTGGAAATGATTTCAAGATTAAGTCCAAATCTAAGAATCATTTTTTATAAATGAGGCCCAGGCATATGTAGAGACAGCTATTAGATGTACTTTTGAATGCAAAATTGCTTGCTGGGTAATTTTTAAGTAGCTTGTATGGCTTTATCAACTTGCACCATTTACTGGCAGGTCGAGCTATTTAATTTATGCAGTCTTACCAGAAGCAGGGATAACATGTGTCCCCACCAGGGATAAAAAAAATAAGTGACCATAGGAGGGCGATATGAAAAGCACCCCGCCCTGGCAGTTTCACCCAGGTTGTCATGTTATTAAATAGGAAAATGAAGCAGAAATCCCTCATGGGTGTAGTGACTTTAATTGGAGACAGATCGATTTGTACATCATAACAATGTTCATAAAGTGCAACACAGAAAAAAAACTCAAACAATCCAGCTCCGACTTTTCTCCTCCTCCTCAAATAGTTGACTTGTATTCATATCCTAATATAAGAATATTTCACCGGAGCGCCTCTTGTGGAACACATAAACATTAATTTAAAGTAAAATGACTTCCAGTACAGTATGTGAAGCTCTTTTACCTTCATCAAGTGCACATTTCAGCCTGGGTCCATGTCGTCACGCAGCAGTTTGGATTAGAAATATAGTGCAGCAGGGTTTCATTTGGTGAAGAACACTTGATGTCTTTTAAAAGGACTGTGGCAAGATTCAGTTGAGTGAATGTGAAAGACACCCTGAAATACACAACTTGAAGTTGAAGTAAACCATGTTGGAAAACCCTTTACTCCAGGAACTGTAGATACCTAACTGGAGATGAATTCTAACAGACATCTCCAAAAAATAAATTGATGAATCAACAAGTTTCTTTTTTTTATATATATATATAGAATTGTCAAACAACATGTTTAAATTAGGATTAGGTGGTGAAACTTTTTTTGCACATCACTTTGCTGCTAACCTGCAGTCCCATAACACCATATTAACCTGTAGAGAAGATTAGCTGTATGAAGGCAACAGTGATCTCTCTGAATAAAACTTTACTCTTTGTATTGTCAATGGCAGTTTAACGCTTCAGCCTCAACCCCAACTGCTGAATGCAAAATGCCAGTTACAATATCTGATATCTTAATTGAATAGGTCAACATTATGAGAAATATACTTATTTGCTCTCTTGCTGACAGATGAGAATATTGATACCACTCTGGTGTGTGCAGTGCATATTCAGCTATAGCCAGTAGCCAGTTGTTTAGCTTAGCACACTATAAACGGGGAACAAGCTAACCTCTGCAGTTCAATAATAAACCTACCAGTACCACTATGACTCACTAATGAACACTTTATGTTGTTTTTTCAACCTGTTTGTTACGTCCCTTAGCTCGTGATGGGAAAAGGGAAGGAACATAAAACCAGTTGTAATTGGTAAGTAAAAGTTATTTATTTGTACCGGCAGTTAAAGAGGCAAGTACACAAGGAAAGGAGGCATCAAAGCAGGCGACAGGGCCGGTGAGTGCTGCTCAATTCAGAGAAAAGAATAAAACAAAAAGAGAGCTCCCAAAATGGGGCTTAACGACTTCCTACAGTGGCTAAAACAAACAAAACAAAAGGGAAGCCTGTAGCTATCTACCTTGAGGGGTTTAAACAAAAATACAAACGAGTCAGCACTCCTATGCCTGGTGTAGTCTAATACAAGTTAAAATCCTAGCAAGTGTGTGAGTCAACTTCATCAGTTATTGAACCTGTTCCCTGGCCCAGTCCCTTTCAAAATGAGTACCTCATGCAAAATGACTTAAAACAGAACAGTAACGAGAGGCACGTGTGGCAAGCTGTCTATGGCAGAGGCAGCCGCCCTGACTGGCACGCACACTGGCTTAAATCTCTTTGACTTCCAGCTGCACTCCTGTGATTGGTGGACGGGCAATCAAGGGGCACCAATCAGCAGGCCGAGTGTAGATGGCGCAGGTAACGCCCCGCGTAGCTGGAGGCCAATCACGGGCCGGAGCTCACACACTGCAATACATAACAGAACTACACGGCAAAAGGGTTTAAGCACGGGGGGGGGGGGGGGCGGAAACGGCAGTCCGTAACACTGTTCAAAAACCAAAAGAAGAAGAAGAAGAAAAAAAAGTGTAAAAATGCCATGTTGTTTACCAGGGGTTATGTGTCAGAATATTTCTTGGCTGGGTGTGGGAACTTCTGCTTATTACTGAGGTTTAGAGGTCCTGGTCGGTGTTTTTATTACCTTTTCCACCAAGTCCTCCACCAAGGACTGGTTCAGAGCCAGTGTTTCGCCAGCCACACAACTAGTTCTTGGCCAAGAAACCTGGTTGAGGGTGGCACCTCCACTTTGCTGGTCTAGAACCAAGAACCTTATTTCAAAAGGCTGGGGGCAAGATTATCATGATCATGACCAACAAGACCAACAAGACCTTTGTGGCCGTCATTAAAAAACAAAACAAAACTGAGATAATATAGTGCCTAGTCTGCCTAATCAAAAGAAGAAGAGGAGTTCAGTATGGACATGAAATTGAACCAGCAGTGGCCCATGGAGGAGACTTAATGTCTTCTTGCACTATGGTCCTCCACAGAAGCTCAGAATAAACTAGAGGGAGCTTCAACAACCAAACCAGCATTTGAACAGATACAGGTCAAGGCGACTACAGCTGAGTTCAACAGAACAGATGACCAACAAACTCAAGAAACTGAGACTACAGAGACCAAAAGAAGGACCTTGGGCCATGACCGGGGCCTTGAACTTGGCTACATGAATGCTTAGGGTGATCCTGATCCTGATCCTGTTTTGTATGTATTTATTAGCAAGTTATTAATTTCTCACATCCTATTCCATACACAACACAGCTGTTATGAAGCAAGCATAGCTACTAATTCTTCACATCACTGTGGCCTCAAACATAAACAGACCTTATACTGATGTTTGTAACATTGATATGAGAAATTAGTAACTATGCTTGTTTGGATAATATTAGCAAACCAACCACTGGCTGTTAGCATGCTACTGTCTAACATTGTCAATGGCTCACCTACCAACATCACTTAACATTTGGCTTCACAAAGGGCCAACATGTACAAGGTGGGGTTGACAAGTTTGTCTTTTAAAGCACTGTTCTCTTTGTTTTTGCCTGCACAGCCAACCTAGCTGTCTCCCCAGGCTTCCAATTTTTATGCTAAGCTAAGCTAATGGCTGTGGTAGCTTCATATTTGCCGTAAGAATGTGGTATCAATCTTCTCATTTTCATCAACTCTGCAATAAAACAAATGAGCAAATTTCCCAAAATATCCAACTATTCCTTTTAAATTCATTGCGGAGTTTTTAGTTGACTGTGTAGCTCGGTCAAAAAAACAAAAACACAGAATTAGCATCTCTGTACTACGTTTCCTTGTGCCAATGAATGATGTAGTACTTTTTATAAGTGCTGTTTTATTAAATAATTTCTTCAACTCCAACCCCAAATCCTTCAAGTCTTTTCATTGGCAAACAAAAAGACAATCTTCAATCAATCATGTAACATTTTTTACCAGGAAAAACATTGACACGCACACACGCATGCACACACGCACGCACGCGCACACACACACACACACACACACACACACACACACACACACACACACACACACACACACACACACACACACAGCAGAGCAAATGTAACCACCACACAGTAAGCCTAAAATACAACATCCACAGCTCTAACTTTTTACATTTCCAAACAGCCTTCAAGTGTTCAAAGCAAAAACACCTTAAACAAGCTGAACTCTTAACTTAAAGTTACAAAGTGAACTGATTCCAGCCAGGAGGTTCTGTATATTCATACATGTGTGAAGAGGAAAAAAGAACACATTTTGACTTGGTTACACTTTTTTTGTTTGGAATGACCTTAATGTTACTGTACTGTATATACTCTTAATGTACTCTACCAAAGGAAGTACATGTCCTTTAGGAGTATCAGTCCCCACCCCGACCATTAAGAAGCACAGAACAGATGACAGGAATGCAAAATGATATGAACATATATGAGCTTTGCTTAAGAAACTCAGCTCAACACAGCCGAATCCTATTTGAACTTATACTATCTAACTCAACTAAATACACATTGCAAGCCTTTTAATATGTAATATCCATGGACTGGATATGTATTACAGATATCTGTTATTCATTTCTTCCTAGTCAAAAAGAGCATTTCAGATATCTACAACAACAAAATGTTAGTACTCATAAGTTTAATTTCAGATGTTCAAAAAAAAAACCCCAAACATTCCAACAGATGGCCATACCACATTTGTGGTTATCTGCAGTTGCATTGTTTCAAGTCATAATTCAGATGATCAAATTAGATATCTGAAACTGCATATTCACTAGTCATAAGGCCCATTTAGGATATCTGTAATGACATTTTTACTGGTCGTAGTGTATTCTTGGATATTCAAAATTGATTTACAGATATCTGCAATTCATCCAGTCTAGATTTTAAATGATTTAACAGCTTGCTTTACATTTTTTAAGGATTTTTAGATACTTAAATTTAGATTGATTAGTACAGTCAAAGTTATAGACATCTTGAAATACAATTTCTACTCATAAGAATGTTATTGTGCATATCTTTAATTACCATTTTAAGAATACAATTTTGACCAGGAAAAATGCTATTAGGGATATCTAAAATATAATTACAGTGGAGTGTGATTTGATAAAATGTTACATTGGCTAACTTGTAAACATTTGTGCTAGAAAGTTGAATTTTCAACTTAAGTCCTCAGTATGCTTCAAACAAAGAATTTATTAGATCGTCTAAGGTTGCCATCACACCCTCATTTGGTCTGGACCATGAAAAAATAGATCCAATGTAATTTTTTATTTCTGGTACATTTAATGTTCACACTGGCTACTAAAAAATAAACCAAGAGATGTAAATATGAAGTCTTACGGACCGCCAGGTAGCTCAATTATTGGACAGTTTTGGTGATGTCATCTTACATCATTAGCACTTGATCCATTTGATTAACGACAACCAGAAATTGACTGTAATACTGAAGTTGCTCTGTCTCACTTTTTAATGAGGAACTCCCAAAATACATTGAATACGACATGCACTCAACACATCTGTTTAACTTCCCGTTTAAATCACCAAAATCTTGTGCCAATGTGCACGTTACCATGGTTACCAAATGATTTGCATAAATAAGCCACTTCATTAATATGAAATACCATATCTACCATATCACAAACTGTCTTGCTTGGTCCTAGAGTTCGGCAATATGCTAAAATTTTCCAAGCAATCATCAGCAATTGGTGATATCACCGTGCCCCCACCCACCTTCTCCCGACCTCTTGGGTCTCAGCTGGGACATGTGTGCAAGTGGCGAATTCACTATGTTAGGCATGCTGCGTACGTTCACTACATCCAGTGGACAAAATAAACTTATAAAGCATCTACAAATTACATGTTTTCACACTTATTTTCCATTTTAAATGGAGAAATACAACCGTTCACCTTATGAATTAAAATTTCTCTTTTACTGAACTAATACAAGCTTAATTGCCTCAGAAAAAAAAACACTCCAGTTAAACTTACAGAAAAACATGCAAAACTCACCAAAACCATCTTTGTTAGTCTGTCCACTCTTCCAACAATCACCAACTCTGGTTTGGTCAAAATAAATCCTCACTTTACCGTGGGGAAAGAGTTTAAAGAGTCTGACTCTGCAGGCTGCTTTCTTCTCATTCGTCACCCAGCTCAGCGCACTCATGGTCAGCTGAGTGGGTGTGAACTTTGCCATCGGATGAGAGCGCGGTGTAGAGCAGAGGCTGTCACTCTGCAGACTATTACATTAGCAAAATAAAATGAGAAATATCACCCTAAAAATTGGGCCAAAAAAGCAATCAGCGATGGACTCAGCCCATTGTCGATAGACGATATAGTCGTTCAATTGCCTCAACCCTAGTTGGTCCATTTTGCTTTTTAACTGCAGCTGAAGATCACAAGATCATGCAATAATCCATCTTGTCCGGCTCCAAGCTATCAGTTTGTGTCCACACCAGCGGTGGTGTGAGCCAATCAGCATTCTCGGAGGGACTACTGGCAGCTACAGGCGTGGTTTTAGGTGCGCCAACAACAAGACGCATCCATGGAAATGACTCATCTCATACAAACAATGAGGTTACATGCTGTGATAGTCATCATCATCAGTTATATCAGAATTGGAGAGTATTTCTTCATTGAAATGAGCAAAAAGCAGCAACAATGGAAAATATGTTTTTGCTCTTCTGGCTGGCTTTGGCTTCAGTTCAGTGAGTTGATCTGATCGGTTAAAGTTAGAACGTGTCTGTGACAGATGGTTCATCCAATCACCTGCCAAGTGTTTTCCGAAAGCGCTTGCCCTTTTCCAAACAGTTTCTATGGATGGCTTCCTAGATGGTTCTGAGTAACAAACCATCTGGTGTGTCAGATTATTTTATTTTCACACCACAAACAAACCACAGCAGAGCAGGTGTGGAAGCAGACCCTCCTTTTTAGCTAGTCTTGATGTGGTTGTTTAGTCTGCGCCATATTTCGTTGACATCTTTCACACCTGCCTAAACCAAAACACTAGAGTTTATTTGAAACAAACAAACAAGATGAAGCATTCCACACATGTCTAAGCTCATGTCAATGGTAGAACCAGAGAAGGCAGAGTCCAGCACTGTTTGTAACTAACCAGTTCATTTGAAACATACTGAGACCTTTAGTCAGACCAGAAGGTTTAAGGGAACACAGAGACTCCTTATAGTGAAAGCTGGCTAACATGTTCAAGACAACTAAGTAACAGGTTCAGGAAAGATGTTTGAAAGTCAAGATGAAAATAAGTGAAAGAGGGGAAAGTTAGTATGAGAAAATAACATAATGAATGAATGGTCCCTTAAGTGCAAATACTACTTCTCAGGGAATATTTTTCTGCTCTCAGTCGTTATCTACAAAGCTACAGCAGGTAATGCAGTGAGAGCTGTGCGGAAACCCCAGTGATATTGACAGAATTTATAAAACAAAAACAACAATAATAAAAATGCAGTCATACTCTTAAAATACTTGAACCTAAGTGAGCACAGATAATCACTTTGTACCAAACAATGAGGCACATCATATACTTGCTTCTTACAAACATTAATGCGTGGACAAGTGGCTCCAACACAAGCAGCATCATTCACACATTACTTACCTAGGTCCCCTACTTAATGTGATTAGGGGTACATGTAATTCTACATAACGATATCAGTATGCCTCAAGAATCAGTGGAACTTCCAATAAAATGCCTGGAAATTTAATTGGGAAACTTCATAAAATAACCAGTTATGACTACCTGCTTTTGACTTATGCAGTCACTTAAATGCCTGATAAAGTATCTTCTTACTACTTATTACAAAATAATCTTGCTCCTCGATATATAACAACACCCAGAACAGTCTGATGCAACTGGAGACATTAAAAATAGTTCCCTCTGCAAGTGTATCTTCAAGAGAGTACATTTGAGTTCTGCAGTAGCCTAAAGCTTAATCCTTAAAGATGTGGCTCGATCACATCCACTGTACTCAACTGAATCTGCTCCACTCACCATGGAGGCAGCATACACCCAGGCGGGCATCGTACAGCTCATCTCTATTCTTACATGGCGGGTCTTTTTTTTCTCCAACAGGTAAAACTACATATTTTGGTGTAAAAGTGAGTACTGTCTAAATCTAACCTTTCTGAATTCCGATCTTAATTTTTATCAGTTTGTACCAATGTAATGCAGCAGGGCAACTATGTGGATGTTTTTACATTGTAATCAATCAAATCAAATGTGTCCATGATCCTGTAGTTAAAACAATCTGGTTAATTAATTCAGCACCAGTTAATATACGCTACACATCCAAACGGGCAGAAAATTCTGCACTATCACTTGGAAAAACTCAATATACAAACATAGGCCTTTTCCATCTACATGGAACAAGCGCTGCCTTAGTTCATGCACCTAATTTCGAACCGTTCTGAGCATTTAGACATAAATTTGATTTGAGCCTGAAAAGTTAGTTACCAGCTGAAACCCCCAAAATAGTAGGTTTTCCTTGACCTGAAGTGTGAACTGAAGTGGGTGTGTCTTTTTCTGTAGGTTGAAAATGCATCTGTGATTACAATGGTTCCACTAAAAACTGAAAATGTGGGTGCTTGACAGCACCAAGGTTTCAAGAATCTTGAACAGATGCATTTCAAGAATGAGAGCTCATTTGGTGGAAAAAAACTAAAGTGAAGCTGATCATCTATCATCTGTCCTGCTTTGAATCTCCTCAGCTGGCATATAATCACATGCTACAACAGTCTGTGTAGCAGGAATACACCCCTCTCAGCCTATGTGACATGTTTCGTCAGTACTACATGCATTTTGGCCAACCAGGCCCAGGCCATTTGTTACCTGCATCAGATTAGCAAAACTTTAACCCTTTGTCTAGACCGCAAACATCACGTCAGCATAATGCTCATGTGACGACAGCATTCACACCACACTTAAATGTCATATCGCCTGTGCATCTCCAGCTGCACATGAGCCGCAAAAATTTCTGTGCTGTGTGTAGCTTTCTTTCGATATGTGTGAATAATCCTAATCTATTTTCCATCAACATGAGGCATAAGCAATGCAGTGTATGCACACAGTGGGTGTGGATGATAAAAAGTGAAGAGGGGGAAAAAGAGTGCCTGTGGCTGTGCTGAGAGCAGACAGGTGCTAGTGATCAGACCAGAGGGTTTAGCAGTGAAGTTGTCTAGTGGCAGTTTGCCCACAAAAACACTGCAGACAACCTTCCTAGAAAATGTACTTAAGTACAGTTCTCAAGTAATTGTACTTTGTTACTGTCCAAAAGGAACCATCATGCTCACACAAGCACATTGTGAAAAGCAAGTACATGAGTGCTCTGAGCTGTTTGGTGTCTGGCAAAAGCACACTTTCCTCTGTGACTGGCAAGTATGTGAATACATGCTCTGATATAACGGTTTGGTACCAAAGTGACCTGCGATGTAGATCTCCTCACTACTGCTGTCAGTGCAGATGTCGATACTTGATATTATTTGACTTTCCCAGGTAAAAGGGCAAAGCAGGAAGGTGCTGTGTGTAGCATCTCAACATTAACAATCTTGTGGATACATTTTCATCTGCTACCACTTAGCTGCATCTAACATGAACTGCAGATTCTTTACCGCACATGGAAGTGTTTAGTATTTGAGGGAAACTCAACTTCTCATTAGCATACTGTCACACTGAAATACATTTTCGCTACTATACTTGATGTTATACTTCTCTTAGTCTTTCAAAACAAGTAGAGTAATGCCCTCTTTGCAGGCCTCAGTGGGAGTCATTGGATATGCCACTATCAAAGCCTACACTGAAAGTGATACTACTGCAGGGACAGTGGATGTTTGAAGGTCTACTAGAGTATCCCAGAGAGTGTGATGGAATGTCCCTTTATATGGTCATAGAGAAGATTGATTTCCATTGATTTGGACCAGTCAGAGATGGTCAGAGGGAGGAAGGTAAAAAGGTAGATGAGCAGAAATTTCTTTCCTCCAGTCTTTCCTCCTCTTGATTCTTCAACCTTCATTTCTCATGGTTTACCCCCCCCCCTCTCCTTTTGTTACCTCTTCCTACACTCCTTCCTGCCTCTCGGTCTGTTGTCAGTAGCGTGTAGAATACCAGTCATTGTCAGTCATTTGAACCAGCTCGTTGACCACATCCAGCAGGTTATAGTTGTATTTGTTGAGAAGCCGCTGGTTCAGCGGGCGGTCCCCAAAACCCATCTCTACCAGCACTGCCATCATGGTGTCCTGGGTGGACGCATCCACTGGAGGCTGCACGGGCACAAGATCTCATCAGTCCATAAACTGTGCTACTTAAAACCAAACATCCCAGCAACCAAGGTAGCAACCAAATCATGTTGGTTCTACTGAGTACTGATTCAGGTTAAATCAATTGGTGCCAAATTTATTGCAACACTCGCTGCAATATTTTTAATGTGAAATGCAAAGCTGGCGAGGGCAACACTTCTAACCAAACATAAAATATTATCTAAAGCTGAAAAGTGAAGTGTGTTTGATAGCTTGAAAGTCCTCGCAGCAGCCACAGCTAATGTTAGCATGCCTACAGCCAGTGCTTGTGGATAAACTGCTGTTGGAGATATCTGGGCTTTTTTCACTGTCTTGGTGGATGCTAACTTATTTTTACAAGCATCCAAGATTTCTTAGTCTTGCATAGCCAGACATCTCTCCACAGCGCTCAGTGCTGGAAAAAAGTCTGGCTCCACACATGATTATTATGCTATAGGGAAAAAAACCGCCCTGCCTCATATGCATTTCTTTAAACCAATCATGTCTTGTGTGGTCCTGAGCCCAGGATGTGCCAGTGCTGCTGCAAAATAGCGTTGAGGAGGAACTTGTTTTTGTTGGAACATGTGCACGTCGGGAATCAAGCTCTGGCATTAAAATGACTACATCACTGCAAAAGAAAAGGTAACAGCTGTTACCTTGTTTATGTACATACTGTTAGCAACCCAGTTGCTAATTTGCCATTTTCAGTGTGTAGGATGCAACTAGGAGGTTGTTCTTGTTTCCTGGGATTTGAATTAATGTCAGAAACTTTAGTATGGAACCAACAGTATGTGACTTGCAGACTATTAACAGGGAAATATTGCAGTAAAGTATACAGTATGTCCTCAATGCTATTTAATCAGAATTTAGGCAAATGTCAGCAGCTCTGTCCTCTTCTATTGGATTTCGATAAGTTTATACTCCAGCACCCAAATTATTGAGATAGTTTGCCTCAGTGCCAAGGTTGTATGAAGCCATTCTTTTGCAAGACACAAGTAGGTCTCTCCACTCAAGTCCCAAGTCAAAAAAGTCAAGTTCCAAGTCCTAAACTTTGAGTTTCTAGTCCTACACAAGTCACAAGGCATTCTTCACCAAATGTAATGACATTATAACAACAGAGCCTCGACTTACAGTTCGTTGTGTAACTGAAAATATTGAACAAAGTTGGAAGCTGTCTTCATCTCTCTTCAATCTGCACAAGTTGCATATTGCATTTCATTTTTTGTTCACCAGCTCATAGTTTTCGTAAACTGAATTTTGTGAAATTATCATTGGTAGATTTTATTTTTTCCAACTGGAGCTCTGTAACGTAATGTTAATCCTTCATGGTTCTCTCCTACAATTTTTAAGACTCTTTCGTCTCTGGCCTTGGAGGTAGGTATCAAGTCATTTCATGTCAAAAGGTTCAATCCAAGTAAAGTCTTGAGTCATTGGTGTTAATTGCAAATCTTTTTTGATTATCTCGAGTGTCATGTCATCAAATCTGTGACTCAAGTACAAGTCATGTGACTGAAGTCCACACCTCTGCCACAGTGCCCCTAAAAATATATATAAGAACAGCCCTGCTGCCATCCTTGTCTCCTTGTCATAAACAGTATCCATAATTTAAAGTGACAGGAGAAGGTCGTATTGAAAAAGCAGCAGATCAGCCTTGGTATCGGCAGATATCTCATGGACTCAAAGCTAAAAAAAAACTTTAGCAGCACATCCATAGTTTAATTTAGGATAACCATGAAAATCTTAACTGCACAGATATAAGACATGAACTATGAGCTATGAGTTAAGACCTCTTAACGTCTTGCTGACCTGGGTGGGGCCTTGTCCAGTGAACAGGGCTTTGTAAGCAGACGCAGCTACTGACAGAGCTCCTTTCATCAGGCCGCTGGTGATACCTGGGTGCCTGAGGACACACAATAAAGTCACATTAGTGGATATACTTGCAGATGCAGTAGATCTGTGCAAATGTTTCACATCAAGTTCAGCTTCAGTAAACTTTATCTTGTGATTTCACATCATTTAACAACAGCAAGCATTTTGACAATGCTGAACTTTAAAGGGACAGTTCACCCCAAAATCAAAAACACGTCTAACACATCTAGGTAGTTTTGGTGTAAGTTGCACAGTGGAATAATCCACACACCTTGGTGTGAGCAGTTTCATGACAGAACTATTTTTTTTTCCAATGAACTACACTTAGCAACCATATCACCTTGCAGAAGAACGTGTGCATCTACTCAACAACAACTGCTCGTGCTTGTGGGATATTAACAATAGTGTCCTCCTCAAGCCATAACCTCTCCTCCAGGAGTAGATGCACGCTTCTTTCTTATTTTGGGCAACTGTCCATTTAAGAGAACAGAGAACCACCAAAGAGTTGCAAAAAATAGAATAACATAACTTATTAGCTGTCTAGCACTATTCACTTTTATTTAACCTCCTCTATTGAGTATAAACTATTGCTCTTCATAAGAGAAATGATCTACAGACAGTTATGAGACACGACTAAATGGTACTTATATTCTTTTAATATATTTTTGGGGGCTTTTATGCCTCTAAACCCAGGGCCACTGCAGAGGACTCACAGCTTCTATCCGTGGGGAGAATGTGCTACCGACTGAGCTTCCAGGCCACCACTGATATTTTCTTTGTATAAATTGTGTAACCTTACTGTCGCATTAGTAACAGAGCTCACAAGCTCCTGAGAACAAAATGCTGGGGAGGAGTGAATGGATCAGTACAAAACAGAAGATCGGAGAGCTGTAGGGACAGACTAAGCTAGCATGTTTAGTCTGGTTAGCATGTTATTGGTTAGCTTGCCAACTAGCCAAGCTTTTAGAACAAGCTGCTGTGCAAAGACGTGCAGATAAATTGTGTTGTGCCACTTTCTGGTGTTATCAGAACAGAACAATGTGTGTGTGAGTGTGTGACAGACCTGGGGTCATCTGGGTTGTCCTCTTCTGTGTCTTCAGTAGCTTCAGTATCATCTGTCTGTGTTTGTTCAGGACCAGAAGCTAAAGGAAAACAAATATTACATCATCTTCAACTCCATCCACATCTAGCCTGCGTCAACAATAAAACATAGTCTGTATTCACATCTGCACCTTTCAACATCTGGGAAACATTTGGCAGTATCACATGAAGAAGAAGATGCTACCAAGCTGCTGTACCCAAGTACTGCCTCACAGAGCTTAGTTATGCTATTTCACTGGTAGTGATATAGTACTGAGCTTACCATCCTCAGTTTGGTACAGTTCAGAGCCCTCTGCTCCTTCTCCAGCTGCAGCAGGCTCAACTTCTCCACTGCTCTCTGGACTGCACAGCATAAATTTATCATACATATATACATATACATATACATATACATATACATATACACACACACACACACATATATATATATATGTATATATATATATATATATATATATATATATATATATATATATATATATATATATATATATATATATGTATATATATATATATATATATATATACATACACATATATATACATATATATACATATGTAGGTGTGTGTGTGTGTGTGTGTGTGTGTGTGTGTATAAATATATAGTCAAAGTCTGAAATTTGTGTCATAGCAGCTCCATTTGCAATATCATAAAAAACAAACATCATGCCACTGTGTGCCATCCCACCCTTCATACGGACCTGGGTGTGACGATGGCGTTAGGTGGTGCCACCACCTCAGGTGTCAGCGGCTCATCGTCCAACGTCTGAGACGTACAAAGCATGTCATTGGCACTGCTGGTGCCAGACACCCCTGGAGCTGCCGTGACTTCATCCACCTCATCCAGTTCACCTTCTGTGGTGGAGCTGCCCGTGAGGTCAGGAGTAGTGATTTCTGGGTCTGTGGGGGTCTTGGCTGGTATGTCACCTGGCTGGGACAGAGCAGAGCTGCAAAGAGAGGGAATGGAGGATTAAAGGGAGTGTGATAACACACACCATCCAGAGTTCCTTACGTCAGACTTCCATGACAACACAAACTGAACCGTGAGCCAACATTTTAGGTACCTGTACATGGACTCCCCCAGTGGTCGACTGGTGTCAAAGCAATCAGGGAGGATGATGATGTAATCCTCTGAGGAGGTGGAGGAGGAGCGACTCCGTGTCCCTTCTCTCTTCTCTTCTCCCTCTTTCTCCTTGTCCTCCTCTGGGTTCTTCTCTCTTTCCATGTGGGACTCTTCACCTTCATCTGTGACAGGATCAAGCAAATGATCAGTTTCAGACACACACAGGATAGATTCTCTAAGTTCACAATTTCTGCAAAACTTTTCAAGTCTAAGGTCAAGATAATTACTTTAAAATAGTGTTTACAGGTCTAACAGACCTGTCATTTAGGATTAGGAAATGCTTAACTGTGAGTCATTATGAAGATTTGAGGTACATTTTGTTTTCCCAAAATGTCACGCTAAAGCTTTCTTAGCAGCAATGTGCTCCACTGACTTCTTCAAAAAAGTGCTCCTACCACCACCACACTTCTGGTTATCACAGTCACCAGTGCCACATTCACCAAAGCATGCAGGACTGGAAACTCTAGGACTGTAACTTTAAAGGAGCAATATGTAACAACTGCACATCGAAAAATGAGTACTGCAGTCTAAATAGTGTTTTGGAGCCACAGATTGTATATTAAATAGGTTGAAATATTGTTTAATATATGATATATGGTTGAAGTGTGTAGCTTCCCCCACCTCGCCAGACATAAAGCTCAGGAAGGCTCCAAGAACACTGCAGGAGCGCAAGACAAGTGCAATATTATTTTTTTACAATAACAAGTGAGTCTTTCACTGTCAGTTGATCAGCTATTTATAACTGTCAGTTGATCTGTCAAGTTAAGTTCAGCCTGTTATCCTGAAAACAAAAGCCCACTGCTCTGAAAAACACACTCTGGAGTTGGAGTTCAGTGACTTCCTGTGTCACTGCCTGCCACATTCTCCTAACATTGCGCTTAATTTAACTGTTATTAACAATTGCTCCTTCTAAAAGATTATTTATTATTTCTTATGACTTATAAACAGACATTTAACCCATTCTCAGAACATTCTGCATTAACTGAACTCTAATTGTGTGAAATAATAAGTTATGGGCCAGAATAGAAGTTTCAAAGGAGGACACTGCGGCTGTAGCACTGCTGTCAGAGAAGCAAGTATTTAACTTAACATGTTTCCTTGACCTCTGATAACATATCATGGTCATTTTATGAAGTACAACAGTAAATATATTACAGATTGCTCCTTTAAATTCAATGTGGAGTTGTAAATCAAGGAGAATCTAGTACTGTCATCAGATTAATGACTTAATTGCATGTCTGCAATAAACTGTCAGTTCAAAATACTGTACATGCAGACACTGCTCTTTCTCACATAATAATGGTCCAATCAAAAACTGTTGTTATGATCTGATGTCAACCACTCTGTCACCTGTGTCTGTGTGCTCCTGCAGTGTGGAGGCCCTGGGCAGAGTGTGGATTGGGGTCGGTGCTGAGCTAGGGCCGGGTCCCAAGACTGGGGCCACAGACAGGGGAGCAGGCAGGGAGGCTTTCAGCGGGGGAGGGAGGGAAGCTTTGAGCGAAGCCAGCGGCTGGAGGGTGCTTTTGGATGTGCTGGGACTGCTCTCGGGGCTCTCGTTTGTTTTCAGTGCTTTACTCTTCACACGGGAAGAAGAGGAGCCACCCTGAGCAGCCGGACGCACCACTGAGAGCAGACAGGAGGTTCACTGTTAAAGACTATAACACTGTTCTCTTCTAATCACATGCAGACATAGGCAGAGTGAGCCGAACAGATACCAAGTATACATGCCAAAGAACATTTCACATACAGTAGTTTACTCAAAAGGTATTTCATCTGATCTCATAACTGGTTTGTGACAGCCATATTTACTGGAAGAACATTTCATTATTTAGAAGCAACATTTCCATGGTATGACCAATTACAGTGTTAGCCTACTGGACTGATTGAACCTGGATATTTCAGTCATTCAGCCATACATAAAACTTATTATGGGAAGCAGGGCTGCACAGTGAATCGCAATTGCAATAAAATCACAATATGGCCAAGTGCAACATCCAAATCACAATTTTTTGAAAGAGGAAAAATGTGTGACAAAACAGCATTATAATAAGGTACTGTAGGGCAGAGATGACCTGACCTAAAGATCTTGTTCTCCAGATGAAAGAAAACATGTTTGTTTGGTTCAGACTCAAAAAATATCACATCATCACAATTTTAATTGTTTTTTTTCAGTGATCATGAAAATAGTAATACAAAACTGATCAAATTCATTAACTGTATCTCACAATTTTTTTTTTTACCAAATCACTAATGGGAAGAATGTTGAAGTTACAAATTAACACAATAGTAGGCAATGTATTTTAAGACTTTTAAAGTTGAAAAAATAATATATAATAATAACCATCATTAATAACTGATAAATAGATATTATTTTACTGTTAAATGTCTCCTAATTATTAGTAATGTTTTAGTTTTTGTTATTTCATCATTTGTTGTGAAATATAAAGTAGAGTTTATAAATTATATATTGTATCATAGCTGATAAGAGACTATCACAATTACAAACTAACAAATTATTGTTGACCCCAATTAAACATTTTATGTACGACATCAAATATTTATTAATGATTACTGAATGCTTTTTAAACATTTAAGAAATCATTAGATACAAAGATGGATCAGATATTTCCAACTATGTTAATAGTTGCTAAATAGTTTGTAAACCATCTATAAACATTATTTGGATGTTATAAAATTGCCATTGCTGACTAGAATATCTTACATACTTATGTAAATAATGTTACCTATGTGAACTTACCTAACTAATGTGCTTACTAGGATCAGAATGATCTTTTTCTAAACCTAGCTAAGTCATTTTTATGGCCTTTGTTTTGGAATTCTACTGGACATTGTGTTATTGTTTAGAAATTATCACTATCTCTTAATAAAACATATCTAAACCTTTTTAGGAATGTGTGTCAACATAAAAAAAATCCCTGAAGTTTATTTTAACTATCAATTTACCATTCATTAATGATGGTTATTATAAAGTGAACAAAGCATGTACATTCATGAAAATTGATGGTGCAGGATTGACTTCCCCCTCAATGACTAAAGCACCATTCAGCAGTAGCGTGCTTAAGCACTACACTTGGGTTGTGTATCTATATTCCAGACCTTCCTGACTTTTCATGGAGGTAAAGCCTTAAGTATATGATGGTAAAATTTCAGCTGCTGGTGACAGAAGTCATTGTAGAATGCATGGCATTGTCTAGCCTCGTCTACAACTCTACTTGCTTTTGTTACTTTTACTTCATTTTTCAATGCAAACTAGGCAGAGATGATCATCATAGCAATGCTATTCCAGCAGTTGGGAGAAAACCCATGGAAGCTTTACTCTGATCTTGACATGACGCAGCTAAGAAACCATAACCTACACTGTACATTTACTGCCAGTCTGACAACTTCACTGCTCACCATTTCCTCCGCTCAGCTGGATTCATGCCACTCTGCTGCTTGCTCAGCCATGCACTCATTATGTTACACTACTCTGACCAATCTGCAGTGTTTGCTGGCTTACTTTTATCACTGGGCTAAATGCAAATCCCAAACAAGCAGAGGCATTTTTCTTTACTATTCCTGTGACATTATTTCCATGGATGTATTACAGAGCTGGATACCAGACTCCCTGAATGTCCCTCACAGAACACTAGGGTTGTCACGATACCAGAATTTCAGTAGTCGATACCAATACCTGTGAATTTTCACGATTCTCGATACTAATTCGATACCATGATTAAAAAAAAATAAAATAAAAAAAAACAAAACAAAAAAAAAACAAACGCAGAAACTCTACTACTGCCCTATTCAGCTTTTTTTTGCCTCAGTTGAATTCGAGTCATATTTTCTGTGCCTTTCAAAAGCTTCAGTGATTTTTGGCTGTGTTAGTGTGTGACTTTCCTCCTGCTTCTCCTGGTCTGGCTCACACTGATACTGTAAAGGAAAAAAAAAACTTTTAGTTTGAATAACATAAGAGACTGTCAGACAGTATCTCATCTTGACACCTTACGTATAATGACGCAGACCGTATCGTTACATTACGTTAAACGTCATCTACACGAGGGAACGACTGAGCGAGAGAGTAGAAGCCTGCACGGCTGCGCTTCAGCTGACTCTCATGCCAAAATGACGGAACGTAGCAGGCATATTCGGGTTAACGTATAACATGACAGTGACAACAGTGATAGTAAACGGAAACTCACTCACTTTGAATTCTCTAAACAAGTCGGGGTGCCTGTCTTTGAGGTGTTTGGCCAGGTTTGATGTGCTTCCTCCTTTCGTTTGAAAACTTCTGAGGCACTGCTCCGTATTCATCCGCCTGGTATGCAAAATATTTCCACACGCGACTCTTAGTACCTGTCTTGTCGACGAGCCGACGTGTTGTACCACTCTCACTTGCTGAAGCTATTTTTTTCTAAGACGGCAGGTTTTATTCTTCAGCGCCACTGACTGCTCCGTGCTGCTCACACGCGTATAATGCCCCCGTCAGTTCCGCCAAGAATCGACACGGCTCGCCGAGGGAGAAGTAGTATATTCGGTTCTGACGGTACCAGAAAAAAGCAAGTATCGAATTATTTTTTTCGTGTTGGTATCGAATTGGTATCGGAAGCATCAGTTCTTGTGACAACCCTACAGAACACAGTTCTACCCCTGCCTTGATTGGTTTGGGTGTTTAAGAGGTTAGTTCAGATTCATCAAAGTCACACAATAACACAAATAAACTAACAGATCGAGGCACAGGCAGGCCCACAACTCTGAAAAGAAAAGTCTGTCTGACAGCAATGTAAAGATACTTCTTTACATTGCTGTCAGACAGACTTTTCTGTCGTAGATTTATTATAGATTTATTTATATTGTTACTACAATATAAATAAATATAAATATAAAGTACACTTAAACTGACTTTTTTTTAGGTGTCTAAAATATATGTTGCTGCTGACCCTGTCTACAGCAGTACATTGCTTAGCTTCCTACACTGGTACTGCTGTTGCTACTTGAAACTTGGGGCCCATCGACTGTCATCTACTGTAGGTAATACACTGACTACCTCACTCAGAAGTACCTCATACAGCCACACTTCAAATAACCTTAACTACGCCTGTGGAAGTAACCTAAACAAACTTTTTTGCATTGTTTTGTTACATACATGTTCTGCTTAATTGAATTCCACTGTGCCAGTGGAAATAAAGGAAAAAGCTCTGTAAAATGGCTACAAGTTAAGTTTCACGTCTTCAAGTTGTAGTACAAAAGGCCTAAGTGTCAGTGGATTGCCTCCCATCTCGAGAGTTCATATTTTCAACATAACAGATTTCATGAGCCGTTGCGTTACTGAAATGTCCAGGTTCTATTACATAAATATCCAGGAACATGATTTAGATGAGATCCATTTTTCACATTCCAAAGGACCAATTTTTGGAAACATTCTAACTTGACATACTCAAAATGTGAGATGGATTGATTCTCTGTCTCAAAACACATAATTCAAAATCTGGACTCAAATTTGAGGAGAGTGTAAAAACCAACTGACCAGTAATCAGTCTAATGAACAGCATCCTGACTGACTGACCTTTACCCGTCCCTGGGCGGGACCCTCTCAGCGGGGTGTGGTCAGGAGCCTCTTCCAGGGTCATTGAGCGAATTACAGTCTCGCAAACAAACTGAGTCCCGCTGATGTCATCCTCTCCTTCTTCCTGGGCTGGGACTCCTCCCCCTTCTGCTCCAGATGCTGCACCATGAGGGACATCTGAGGACCAATAACACATAGTTGAATGTTATGACGAACAGAGCAGGGACCTCATTCATCAAGTTGTGTCCGCTCATTTCTACACACAGAATCAGATTTATCTGTTTCTTCTCCTGTGTGTTTCTCTTCTACAGACACACAAAGCAGCTCTACTGAGAGAGCAGAATTGATACATTGTCAATTATGAAGCTGTGTATTTTAGTTTTCATTTGGAAAACAAGGAAATAATTTTCCTCAGAGTGAAATTATGCCTTTAATGCCTTTAATTTCACCTGTTTTTTCTTTGTATCACTGCTCTCCTAGCTCTCCTAGCTAGCAAAGTCACTTGAGTTTGTACATTATGTGTCTTGCTAGCCTCTACAGTTTGGACACTTGTTGGGTGCTCCATGTGCTTTGTAAGCTTCTCTGGCTTGCAAAGTCATTCATTGTCTGTGTCTCTGTGTTTTTGTTAGCCACACAGCTAGCAAGGACACTCATTGTCTTGTGTGTGGTTAAGTTAGTAGGTTAAGTTAACCTTTTGTTTTATTTAATTTGATCTTAACTGTTTTTGCATCTATACTTTTTATTTCACCATGGGTACTGAAAAGACATGACATTTGTCATTGTTATCAACGCTTTGTGCACTTTTATTTTATAATTTTGTGCTGACTGAGTTTGAGCTCCAAAACGATTTTGCTTGTTTGTGAAATACCCCCCAGGTACATGTCTTCGCCTTTTTGTTAAATCACCCTGAAGAGTGTGGTTTTCTTCTCACTGGACCAAGTTGCCTTTGAGTTTTTATGAATATATATATATATATATATATATATATATATATATATATATATATATATATATATATGTATATATACATATATATATATATATGTTTATATATATATATATATATATATATATATATATATATATATATGTATATATATATATATATATATATATATATATATATATATATATATATATGTATATGTCACAACTGAAATTAAAAGCATCACAACATGCATCACAATTTGTTAGAAAGGGTGCCGTGAAAGCAGGCATTTTAGGCCACAATGATCCAACAAAGGCCCATGAAATCCTGGTGGGACTGTTTGACCCATTTTTCAGAAGCCACATATCCTCAGAACAGTCTGATACTAAAATGTATTATTTCAGGAGAAAATGAACTTTGATTGAGTCCTGTCTCTGTGTCAGCAACATGCTCTGGTGAGATGTGACATGCAGACATCTCTCCCAAAGACGCTCTATAACATTATGAGACATCTTACGCCAGCAGATGAAATCAAGCAGCAAAATATGGTGCAAACATTTAAATTGTAGTGTATGTAGTGTTGTAACTTTAAACGTAAAGTTTAAGAAAAAAAAAAGTCAAAATTGTCTGATCATCTTAAATGTAAACATTTTCTGGGTTCTCTTTTATGATAGTAAATGAGTATCTTGGGCAAAATAAGACATTGAGGACACCTTGGGCTTTGGAAAACAATGGACTTCATGCAAGAACATTTTTGTATTCTTATCTTAACTTTCTTGCACTTTTTGTTGTAAGAAGGGCTCGTATGAATATACCATATTAGATTCAGCAAATGCTTGTGACTTCAGATAACTGTGTAAATAATCTGCCCATGTATATTTGAGTGGACATGCATGAGACTTGTAAATAAGGGCAATTAATGCTCCAGTAATCCCATATAAAGCTACACTTCCTGCCCCATATGTTAGGAAGTGTTCATTTATCCAAATGGCATTAAAAAGAAGAACTTTACAAGTTCAGAGATTTAAGTCCTGCTTTCAGAGGTCCGTAAAGGAAAATCTGTTATTTCAACAGTGTCAGCAGTGGAATTAAAAGACCTGCTACAACAAAGAACAGGAAAAACGAGTGTTGTTAATGCCATGTTAGCTGAGGGCTGAACTGTCACTGAAGTGAAGAAGAAACGTATCGACTTCAAAGACAAAAACATCTTGCCACAGCAAGATGATTGATAAATGCAAGAGGAGGGTGTCAAGGGGAATTTTCCATCCAAGAGACAGGGGACCTGTATGACCTGCATGAGAAGATATACGGCCAATACACCTGATAGCAGGTAATAATATATCATTAAATTAATGGTGAGAAGCTTTATGTGTAAATTTTAGGGGTGGGGCTCGATTAAAAAAATTAATCTAATTAATTAGAGGCTTTGTGATTAATTAATCTCAATGAATCACATTTTAATGGCATAACAATATTTGCCACAAGAAGCAACAATTTTCAATTTAAATGTATTTTGGTAAATTACTGAATCAAATGATAGACACATGCATACATTTAAACAACAAAATATTGTTTATTTTGCATCAGTCTGACAATGGCACTATAAATCATAATGGTGGTTATATTCAAGCTTTCATAGAACTTTATTTAAACTCAGAAGCGTTTCAGCAGCGCAGCGTTTTGTCCGTCTGATTATGTTTACTTGCTCTGATTTTGTGGATTAAGTCCTATTTCCTTGCTCTTTGTGCTTCTACCATGGATAAGCAGGTTACGTAATTAAATTGTTTATTTTGTCTGTCTTTATGATTGCGAGTCTGTACGAGGTCGAGGCTTTTATTTTGAACATCAACCGGATTCTCCCATGTTTTCCGTGGCTGACTTCCTACCCGTTCGACCTCCTCTGTGGCAATTGACGTGCCAGCCTTCAAAAATAGACTTGCTGCGTATTGTCTGAGGAGTGGAGCGCCGAGCCGCTTCTGGGACGCGCTGCAGCGGTTGACTAGAATGGCAGCGTATGTTTTCGAGTGCCGCGGCGCAGCCACGCCTGGTGGGGTCAGTGTGATCAGCGGACCAGGAACACGTGTTAAAGTCCCACCCCTAGTAAATTTACAATGATATTATAATCTGAGATGCTGAGGATATCGACAGAATTATGAAGTATAATTTATTTTTCAAACTCAAAATGTCTTTAGTGTCATTAGTGAATGACTTTGTTTGCAGACTGACTGCACATGACTATGACATGTGTGGATGTTGTAATTTGTGTTTGTATCTGGAAAAAAAATCAAAATACAAGAAAATTGGTGAACACAACAAGTTCTCCTAAATCAATCGTACACACCACTTCCAAACAAATGTGTTTGTTCAAGTGGTTCTTGCGTGAGGCCCAATGATCAACATTTTTCACAATTTATATGTTTAATATGTTGATAATTTTATTTTATCAATAAAATTATCAACATATTAATCAACAATGAAAATAATTGCCATTTGCAGCCCTAGACTCAATCTGCTTTCATCCATCGACATGAAGTTCACAACACTTCCCATATTTCTGACCACGTCCACTTAGGAGACAGGAAGTGTGCACCATTTGATACTACTGGTGCAGCCTGTAATGCATCATCTTTTGTTACAGAGCATCTTTGGCCACAGTAACTTGTCCTAACTGTCTTTGATGCTTCTGATCTCTATCCTTCTCTGTTGCTACAGCAACTAGCTTCACATTAAGGCTATTGGACTTTACAAAGGGAAGTGTCAATCATATATGCACAAGTGAAATTTATCATTGTTCTATGTGTGAAGCTGTGAGAAAGCATTTCTAATAAAAAAAAACAAAAACAACTGTCACCTCGTCCACTTCAGCCCTTTCATTAACAAAAATGATCAACGACACGCAATCAGGACTTTCAAACAAGTATGAAGAGGAAACTCCATTACCCATGATGCTATTGATGACTTCAGTCTCTTCCTGGATGAGTCCCAAGGAGGGGCTGCTCTTGTCCTGCAGGCGGCCATCTTGAGGCAGGGGGGACATACACGGAGTCATGTCTGGACACAGAGACAGGACATTGACTGACCGCAGGTCTGTTTATCAGTCAGGCCTCTACAATTACTAACATGGTACACTGACAGGTTTGGTGATTTGTAATTACTACAGGACCTGCTACAAAACAACAACAGTAATATGTCGATGTGTCGTTCTTCTCTCTGCTGAGTTATTAGACATCTGCAGCAGCAGTATGAGCTTCATTTTTCTGAACCAACCAGCAACAACTGGAGACCAGTAGAGCTCTTCCTACCAGCAGGGGTGTTGTTGGGGACACTCTCCAGCTCTTGCACGATGTTGATGTCCAACAACTCAAAGGACAGGAGATCCTGAGAGATCAGCAACAACAGATATTATGGAAAATATAGGATGCAGTGTCTTTTTTTTTATGTGTCTACTATGAGTTCACCAATTTACTGTTTTTCTTGGTTTCATATCATTGTAAACCTGACCCTCTGGGTTTTAGACTGTTGATTAGACAAAACAAGACATTTGAGGAAGTCACTGTGGCTCTGAAAACTATAATGGGCATCTTACAGCATGTTATAGAAAACATGACTAACCAGTTAATTATAATAAATTGTGTTGTAACAGAATGACGTATGGATCACCACCCACTATTTGGCATGCATGTGAACCGCTGCCTTAACTCAGCCATTATTATAGTCTGAAATATAGTTTTACTGCTGCTGTTACTGTTCAAAGAGATAAATAATAAAATCCTGATGCACGACTGCAGTGAAAAGACAAGACAGATGTGCAGTGTCTTACTCTGAAGCACAACACTGTAAATATCTAATATATGTTACTGTGAGAAATCAGAAAATGACGATGTATCATCAGAGATGGCATAGATGTTTATAACTGTTAAACTGTTGTAATTATTTAAAGTTGTAACTGCAGGTAGCCACATAACTCACTGTCCAGAGTGTGCTATTTCAGAGCAGTGGGCTTTTGTTTTTAGGGTTAACTTTACATTGACAGACAACTGACAGTGACTTGTCCTCAATTGTTATTGTCAATTTATGACACTGAACGCATCCTGTGCTCCTGTGGGCATCCTGCCTGTCTCTGCCATGTCTGGAGAGGAGGGGCAGGGAGAAATAATGTGCATAGGCTGTATATTAAACATGATTACAATCTATTTAATTTACAGTCTATGGCTCCAACTTGTTTTGGGCTCCAGGACTAATTTTTACACGGGCAAAGGCTACATACTGCTCCTTAGAAAAAGGAAGAGCGACTGGTTAAAAACCTGTCCCTTTTACTTTCATTAAGAGAAATCTTGTAGGCTGTTACTTTTTGCATATTCAGTGGTGTAACTGGGGTTGTGTACAAAATCACTCACTCATTCACCACTTTGGACTTTCAGACACTATTGGGGTCATTTTCTCTACTCTGTTAATTACATCATTGCTGTTGTCTTTCTGTCAGCGCATTGCTTGATGAAAAATAGTTGGTTAGTGACCATCGGTTGTACAACATTGTGGGATACTTATTATTCTCACTATACATTCAGACAATACTACACAATGGCAAATGCAATTCTGATATTTATTTTATCTTCAGTTATATCTGCTGCCTTCCCTTTGGCACTCGGCTAGCTCACCAGAGCAGCTCTGTGTCTCTATCACAAAGCCTTCAATGTTTATTGGCTATTATTCTTGTTGTCTAATCAATCAAAGTGCTGTGGGTGGTACATTGAGTGAGACTACAGAAGGTGGTATTATCATACTGTATATCTATTTATTATTTTTAGGTACAAGCCTAAAAAGCATGTTGGTGAACGATCAAATTCACTTCAGCTCTTTGAGTACAGCAGTATGACGACTGTTACCTGTGCAGTGAGCAGGTCCACAGAGGGGATGTAGTACTCTTCTTGGTCCACTGACATTAATGGCTGCTCCCTAGAAGTTGCACAGGTTTTTCCATCCTTTGCCACAGGGTTCTTCCCCTGCAGACACAGGCAAGCCACCTCAGTCTACTTCTACTTTATTTATTCACACACACCATCTAATTTCCATCCCAGCATCCCTGTTTTCATTTATCTGCTGGCTCATTCTACCTGGGGTGTGACACAGGGTGACACTAGTATCCCATCAGCCATCATGGGTGCCGGGGCCAGAGGATCGACCACTATGCTGCACCAGACCCTGGGTCCGAATTGTTCCCCAGCATGGGCCAGGCGCCAGTGGGAGGTGTACGAGCCCTCCACAGCAGGAGCACACAGTGCTACACTCACTATACCAACCTGCACACACACATCAACATGTACAATACAGAGCCAATGACAGAGCAGTGCTGCTGACAATACCCATGTGTTACAAAGTGAAAATGGACACTTTTCCTCCCCTCATGTCTTACCTGTCCTGGCTGAAGGAAGGGAACAGACACTTCTCTCCAGCGGTCCCCAGATCCCACTGCTAGGTTCCCCCACATGAACTTCAGCTGCAGGAAGCAAACACTTCTCAGTGGTTATTTATGAAACTACAGTACACTGTTTAGAGGTGTCACTTGTAGTGACAAACTCACAAAGAATTATCGCCTACTCTGCAGTTACCTGATGGATGGACAGTGATTAATTAGTTTACTTGTTTTTAAACTAAGCGCACCACTATCTTCTGAACTGTAGCTGGCATTAGTTAGTCAAAGAACTAGCTGTCTAATTGGCTGACTCAACTCACGGTTGCCAGGCATCAAATGTTGCAAGAAAACCACCTCAGTTCTGCATTCCCTGTTTTCAGACTGGCCACTGTAAGTCTTGGAGGTTGTGTTCACTGAGATATTAGCTTGCTAAGCTCTACGGCAGGGCCCAGGCAAAAGTCATGAGTGATCAGTAATCCACCTGGCTCCTTCTATGAAATTTACTGAACACACCTCTGCTGCCAAGAGAATAAGCTTGTTTCATTTAGAAGACGTCATGAACAAGAGTAGCCTGGAAAACAGAGTTCTTTACCTTTGTATCAGCGCTCCAGCTGATTGTTCCTGTGTTCCTCATCTTCCAGTACTTGATAAACTTGGTCCCGGGACGCAGTCGGGTTCCATCAGGAAGGTTCTCGTCAAGAAATGCAGCCGTCATGGCTGGAACTACCAGGGGACAGGGACGCTTTGGACGCCTGGGCGAGAAAGTTTATTACTTTTAGCTATCAATGTATCCATTTATCAATTATTTTCATGCATCTTTTTAAACTGTTAGTCTATTACTTTTACTTTTCTATTTCAACCATTTATTCATTACTTTGAGCTATTTTTAATGTTTATCCATTGTTTTTAGCCAACATTTTCAAGTTTTTTAACTGTTTATCTATTACATTGAATTATCTATTTCAGCCATTTATTGATAACAGTTTCCACTTCTGTTCTTGCTTTCTTGCTAGTTTTCACACACTCTTAAAACATGGTCTTCTGGTGTTAGAGCTTCCTCAATATGAGGATACACCGATCAGGTATAACATTATGACCACCTGCCTAATATTGTGTTGGTCCCCCTTTTGCTGCCAAAACAGCCCTGACCCGTCGAGGAATGGACTCCACTAGACCCCTGAAGGTGTGCTGTGGTATCTGGCACCAAGATGTTAGCAGCAGATCCTTTAAGTCCTGTAAGTTGTGAGGCGGGGCCTCCATGGGTCAGACTTGTTTGTCCAGCACATCCTACAGATGTTTGTTTGGATTGAGATCTGGAGAATTTGGAGGCCAAGTCAACACCTCAAACTCGTTATTGTGGTCCTCATTCCTGAACCATTTTTACTTTGTGGCACAGTGTATTATCCTGCTGAAAGGCCACAGTCCTCACGGAATATTGTTTCCATGAAAGGGTGCACATGATCTGCAACAATGCTTAGGTAGGTGGTACGTGTCAAAGTAACATCCACATGGATAGCAGGACCCAAGGTTTCCCAGCAGAACATTGCCCAAAGCATCACACTGCCTCCACCAGCTCGCCTTCTTCCCATAGTGCATCCTGGTGCCATGTGTTCCCCAGGTAAGGGACACACACGCACCCGGCCATCCATGTAATGTAAAAGAAAACATGATTCATCAGACCAGGCCACCTTCTTCCATTGCTCCGTGGTCCAGTTCTGATGCTCGCGTGCCCATTGTTGGTGCTTTCGGCGGTGCACAGGGGTCAGCATGAGCACCCTGACTGGTCTGCAGCTATGCAGCCCCATACGCAACAAACTGCAATGAAATGTGTATTCTGACACATTTCTATCAGAACCAGCATTAACTTCTTCAGTAATCTGAGCAACAGTACTGGTCAAAAGTTTTAGAACACCCCAATTTTTCCACTTTTTTATTGAGAATTATGCAGTTTAATGTCTCATTGTACTCTGAAATGAAAGCATAGAACAAAGAAACAATTGAAGTTAAAAAATAAATCATGGAATCAATTTATAAACCAAAATGTATTCTAAACTTTTGACTCATCAAAGTAGCCACCTTTGGCAGATATAACAGCTGAACACACTCGTGGCATTTTTTCTACAATGGAAATCAAATATTTTTCAGAAAGTTCTTCCAAACTGTTGCAGAAGTTCCCATAAATGTGTGGCACTTGTAGGTTGCTTTGCTTCTCACTCTTCTGTCCAGTTCATCCCAAACCAGCTCAATGGGGTTTACGATACATACATGTATGTATGTGTATATATATATATATATATTTATATATATATATTTATTTATTTTTGTTGTTGGTTTTTATGTTTTTGTTTGTTTGTTTTTTTCCCCTGAAAAACGTCTTTATTTACTGAAACAGAAGAAAATGAAAAATTTATCCGACCTGACTACTTTGGATCATGCTTTTTAGAAACTTACTCAGGGCTATTGTGCTGGGTGGCTCGTGGCTGCAGAAGGACAGGGGAGGAGCTTCCATCTCTGTGGGAGGAACTCCACTGTATGCCCCGCCTCTCCATCCGCAGCTGTTTGCGGATTTCTTTGACCTCGGCCTTTAGCAG
This sequence comes from Lutjanus erythropterus, assembly GCF_056507025.1. Taxonomy (NCBI): domain Eukaryota; kingdom Metazoa; phylum Chordata; class Actinopteri; order Lutjaniformes; family Lutjanidae; genus Lutjanus; species Lutjanus erythropterus. The sequence goes on along the minus strand of NC_139335.1, from coordinate 34,457,749 downwards.
GCGCTTCTCTGCTTTCAGGCGCTGCTTCTCTGCTTTTCGGAAACTGCGGTCACCTCGCCTGTAGAACCTGAAAGAGAGAAACCAAACAAGAATGGGAAATACATACATATATACATATAAGCTTCATAATATTTCTTTCAAGAATTCAAGCAACAATATGAAACTGTACATTACATACATTAAACCAGACAACCATATGTACATTAAATCAGAGTCTGTGTGTTCAGTCACACAGACAGCTTGTTAGCACCACTGTGAACTGGATTGGTATTTAAAAAGTTATCATGCATCGCTTCACTGTCCACAAAAAACAACAGAGTGATGAGGTAGCTGTCTGAACTTCTTCGTGTCTTTGGCACCTGGACATTCATTGCATTATTTCTGTCCCATGTAAGTCACCTCAGCAGTGGAGGATAATCGAAGTAAAGGATGGATAACCAAACTGCCCTACCAGGACAAAGGGACACTAAGACGCAGTTTCTGTAAATTACATTTCCTTTGGAAGGTTGCTTCAGTTGCTCAGGTCAGGATTCAGCAGTGTTATGTGTCCAAAAAATGAGCTCAGCTCACTACCTGAATATACTGAATGAGTAGGTTTTTCCACCAATGGATTTTTTCTTCCCTGATGGCACGGGCATATACATGGATTGTCCACCCCAGAGTCCAAACCTTAACCCCACTGAGAATCTTTGGGATGTGCTGGAGAAGACTTTACTCAGTGGTCTGACTCTCCCATCATCAATACAAGATCTTGGTGAAAAATTAATGCAACTCTGGACAGAAATAAACGTTGTGACACTGCACAAGCTTATTGCAAGTATGCTAAAATACTAAATAATAAAAATACAAAATACTAAAGTGTGTGACTGTTTTTTGGCCAGGCAGCATGTAAAAGTGAAGAAATATAAAGTCTAAAAAAATTTAGACCAATATGAAATATAAAAATAAAAGAGACATAAATAAAGATATCAGGAGAGAAAAGAGAAAGTACATAAATAAGTAACTGAGGAATACTAAGTACAATTGCAATACAAAGTATCAAAAATATACAATGTCCAATATATAGTACTGGTATCAGAAACTGTGCAAGTAGCAGCATTGATCAGGTCAGCTCCATCACTTTGGCCCAGACTGAAAGAAAACAACTAGTTGATGGACTGCCATGAAATGGGGTTCAGACATTCATGTTTAGGATTAAGTGTAACAACTTTGGTGATGACATTCACATCAGCCTCAGATAATTAGCAAATGTTAGCAGGCTAAACTAAGACAGTCAACATGGTAAAAAACACATTTTTCATATTTATTTCACAACATAAGCTTGACAGTCACTACAGACTTACAGAATCTTTAGCCTGGCTGTAGAGGAATCAAACCTATCAAGTACATCAACTCAACTGTTATAGTTACTATACTACTATAGATACTCTACAGATTTGACTTGAAAACATATGATAAGTTTATAAAATATGATGCACTCTTACGTTATCTGTACCTTGGTCAACTACAACAATGAAATGCATCTATAATAATAATCTAATAATAATAGTAATTGGGGCGGCACGGTGGTGCAGTGATTAGCACTGCCACCTCACAGCAAGAAGGTCCTGAGTTTGATCCCCCAGCTCCCCGGCTGGCAGGGCCTTTCTGTGCAGAGTTTGCATGTTCTCCCCGTGTCTGTGTGGGTTCTCTCTGGGTTCTCTGGCTTCCTCCCATAGTCCAAAGACATGCATGCTAGGTTAATTGGTGACTCTAAATTGCCTGTAGGTGTGAATGTGAGTGTGAGTGGTTGTCTGTCTCTATGTGTCTGCCCTGCGATGAACTGGCGACTTGTCCAGGGTGAACCCTGCCTCTCGCCCAATGACAGCTGGGATAGGCTCCAGCAGCCCACGACCCTTACGGAATAAGTGGTTACAGAAAATGAATGAATGAATGAATAATAGTAATTGTTGCTATTATTGTTGTTGTTGTTATTATTTTCTAACACAACCTTTCAGCTTAGTTTTGTATAAATCACGATTAAATCTTGTTCCCTAAGTGGTAAATTAAAAAGTATAAACACTGGAAGCAGTCTTGAAGTGATTCTAACAAAAGTGTGGTGTGGTACCTGCTGTGGTCTGGGGCCGGTGATCCGTGCTCTGGGATGGACAAAGGAGTCCTGGCTCTCACCAGGTTGTGACTGGGATCATGAGAGAAGCTGCAGGGCTCACACAGAGTGCAGGAGGTACACACACTGAGCAGAGACAGACAGAGGACGGACGGGGACAGAGAGGCGGTGGAGAGCCAGAAAAAAAAGTGAATTAGAGAAAGGGTAATTCCACATCCTATGTTTCTATGAGGCAGAGGCATGTGGGAAGAGAGTGCAGAGCAGCTGCAGTTGACTGTTCAGGGAAACAGAAACTGACGTGTCAGATATCTGTTCCTTCAGCCTCCTCCTGTCACTCCTTTCATTTCATTCTCTCAGAAAGTGTATTTGAGTTTCTGTATTAGTAGAGTGGTGTATTGAAATGTCAAAAACAAGCCCCTAAATGAGTAAAAAAAAAATCTAAGCATTAAAATGAAGGTGCTTCATTATCCAAAGATTAAAGGAATAAGTCACAATTTGGGGAAATTCTCTCTTTCTGTCTTTCTTTCTGAGAGTGACATCATCTAAATCTTATATTTGGGTGTTACAAGGGACTTTAACTGACTCTGTGAAGCAAACCAGGTTTTCTGTAACAAACTCTGATTCTCTCTCTGACTCTGACACAGAGCCTACAGCAGCTGTGTGGGACCCACCCCCCCCCCAGCCCATTTAATTTCTTCATTCATACAGTGGTGTATATTAAAGCACGCATCAAAGTTTAAGTTTTAAACAATATGAAATCCTGGACAGACATTAGTTTTCCCGAGGACTTTTATTTTATGGTGATCAATCAACGTGAGGACACAGACAATGATCCGTGACATTGTGGATTCATCCCTCTTAGTACACTGTGACTGTGTGGACATGAGGACAGCTGTCAGACTGTCAACCAATTCCTCTGCACAGAAACTAGTTTAAAAGTGAGTTCTTTTTTATATGTATGCTGCATTTGTCTTCATGTGTCACAGCACTTCATTTTGAAATATCTTCATTTACAGTTGCTGTCATCTGTATTTTGTCCCCATCAGGTTACAGCTGATGAATATATTTAAAAATCAAATATAGAATATGGTCAGATTCCAGCACATTAAAGAAATGTTTTTTTATAATAACTCCACTGGACTAAGATGGAGGCTCTGCCTTTTGATTACCCATTGCCATGGTGAATCATAGCATCAGAGCTCCATTGATAATGATGCACATGCTTAGCTCAGAGTGAACACACTCAGAGATGATTAAAGTAATTCTGATCAGCTGTTGTGGAGCCTAGAACTCAGAGTTTCCCATTTCAGGCCGAGTCAATTCAGAGTTCAGGATTCGACTCAGGAACAGGATCTGCAGGATCTTTGCAGCACTACAGTACTTTATAATAATCAATGCCACACATTTCTTCTTTTTCCTTCATAAAAAGCTTCTGGATATTGCACTTGGTCATATTATGATTTCAGCAATATTCATATTCATGTTCATATATTTCATCACATTTTAAAAAACTCTTACTTTAGCAAATATGGTCTTCTCAGTTCCTATGTGCTATATTTACTGAAGAAAATTGACTATAAAAAACACCTCCCTACTGTCTGCTCGCCAGGCTTGGGGAGTAACTGATTACATGTAATGGGATTATTTAATCAGAATACAAAAAGGTAACTGTATGCCATCACAGTAATCAGATTACAGTTACATTTAGTAAAAATGAGGATTATTAGTAGCTACAACTTTAAAATACATTTTAAAATAAAGAACAATATACTTCCATTCACAGTGCACACACATTCCAGTCTCACAACACCACTCTAGCCCCAGTGAAACCATCTAATCTATCAGTTCACTATCACAGCAACCAGTGAAAAAATATTTTTACTGGGTGGAAATTTCACTGTTATTTTATTTTTAAATCAGAAAAGGTGAACAATGTCACAATATGAAGTCCTGCCTTCAGCTGTGAAAATACTGTTATCATCTGAGATGAGACTAATAACATTAAAATCATTTTTACTGTTTTTATTAATTATTCTTGCCAGCCATTTCTGTTAGGTATTTGTTTTATCAGATCTTTTCATTATATCATTATCATCCTACCTACGTTGTAAATTTCTTTAAGCCTGTATGGATGTGAACATATATAAATATTTAATTTAAATAACCAGTTAATGTTACAGGTTGGACCAGTCAATAACGTTAGCTACACAGAAATCTAGTGAGTGAGCTAACCTGTCGATGCTACTACTGATATTTTTGGGAAAGTATGTGGTGATGCTGGTGACAGGGATGTGGGAAGGTAAATACACAAGCCCAGAATAAGTTTATATAGTTTACTTTAAGTGTGTGAAGTAGCTATTCACACTTCACACTCAAAGTACATTTAAATATGCATAATTACTGTTATTAATCTTTCACACATAACAAAGGAAGGAACATATTAGACTAAACAATTTGAACATATTCGGTATTGAGGTAATTTAAAAGTAAAGGAAGGTAATCAGGTTACATTACTTTAATATTGTGATACTTGGATTAGCTAACTGACTATCAGGTTATCAGTAACAGTATCAGAATACATTTTTCAAAGTAACCCCCCCAACCCTGTTCAACGACAGTTCAGGCATTAATTTGCATTTTTCTGGAGTTTTGCTTAAAAAGTGTTGTATATGAATAGAAACCTGATCAAAGGAAATAATTAGTGAATGAAAGTATTTCTGTTGAATTACAAGAGAAACAAAGAGCAGAGGAGTGGTGTGTATGGCATGACTCAACTGCTGTTGTACATCAGTGCTGGAATTAACTTACAATTACAATACAATACAGTTACAGAGGTGATCTGCAGTTAGCCAGTTAGCTGCCAACAACATGTACCTGCACTGGTAGCCTCCTCCAGTGGTCTGGCCCCTGCAGGAGGAGCAGGGAGGAGTGGAGGATGTTGGAGCTCCGGGCAGAGTGGAGGAGGAGACCTCAGGGACCTGCTGGGCCTCCGCTCCTCCTACTGCTTCCCCTCTACCTCCACCTCCTCCTCCTGCTCCCCCTACTCCTCCTCCCAGGGGCTTGTGGATGCAGCACTGTCCAGAAAACTCCCGGCAGATCTTCTCCACCGCCTCGCGAACCACCTGGTCCTTAAACTGGGAGGTTTAGAGGAGGGGAGAGTGGGAGAAGGAAAGGGGAGAGTGCTCACTGATTTGGACTGGGCTGTACCGACAGAGATTAACTTAATGTAAGTTTAGTTCCGATCAGAGTTTAGCAAAACTAAGTTTAAAATGAGTAAATTCACACTTAAAAATAAGTAGAGCTCTGTTGTACAACTAAAAACTTATTTCTGTTTAGTAACACCAGGTTGACGGATATAAATCAAAATTCAATGGAGTTTATATGGAGATGCTTGCTTACCCAATGTAAAATAATTCAATAAAAAAGAAATCTGCATGCTGGTGGGACCCAGAAAGTATAATAGAGGGGGAAACCTGTTAACTTTCAGGTGCTCTGTGTTCCTGAACAAAACATTACAATTTTTGCTAACTAGTTTACGTTAATAAAAAGTTACATTGTCTGCTAGCTGAATAAAAAGTTAGTTAGCTTAGTGATTGGCTGTATCACAATGGATCAGCCAAAAAGCTCTAATTTCTCTTTTGAGAAAAAAATGTTGACTGAATTAATGGACCAACATGGCCAAATAATAGAAGATTAAAAACAAACAACAGCACAGTAAGGGAAAAAGACTGAAAGAAAGAAAGCATCATAAAATGTAGTTGAGTCTGTCCCTTAACTTACTTTGAGGAACTTCATTATTTTTCTCCATCCATCCCAAAAAGGCAGCGATTTTAAAAGTTAAACCTCCACAAGTGTAAGCTAAAAGTTGATACTGGATCACAATTTAAATTGAGCTTAAACTTTTGATTCAACAGAATTAAATTTAATCTCACTTTAGAGTTAGGTGACCAGAATTCTGAAATGAAAACTGGGGACATTTCCAGTTTGGCAGTCAATAATCAATATCATTAAAGTGTCCAGTGTTCTTAAGGATAAAAAGGGTGACAATTTCTGTTTCCCTTTTCCCCATAAGTCTAGTTTTCTTTAGAACACAGTTAGAAACGGGGGCATTTCTGGAGACAGTTCCAGCCAGGGACAGGCCACCAAAACTGGGGACTGTTGCTGGAAAACAGGAACATCTTCTCATCCTTGTTACCTAGTTACCATCCTAAAGTAAAATAAACAGAGGTTTAAAGTTGACTTTTCTTAACTGACTCTTTTCACAGCAGCCATATTGACATGAAATAGCCGGTACACTCAAGTTACCAATGATACTAAGGTCCCATTCCAGACCCTCTCCAGTGAGCCAACATCTACAACAGCAGGACCCTGACTCTGTTTGACCTGAATGGAATGGAACCTTAATTTGTATCATTGCTGACACCTGTTTTTACTTTAGTATTTCATGTCAAAATGGCTGCTGTGAAGGTTTTAACTTTGGTGTAATTTAAAGTTAAGCCATGATATTACTGGGTTTAGAAATGAATCCTTCTGCTGAACTTCTGCTCCTCTGTTACATCTGTTCAGGTCTTACTCATCAGTGTATGTCTCAGTCAGTCCCTCAAGAAAAAAAAACTGTCCCCTCCATCAGGTTGTTCTTACCTTCTCCATATAAGAGGTGAACCAGGCTGGAGGAGTCTTGTCTTCTTCTTTGGTCCCCTTCAGTTCTTTCATGATCACCTGTTCAACAGAAAGAGAGAGAATATTCATGTAGTAAAACCTTCAAATCAGTGTCTTTATTACATTGTTATCAATTTAAATGACCAGACAGTTTTCACTATAATTTCACCTGCAACCAACTCTGATATGATCCACACCAACAGACAGAAAACTGGTGTTAAAGCTACTTTGTACAAAATGTTTGCCTACTATCAGACTGTTTCAGATCATTCTGATAGACTGTGAGCATGGTGACCTCCTACAAAGCAGGTGATGATCAGAGGTGAAAAACATTTGGAGAAAGACATTTTTCATGTAAACCTGTAAGTGTTTTCACTGTGCTTTCTTTCTGTTATTGCCTTGTTGTTACAGTTTCAGGTATTAAAGGGATGCTTACAGCTCGCTGGAGTCATCTTTCCTATTTTCTGTATAGCTGTATTTGGGTAGGTTAAAAGCAGTAATTCCACCGGTAAGAAATCAAACTTTGATCACTTCAATGATTATATGTCAGTCAGACCGACTAGGACTTTGATCTGATAGAGAGCAGAGAGAAAAAGGTTTTTAAAAGTGTCTGTGTTCAGCTCTCAGTATTTATGTAGCTTTTAACTGGATCTCAGTGGTTTGAAATTGAGTTTCTTTTCTGTATTGCTGTTTGTACTTCCAGTTATTTGCTTTATGTTACTGTTTCATGTTCGCTTTCAACTGATAGGAGTCATGTTAAGTTAAAGCTGATGAAAACCCAACATTTCCTAATTTGCTTCATAATAAAAGCTTTTAAATACCAAAATATCAGACTTTTATTGTGAAGAATTTATTGGAAGAGAAGTGTTTGTTTGCCACAGCCACACTATGCGAGCTAAGCTAGTCATGAGTGAAAGACACTCCTTCATGCAGGAAGCCCTGTGGTAAAGGAAATGTAAATCCCTGCCATGTTGTGCTGAGTGTTCACTAGTGCGAGAACATTGTTCTTCTAACAGACCTTGTCACATTCATCAGTTTTCTTGCACTAGGAATGTTCTCTTAGGAATTGTTCTGCTTTAATCTGAGTGAATCTGGACTTTAAATGTGATATAGAAATCAGAGACAGCTGTGGGCTCACCATGCCCTGTTCCGGCACTGCAGCCTGGACTTTTCGACTGACCACCTGGGCCAGAGCGGGGCAGTGCTGTGGGGGTCTGAAGCCCCTTTTGGGCTCTGATGCACTGGTCTTCGTGGTGGGGACCCTTGCTGGCTGGCCCCGAGTCTCGTACACGTTCATGTGTAGTCGGTTCCCTTGCCTCGCTGCACTCTGGGAATCAAGGAAATGGGTTAGTCTCACCTGCTTCCATTTTTGGATCAATTTCTAGAACAAACTCTGTGTGTCATGTTTCATTGGCTCTGGCAAACTTGTCTGGGCTCCCCCCTCCTGTGACAGATTTCCACCAGTCTTGGATCTGGTCAGGCCAATCACAGCTGTTTATTTAAAATTGAGAGAGTGGAGTGAAGCTTGATAGAATGACTGACAGAAGAGCCTCACTGGTCCGGATTTCAAAAGATCATGTTTCTGTTACTGCATTGTCTATTTCTACCACTAAAGCTTTTAGAAACACATTTTAGTGTACTTTTTAGCTGTCATTTAAGAAATTTTGTTTTGTTTTCTGCTAGAAAAAAGGTCAAGCACCCTCCCAACGTGCATGTGTTGCATTGGTTGTAGGTCTGGCCAACTGAAAAATGTATTTTGGACTGCACTTGTTGGAAATCAAAAATTGAAAAAGAGATTTGTGATTAGTCTGGCAGTACCAGACTTCTCAAAGGACTTCTTAAATTGCACTAGAAAATGACTAAATTCAAACCCATCCTGAGCCCTGTGTTTATGCATCAAAACAGCTTGAACCAAAGCTAAAAGCTAAAAGCCTGCTGGGAGCAGTCAGGTTTGTGTCAGGTAGCAGGACTCTACTTTCATATATCTACTTCTACACTGATCCCAAACAGAAAGTGAATGGATTAACCATTTCATCTTTCAAAAATGTCTTTCCTATAATAAGTCTCAATACTGTCACTGTCTTCACATCTTTACCACTGCTATACTTTAAACAGGCAAGATGAATGTACTAGTATGTACTGCACAGTACTTATTTGCTTTTCATAAGTATAGAAATGTCAACAATGACTGCACTTCAAATCAACTTACCTTCAATGCCTCCTCATACTCCACTGGAAAAAAACAGAATCATTTATTGTTAATATTGATATTATATACATATATTAACATAATAAATATAATGTATGGTAACATTAAAATTAGAGCTGCTATGATTAATTGAATAATCAATTATTTAATGAATCAAAAACTATTAGGACAATTGATTAATCAGATTGATTAATTTATTACTGATTACAGCTTCTTCAATGTGAATATTTTCTGGTTTCTTTACTCCTCTCTGACAGGAAACAGAATATCTTTGAGTTATGGAGTTGAGGATGTCATCTTGGACTTTGGGAAACACTGATTATCATTCTTCACCATTTTCTGACATTTTATTGACCAAACAACTAATTGATTAATTGAGAAAATAATCAACAGATTGTTTCGTGTTTATGTTGACTTACCTTGGCTGTTAATGGACACCTGGAAGAAAGAAGGAGAAGATTCTTTATGTTGATTCATATCTATTCATCGTGGTTAGTAAAACACAGTCACTGTGACGTCATCGCAGTTATCTCAGCCTGGGTTTATAGATGAAATGTTTTACAGACTGTGAACTGAGGTTGAGCTGAGGCCAGGGAGGGTTTACAGAAAGATGTCTCTGAGTTGCATTTGTGGAAATGTAGGCTCCAGCATTTTTGTTGCTTCTGTTGCACCAATTCTGACAATTAACAAAAATCTATCTCTTGCAAGTCGCTCCACTTCATGGACTTGCAACACTAAACTGTTGGAGCACCTCTGTAAAATGACAGGACAGCAGGGCTGGGGAATTACAATAAAAGTAACCAAAACCGATATTTTGATTCTCTAGCTAACCTAATCTTAGCCATATATAATATTTGATAAATTCATCCCTTTATATAGGCTTCCACCTATTACTTAATAAAAACAAAAATAATACTTTCTGCATCCACCAGTATGCAAGGGTCAATGTGATGTAAATATCATCATCAGAAGGTGTATGTGTAGGCTCCCCACCAGCATCCACGTAGGTTATACCTCCAATTGTTGTGTGTGTACACACCCACTCAGCCAGAGCAGAGTGCACTGAGCTGTGTAAGGAGTGAGATGAAAACAGTCTGCAGAGTCAGACTCTCTGCACTCTTATCAGGACTTATTTCGACCACACCAGAGTTGGTGATTGTTGGAAGAGAGGACAGACTAAGTTTTGATGAGTTTTGCGTTTTTCAGTCGATTCTGAATGAAATGTGTTTTATGAGGAGTTAACAGCCAATTACCCTCATCTTACTTCAGTAAAAGAGAGAAACTTGAATTAAGTAGGTGATTGGTTGTATTTTTAGGTTTAAAAAAGGAAGATAGGCATGAGAATGTTTCATTTCTTGACACTTTGTGAGTTGGAACATATGCACCATACGTAACGTAGAGAATCTGCTGCTTGCACAAATCTCCCAGCTGAGACTCCAGAGGATGGGAGGAGGTAGGATGGGGAACAAATATGTTGCCAGTCACCAGTTGATGGGAAAATTTTAACATATGGCCAAACCTTATGTTATAGAGCCAATAAACAGTCTCTCACCTCCTCGTTCTCTTCATCGAAATATGTCAGCTGAAGACTGCACAGGCCAAACGAGCGCTTTACCTGCACACACACACCCACCAACACACACACACACACACACACACACACACACACACACACACACACACACACACAAAATAAGATGTGATAAGAACACTGGATGATAAGTCAGCTGTCCTTTTTGGACGAGACATCACAATGTCAGACCTAACAGTCATTTCAATTAGGATGAACTCAGTGACTGAGGTGTGTAGGTATCTGTGTGTGTGTGTGTGTGTGTGTGTGTGTGTGTGTGTGTGTGTGTGTGTGTGTGTGTGTGTGTGTGTCTGTGTGAGAGGGGATGGGGTGGGGGTGATAGTTGCCAGGGGACTAACTAAGTGAGCACAGCCTGTCCCTGCATGTCTGTATGAAAAGGTGACCTCTGAGGAGACGGGATGGCTCATGTTGCTCTGTTGCCAGCTGGAAGCTGGATGTTCAGCCAGTGACTCTCTTTTTCTCTTCACATACAACAAATACATGCTGCATATTTCATCCAGTGATTCATGTTGGATGAAAAACAGATAACACTAAACCTGCACACCAAACTCACTTGCATCTCTCTCACTGGTAAAACAACAAGTCAAAGTGACGTGTGTGACTCAGCAGCACTCAGACAAATGAACTCTTCCAGGCTGCTGTGGCCAACAGAGATGGTGCATAAATCCAAAGGTGCTCTGAGCACATATTTCACTTTCTTTCTTCACACTGGACATTTACAATACCAGAGATTAAAAACAGGTCTTCTGGTTCAGTGGCTGCAGGTTCACTCTGGCTCACTGCCACACTATTAGCACCTTTTCACTAAAGTAACAAGACAGAATGTATCCTGACCAGTTCAAGGAAATAAATCAGGAGATGGCAACAAACATAAGGTCCATGTACTTTCCAGGGTTTGACAGCTGTGCTGTCAATCATGGCTGGTCAAGCAGATGTCAGAAGGATGACTACAACAAACATGCCTTTGTCTGATATGGCAAAACAACACAAGTATATTCATCTGTGCTCACTGATTGCTATAAAACTGTATCCAACTTCATTTACATTCACATTTCCCTCTCCACCATATGAGCCCCAGGTGGCTGTGTACCAATCAGCTCTGAGTGAGACTTAGACAACAATTGGGTGACAGCTTAACAACAGTGCAGCTGCCTCAAGTGTCACTTGTGTTATCTACGGTGACTCATCAGACACATGGGTTTGAATGGCAGCCACAGACACAGACTAAGACACACTCTGCCTGGCCTCCCCTTTCTTCACCCAGCATCTTTCTGACAACATGATCATGGCTCTGTCTGTACAGAACAAGTTAGTGTTCTTTTTGTCTTTTTAGCCATTGTGTAAAAACTCAACAACAAGGTTCTTCCATTACCAGTATCAGAAATGCCGATAATTCTATTGCTAGTACAGGCAAGTACTCAAGTTTATGCACTAATCCATTCTCATGTAACTTATTAGCCTCAAAATGGGACCCTGTTACCTCCCAGGAACCATAAACCAATTTTTAACTTGAGCCAGGCTATACAATAATTAGATCAATCACATCACATCCATAGTCCATTTTCTAATGACACGTCCTTACTTATGAAGTCTAAAAACAGAAAAAAATTGAAAGAAACATTAATATATAGTATACAATAGGCCTGTGTGGTATACCGGTTCATACGGAAAACCAGTCTTTATTTTCGTTATGATATGAATTTTTCATATACCGCCATACCGGTGAATAGCCCAAACAATGTCTGGAACGTGCGCAGCGGGAAAGTGTTTCAGCAGGGACCCATTTCACTGCTGCACACCAACACCACAGGCATGCTTCCTTGAGCATGTGCACTAGGGATGTTCATGGTGACTAATTTCCCTGTCAATTTAGACTAGTCAACTAGTCTAACACTAAGAAAACACTCAGAAAGCGATTCTAATTTAGCATAATTTATTAATTTATAATGTTAAACACTGTCCGAAAAAATACTGTGTGTATTAAGAGCCATTTGAAGCCGTTAATCACAGTCTACAATCACCAAATCATACTTTAAATGCCGCTGAAATGCATGTTACTTTGCACTGTGCAATACAAACCTTACACATTAATGTACAAAACATGGGCTATTTAAAGCCAATCAACTGCAGAAATTCTTTTATCATTAGAACACTGTTGCATGAAAAAAAAATACCATCAAATACCATGAAACCAATATGATTTAAAAAAAAAAAAAAATGTGATATGAAAATTTTGTCATACTGCCCAGCCCTCGTATACAATATACTGGACAACACTTAATTGACTTAACTTTAATTTTGGTTCACAAATCGAGCAAAAAAGGAATCTTGGTTTGGATTACAAAAAAAGTTACAACTTGAGTTGAAATCTATGGTAGAATATTAGGGCCAGAGATAAGGAAAAGAAATTAAAGATAAGAATAGTGATTGTTTTGCATTTCAAGAGTAAGCTGAAATCTTCAGAAGGAAGTTGAAATGCCGAGAAAAAAGTTGCTATGTCCAGAACTCAACATTCTGACTTATTCTCAATGCTTCAACAATATTCCAGTATTCACTGATATTTTTGTGAATGTCCTGCAACATGTCCATGTGTTTAAAAAGTGTTAGCCTGTTTAAGTACTAAGTTTGTTTTCAAAATCGAAATATTTGCTTTTAAAGTACACACCAAACATAGCAAAATTTTAAACTCCAAAAGTGTCACTACAAGGGTTCTATTTTAATTATGTATTCACAGATTAACAACCACCCTCTGCAGCATCTACCCAGGTCCCATTCACCTGGCCCACATCTGATCTCACATGCTGTCCTGGACAGCCCCTGAAATGAATACACATCAATAATAATTAAGATATACACTGAAACCTGTTTTGATTATTTGTAAAATATAAATACTCTCACTGTTCCAAAAGTCAAATTATTTATTTTAAAAGACCATAAGGATTTGTAAACTATTGAAAAATAATTATTAAAAATGGTAAATTATTGTAATTGAAAACCTACAATACTCAGTGTTTCCCCTGTCCTGGTCTTCAGAGCTCACTGTCCTGTATGTTTTAGATGTTTCTCTGCTCAAACACACCTGATTCAAATGATCTGGTTGTTATCAGGCTTCAGGCTATCAGGCAGAGGCTTCATGGCGAGCTGATATCTGAATCTAGAGAAGGCTTTCATATTTTTTATGACTTTGGGGCCACCGTAGGTTTACAACCTGATGTCACAAAATCTTACACACGTTTAAGTAACATTATCCTATTAGATATTACAGCCGTGATGTGATTACTTTGTGTTGCCCTTTTAATGTGGGTTAACATAACTTATTTTTTTCAGTGTTAGCTACCCCTACCAAGGGGTTACTGTGCCAGTGCACATTATTAGTGGATTTCAAGTAGCCCCCCCCCTCCCCTACTGTTACCTTTAAATGTTGACTAGTGAATGGAGTATTGGTTGTGATACTACACTCTGACCTGACATGAAGACAACACTACACCATGACAGGGCGGAGGAATACATCTCAAATGGTGGATGTGTGATTCAACCTCTCAGACCAGTTCTGTAGAGCTGGTAAACAGCGTTTCCATGACGACAAACCACTATAATAATCCTGTAAGGACTGCAGTGTATCCTCCCTGTCCTGTCCTCTATGACACTATTCCGTCTGTGCTGCCAGTCTCATGGTTCACTGTCCTCACTGCTTTAATAGACACACACTCTATGATGGTACTGAGTGTCAGTAGCATCTCTGTATAGCATACCTGCAGCTGGGAGGCTATCCTCTTAAGGGTTAACACAACACTCCGGTGTGACACACCAATGTCATCGATAATCACACCAGCAGTCAGTAAAATGTGTGTGTGTGTGTGTGAGAGAGAGAGAGAGAGAGAGAGAGAGAGAGAGAGAGAGAGTAGGACAGGTGTGTATGCTGTGCTCGGTGATGTGGTGCTGAACGGGCCCGGTGCTTCTCCCTCTCTTACCATGGCCTCCATCGACTCCCAGCTCTTGGTCTCGGATCCCGACAGGAGTAAATTTTTGGAATTTCCCCTGAAATTCACCTTCAGGTTGATGTAGAAGTCCATGGCGGTGCCTGTCTGCACACTAACACATATTACACACGACGGATACGGAGCGCTGTCCTCGAACAGCCAGCGTTATTTAGGTTAATCTCGCCAATTCGCTCCACTGTGACTTATCCGACTGGGGATGAGGCGTATTTTGTGTTTACATCAGCAGCCTGGGCACGCCCACCCTGCACCACGTGACCGGAACAAAGCGCACCACTTCCGCTTGTGCAGAAAAACAAAAAGTAGTGCGCCCCAATAGTATATGTACATCCTAGGTCTATCAAACTGCATCCATGCGTCCCTCACTTGCGTCTGAGTGTTCTTAAATGAAGCTGTCACCGACGTTTCTCTGCGCGTAGCTCCTGTACCAATTCCGCACCACTTACATACATCCACTATTAATCATAAACTTACTTTTTATGAAACGGCCCATCAGAGCTGCAGATCAACTGGAATCTGAGCACCATAATCCTGCAATTAACAGATTTTTAAGTGGATGGTGAATAGTAAGGGTATGCCTCACGTCTCTTAAATTGCTTTCCTCCCACCAGGGATTCATGCAGAGATGCCAAGCGAGGAGAGAGGACATGAGGGGTACTTTTCTTTTTCTTTCTTTTTTTTATTTATAAAGATTTTCCCAGGAGAACTACAGGGTTTAATAAAAGTTATGATTTCTTATCCTCCCTTAGGATTCCAAATGTGATGCCACTTCTGGTGAAGTCAGGGAGAAAACAAACTTTGGGATCCAGCCAGTCATGCATATCACCCCAAAAGGCATTGCTGAATGGACTGATGAAAAATAAGTGATCTGTGGTTTCTGTGTCCTCATCACAGAGTAAACAGTTCTTGTTATTAGTGTCAAATCTTTGTCTGAGGAGATCACTTGAGGGATATATGTCACTAAGTACTTTGAAATGAAGCTCTTTTACTTTTGGAGGTAAAGGTACTTTTAAAAAGTTGGTACATAATTTCTTTTAAGTTGATTGACAAAGGGTGTGAAAGCCTGAGTCCCAGATGAACTGCAGTAGATACAGAGTATATGTAAAGAGACCACACATCACTTAATTTAGAAGAGTCCCACTTGAGAAATCCTGCCACTCAGTTATCAGTGAGGGAAGGTGATAACGGACAACCACATAGGGGAGTGCATTTTTACCAAAAACTGAAAAAAAGCAGTTGGAATACTTTTAATGACTTTATCATATTGTTAATGCTTACACTGGAAATCAAATTTTACACAGAGTTCCATCTAATAGATGAGTAACAGACCAAATACTTTTCTCCATCCACACACTGAGAAGTAAGGATCTATTTTTGAAAAGGATAAATCTGCAGTTCAGTATGGGAACATCATGGGGTGTAAAGTTATGTTGGTACATCTTTCAATACAGCAATGTCTGTAAGTTTTACTGGCAATTTTTGAGCTAAGAAATCACAGCATAGAAAGTCAGTACTACTTTGATTTTGAACACTTCCCTGGAGACAGAATAGCACAAACTGTTATTGTTTACCATAAAGGCTCTTAACCATTTGATCTTTAAAGTTGCATTAATACAGTCAAAATCAGTGGCCTGTAGCCCACTGTCTTCATAATCTTTCAACAAGGTTGCTTTCTTTAAATAGTGGGATTTCCTTGTCCAGATATAGTCAAATGTGATACACACAAAATGTATGGTTGCAATTTCTGTAATTTTGTTTTTATATAGTGTACACAAAATTATGTTATTCATGTTCTTACTTTGAGGATATTATTTCAGGGAGGAAAACACTTGAATGGGAGCTTTAAGGGTTAATTATGGCTTCTTGGCAAGCCTTCTTTGCAATACAGTTGCATATCAATGTCACTAGTAGGAGGCAGTGTGGCGCTGTGCTTGTACCACAGACCCTCTTATCCAGCACTATCTCTTGCTTCCTCAGTCTATGGAGCGAAGCTGCATTGAACTTAAGTCTCTTTCGCCTGTCCCGTTCTTTTCTCCTGTTTTCTACAGGAACCCTATCTGTATATGGGTTCTCGGGCTGAGACCTGTAACACAAAATTAAGATGTTGATAGTTTTAACTGCTTTATTGGATATGGGGAGAGAATAAGCTGGATAAATGCATCTTGAGAGACTTTTCATCTTTGTTATGAATATACAACCAAGGAGAGAAAGATTTCTGTTCAGCTACCTGTCTAACCTTGATTTGCATTCATCCATCCTGTTCCAGACATTCAAGGATTCACTCAGTTTATTATCTCTGTAATGTGCACACCTGGATATTTGACTGGAGATTTGTTGGGAATACCATATGGCTAATAGTTCACATTTTTCCAAACTCAGTTTCAGACCAGATGCTGGAGAGAAGAGATCAATAGTCTTGATGGCTTTTGGAACCTGCTTGACATAAAAAAAAATAGTTAAGTCATCTGCTAGCTGACTTACAACTATATCGCTGTAAAAGACACTCAATTTCTCAACCTTAGAGTTTTTAACAAGAATTGAAAGCCTCTCTGCAATTACAAAAACTGATGGTGAGACAGGGCAGCCATGTTTTATGCCTGTTAATTGAGAAACGAGGAGAGGTGCCACCTAATAAGGAAACTGAGCTGTTAGTATTGTGATAAAAACATTTGATTGTCTTCCTGAAGTTCTCTTCAAAGCCGCAGAGCTCTAATGCTTTGAAAATAAAGGGTTGTTCTACCATGTCAAATGCCTTATAAAAATCAAGAAATAATATAAAACCATCATCATTTATGTAATCGCAATAGTCAACTAAGTCAAGGACTAGTCAGATGTTGTTATGTATTAATCTGCTTTTCATAAATCCTGACTAAGTCTCACTTATTATTTGGGAGAGTCTTTCTTTGAGACGGTTTGAAAGTATGTGTATTACTATTTTATAATCGATGTTGTGGAGCGTTATTGGTCACCAGTTATCTAGTATTTTGGGGTCTTTGCCTGATTTTGGAGTAAGAACATTCACACCTTGTCTCATAGTTGGTGGCAATAATGCTTTTTTTAAATAGTTTCTTTGAGAGTTTCAAATAGAAGCATTTTAATGTGATCCCAGAAATGTTTGTAGAAATTGGTTGTAAGGCCATCAGGGCCAGGGGAACAGTCAGGCTTCAGGCATTGCATCTGCTCCTGATGTGAAATCTCTGCACACAGCTATTTCTGAAATCCTCACTTATTTGCAGGATGAATCCTTGAATTTTGTCAAAGAAGATTTCTGCGGCATTTTGGTGAGAAACTAGAAGAATACAAATTGTTACAGAAGGATAGATTTGGGTCAGAGCATTCATTATTATCAATTAGTAGTATCCCTGTTATTTTTCACCTGATGAGTTTTTTCTAGTCTGCAGAAATAGGAAGAGTTTCTCTCTCCTTCCTCAATCCATTTTGTTTTGGATCTGATATAAGCCCCTTTTGCTTTATGTGTGTAAACCTCAACCAGTTTGGTTTGTAGTGTGAGTAATTTCTTTTTATCTGTGTCAGAGATAATGGAGTTGCTGAAACACAAACTTATTTCTGTGGTCAAGTTGATCCTCTCTAACTTAGAGGATTATTTTAATTGTTTACTAAATGAGATGGTGAAGTTTCTAATTCTGAATTTCAGGAATTCCCACTGATGTAAGAAGAAAAGTTAGCATCACCAGTAATTTCAGTAATAATATCTTAAACCCCTTGGCAGTAGGCCTCAGAGTGTGACAGGCTGGCATAAACTTTCAATAGCCCTTATTTCACTTGGCAGCATTGATAAACTTCAGATTTTAACTGATATAACAGTGGTCAGATAAGGGGGCAGTAGAGATGAAGCAGTTAGCAACACATCATTTTATGTCAGAAATTAGCCAAAAAATCTATTTTTCATCTGAGAGTTATAAAACTTTGTGGGTGAGTGATCCAGCCAGTCATTGTCTACCATATTAAAGTCACCTCCCAACACAATGTTATTGGTTGAGTATCTAAATTTAAGCTCATTAACAAGATTGTTAATTTTGGACAGAACACTCTTATTCTGATTTATATTATTGTATCCAGGGGTGGACTGGGGCTAAAAATCAGCCCTGGCATTTTTGGCCCAGACTGGCCCACAACATTATTGGTTGACTGAATCAAGCACTGATTTTTGAACGCAAGGACAAAAACTGACAGAAAGGTCGGATTTTCAGAACAAAAATTCAAAGACATCTTCAGAGGCCTATAAAAACTTGACAAGTTGGAAAACAATTGCAATCCAGCAGAGCAAATACACTATCTGCATATATATGCTCTGCTTTTGGTGCTGTAGTGACACCTATTGGACAATAGGTTGTATACTCGCCAACTCTAAAAGGCCCATTTGCCCAAAAGGGAAGCTGACAAAGGAACTTAACAGCTCAAGACAACCTGATGAGACAGAAGAGAGGATGGAATAGAAAGAGGCAGGGACTCTGATAAAGAACTGAGTCTCATATGATCACACACATAGTATAAATCTTCATAAAGGCATTTGAAGATTTGAAGATATCTGTATGTTTATGCTCGGCTGGGTTGTCTGCTCTATAGCACCACCATCCACTATGACCTCAATAATACACAATACATAGAATGATCACACTCCTGACAATGTCAACAAAAACTGAAAATGTATAAGCTTTGTAAAAATAGAAATTATGGCATAACAGTTGTATTTGATTGCATTAGATTGCACAGGTGTACCTAATGCAGTGGTCAGTGAGTGTATATCTACATATAAAATAATGAATTAATAAATATAGCTATAATTAAATATTTGAGACTGACAGCATCAACATGCAAAAGAGATATGACTGGTAACAGACGTGGTTAGTAAGTCAGTGACTGCCAAACTGCACATAACATGGCACAGCAATAGGCTTGTTTGTCTATTACATTTATAGACCTATGTAAAGTGACACGTATAATGTGTCTGCATGCAAAAACAGCGTTTTTGTTTTTGACCTGAGTTCGTTTTTAAAATTTAGCTCTCTCTCAGCTAACTTCGCTAGTAGTGCTGCTAGCTGCAATACACTCAATTGGTTGTTGTTACAGATCTGTCATGTTCATTTGTATTACTGACTCCCGCCTCCACAGGCTCCCTTTCCATCACCTGTTGTGTCACCAGGTCCTCTTGCTCCTGCTGGTGATGACATTGCAATAAGTAGCGTGAAGCCAGGAGGGTAGCTCCAGGATACACACCAGACACACCCCACAGACCAGTGGGGTGTGTCCTCTGCTATCGGATGCTGCTGCTACTGGACCAAATAACACAGCCCCCACTAGACACTGGCCCACCGGGACAGTGCCCAGTATGCCAGATGGCAAGTCCACCCCTGATTGTATCCATAAATATTTTGACTGCTCAATTGATAGAACACATAGGATCCAGTGAACATTTACACTTAAGCCCAAAATTATTCATACCCCTGTCAAATACAAGGGATTTCTTCATTTTTTCACTCACAAATTAGTATTTCACCTCAGTTTTTACTTAAATAGGACACAAAAGAAAGTCTGAAGCCATAACCGATTTGTGTTTAGATAGAATGTGTAAATAAACATCTTTAACAGGGTGAAAACAAAAAATCACACTGTCCAAAATTATTCATACCCCAGTGATACAAAGACCGAAAGCTACAGGATATTCAAACAAACCGTCGTCTCTGGGTCTAAAGTGTTTAATATTGTTCTCAATGTTGCTGAGTTGTTGTGCTGAGGAGATGAATTGATGGAAGAAATGAATGAAAGAAAAGTATCCACCCAAGGAAATCTGTTTTAAGAGACATGCAACGTCCTTTCCTCTGAAGTGTCACGTGAAGGACGTCCGTTTTGTAATGAAGCCGGCAGCTGATCACAGCTGGATCAGCTGTCAGTCAGCTTTAACAGCTGCACTGGAGTTTGTGTCCATACACGTGCTCTGTGTTAATATTAATAAAGAGTCACGATACTCATCAGTGTCAGAGCAGCAGCCTGTTTAACAAACACTTGCACATAAAGAACAACCTGTGGTCTGTATTTTGACTATACTGATCAGAGGCAGAATGTGTTTATATTATTTATTCATTTTTTTCACCTGTGTTTATATTCTGTTTGTAAATTAATTATTGAATTTCACAGACTGTGATTATTGTCTATTTTGAACAATAGAAATGATTTACTATGTTAAATGTTTCAGAAAAAATTTAATTGATGTAACTTGTATCAAACAACGCTCAGGAATGATCACTCTCACCTGTGACTGAATGAAATGGTGATAAATAATGTAATAATGTTTTCTAACTGACAGACAGACTCTGCTCTCTGACTTTAGTTATGATCATGATTTTAAAAAAGTAAAAGGGGAAATCATGAAAGGAAGAATGTTTCTAAAAAATGAAGAAAGTTGTGGTGATTTTTTTGGTGATGAGCAGATTGGTTCTGAGTTCATCTGACTCCTCAAAGTGTGCATAAATCCTCCACCAAACAGAGCCTTCAGATGATTTCTTCACTCTGTGGCATTTAAAGGTCCCATATTATGCAAAAAGCACTTTTTTGTGGTTCCCCACTGAAAATATGTGTCCTGGCCTGCCTATAGACTCCCCTGATATTACAGTCCACTCTCTCCCTATCTTGCTTGCTCCACCTTTCAGTGAATGTAGGCCAAAAAACTCGGTCAGATTTAGCTCCCCATGTGACGTCAAAAGGGGAGAAGCACCTCCTCCAGGCAGCTGACACTCCCTGTGCTGTATGTCTGTTGTAGCATTGTGGCTAATATGGTAGCATCAACTGTATGCTCACGTGCTGGCGTATCCCAGACAGGATGCATACATCTCACCGATGTCAGCCTCAGATCGTGCATGGGCATTCTACTTCTTCTACATCAGCAGGTTTATGTGCTCTATTTCAAAGTCAGCAATAAGTCGGCTGTGGGTTGGCCCACTGTACGTTATCCAATTGGCACCAATGGAACTGAGGGCCGGCATTGGAGAGGGAGATGGAGAGCGCTCCCTCTTATCAGGCCCAACTGGTCTTCAGGTAAGCCCACTTTAAGTAAATATACATCAAAATAGTTATTTTGTAAATATGACATTTAATAAGGTTGCTAACCCCCGACCATGTGTGCCGGCACAAGTGAAGAAGCCAGATGCCGACTCCTAACAAGCTAGCTAACTAGCTAGCTTAGTAAATGTTAGATGCTTTTGAGTCATGGACTCGATTAGCAAACGCCATTGCTAGGTACCTATAAGTCTTTCCAGCACACAAACAATCTTTGTCTGGACAACAAATTAGTGTTGAATTCGGGAAAGGGTCAGGTAACGTTAGTGTTAGTAGCCAGAGGGCTTCAGTGTTTGTACAGCTGCAAAACTAGCGGTTAACTGGCAGCTAATAAGGGGAATCACTGGGTCTGTGCCTTTATTTAACATGACCCAGTATAAGAGTTTCTCATGGTTTGGTACTGGTTATGGGTTATTGTTGGTGTTGGTGTGGTGTTGGTGTTTGTACTGAAAGTAAAGCTAATGTCTGCCTCAGGGTGTGTCTGAGTTTAGTGCACCATCTCTGGAAAGCACAAGAGACGCCAGTTGTTTCTGTTATGACCCTCCAGTCTATAGCCCCCACCCCCACGTTCGGATTTGACTTTGCATTCACAAAGTCGAATCTGAACAGAATTGCGACTCTCCTCTAGAGCTAGCTGGAGTTTGGCAGCTGTGCGATCAAGCCTGGGCTGTCAGACTGAACTACATCTCTGTAAAGTAATCAATCAGCCATATAGGAGTTGGAAACAGCTTAAAGTAATGTATCAGATAGTTTGTAATTTTAAAAACATATTTTCTTTGACCCACACTGATGCAAACATACAGTATCTCACAAAAGTGAGTACACCCCTCACATTTCTGCAAATATTTAATTATATCTTTTCATGGGACAACACTGAAGAAATGACACTTTGATACAATGTAAAGTAGTCAATGTACAGCTTGTATAACAGTGTAAATTTGCTGTCCCCTCAAAATAACTCAATACACAGCCATTGATGTCTAAACCACTGGCAACAAAAGTGAGTACACCCCTAGGTGAAAATGTCCAAATTGGGCCCAATTAGCCATTTTTCCTCCCTGGTGTCATGTGACTCGTCAGTGTTACAAGGTCTCTGGTGTGAATGGGGAGCAGGTGTGTTAAATTTGGTGTTATCGCTCTCACACTCTCTCATACTGGTCACTGGAAGTTCAACATGGAACCTCATGGCAAAGAACTCTCTGAGGATCTGAAAAAAAGAATTGTTGCTCTACATAGAGATGGACTAGGCTATTAGAAGATAAAGCTGCAGCACGGTGGCCAAGACCATACAGTGGTCTTGGCCACCGGACAGGACAGGTTCCACTCAGAACAGGCCTCACCATGGTTGACCAAAGAAGTTGAGTGCACATGCTCAGCGTCATATCCAGGTTGGTTGTCTTTGGTTGTCTTTGGTAAATAGACGTATGAGTGCTGCCAGCATTGTTGCAGAGGTTGAAGGGGTGGGGGGTCAGCCTGTCAGTGCTCAGACCATACACCGCACACTGCATCATATTGGTCTTCATGGCTGTCATCCCAGAAGGAAACCTCTTCTAAAGATGATGCACATGAAAGCCTGCAAACAGTTTGCTAAAGACAAGCAGACTAAGGACATGGATTACTAGAACCATGTCCTGTGGTCTGATGAGACCAAGATAAACTTATTTGGTTCAGATGGTGTCAAGCATGTGTGGTGGCGACCGAGTGAGGAGTACAAAGACAAGTGTGTCTTGCTTACAGTCAAGTATGGTGGTGGGAGTGTCATGGTCTGGGGCTGCATGAGTGCTGCCGGCACTGGGGAGCTACAGTTCATTGAGGGAACCATGAATGCCAACATGTACTGTGAAATACTGAAGCAGAGCATGATCCCTTCCCTTCAGAAACTGGGCCGCAGGGCAGTATACTGCCTTGCTAAAGAAGCTGAGGGTAAAGGTGATGGACTGGCCAAGCATGTCTCCAGACCTAAACCCTACTGAGCATCTGTGGGGCATCTTCAAACGGAAGGTGGAGGAACACAAGGTCTCTAACATTCCACCAGCCCCGTGATGTCATCATGGAGGAGTGGAAGAAGATTCCAGTGGCAACCTGTGAAGCGCTGGTGAACTCCATGCCCAAGAGGGTTAAGGCAGTGCTGGAAAATAATGGTGGCCACACAAAATATTGACACTTTGGGCCCAATTTGGACATTTTCACCTAGGGGTGTACTCACTTTTGTTGCCAGCGGTTTAGACATTAATGGCTGTGTGTTGAGTTATTTTGAGGGGACAGTAAATTTACACTGTTATACAAGCTGTACACTGACTACTTTACATTGTATTGAAGTGTCATTTCTTCAGTGTTGTCCCATGAAAAGATATAATTAAATATTTGCAGAAATGTGAGGGGTGTACTCACTTTTGTGAGATACTGTACACTGCTAGTGATCATCTTACAACTCGGCTTACTTATGACTCCAGTGATGAGATAAATCCATGTCAAAACCAAGTTAAGTTTACCGAAAATACTGATTGTCCAGTTCCGTGAAGGGTTCACAGTGATCTAGTTTAAATTACTATGCATCACAATTCATTTTGAATTGGAGATCCACTATTTTTCTGATCAGGCATCTGTAATGGAGTCTTATTAGATAGGGTGGAAATCAAACTTTACAGACTAACTAAAACATTTTCATTATTCTAATGTGCTTTATGTGTCTGTGTTTGAGGATAATAATTGAATAAAACACTGAAATATTAATGAGACTTTTTTGATATTTATTTTAGGTAAATTAATTGTTATATTAATCAAATGATTAAAAAATAATCCTGAGATTAGTTGATAAATTAATAATAATAAAAAAAACATAAGGTGCAGCCTATCTCATATGGTTCTTTGATCTTCTCAGTGGCTCCCTGTGGCTTTGACAAAAAATTATATGGAAATGACAAAAAGTTTTCAACCATGGTGTTTTCAAACCGTTGTATACCTTGAAACTGGTAACCGGCCCATGCCTACAGTGTAGTGTTGTATATTACAGTAATATTGATCACTTGTTTCTGTTCTCTTCCCTTGGTTTGTCTGTCTGTATATGTTTATTTGTGAAGTATGGCAAAGACTTGAATTCTTTTAAAGGTGTATCATTGTGCCATATGTGTTCTTGTTTGTCTTCTTCTTTCAAACAGGATCTGTGTTCACCTCCACCATCCTCAGGCTGTCAAACTGCCGCTCTGTCCTGCCAGAGAGGTGTGTGTGACACATTAGAGTAGCACTGAATAGGGTCTGACCAATGAATCAGTTGGCCGATTTTAATCAGCTGGTTATAACCAATTTTAGAATAATTGCTTGTGAGAATAATGTTATGTTAGAATTGTTTATATGCTGCCTGCCCCGTGCAACACAGTTCCTGCACTGATTAAAATGTCTAATTGATGGAATTTAAAGCATTATAAAACAATAAAATACTGTCCTCAATTCATACTTTGTCACAAGTGTTTGAACTATATTCAAGGGATGGAAAAATAAGTTATTTGTTTTTATGTTTTTTTTGTTGTTGTTGTTTTTTTTTACAATTTAAAAAATTAGTTACTTTTAGTTTAAAAGTAGTATTGATTGCTTTTTGTTTTCTTTCCTGTGCTTATTGTGCATTCCTGGGTTTATGTAATAATAGTTGATATGCTAAATGGGTCTTACAGATTCAATTAACAAAATTCCAGAGTGGTGGGAAAAGTCATGTGTGACTTCAGACCTCAAAGTCCCTCCTCCCTTACCACTGGTGATAAGAGCAAAGAGCCAGGAGAATGCCACCAGAATTGGTAAGTTTGGTATGCAGGGGATAAAAAGGTTAAAGAGACACTTATTTATTGGTGCTTTCATCACCACAGGACTGGGGAGATGGCAGACATCTCTACAGCTGATATCTCCAAAACTCTGCAACTCACACCAAAAACATCTACATGGATAAACATCACTACAGGCTGGATTTTTAAAATTTATTTATTTATTGTTTTGTTACTAATGGTTTGGGGTGAACGGTCCTTTTTAAGATGTAAATACTAATTTTGATCTCAACTGCAGAAGTTAATTTTTGACACCACAAACATCAGAATTTGTCTCTAAGTTTTAACCAGACTTCAGTGTTTCAGTTGTCACTGTAAAAGTGGGGTATCATTGGCAATCATTGGTGTCAAAAAGACTCAGTACTACTCTGATAAAGACATGCTAGTTTGATCTTTTCAATTCTTTTCTTCAGTTCATAACAGAGAATTCACAGGCCAGACCAGTAACATCCAACAGCTGCCATAGTTCAGCTCCAGCCTAGCAACCTGGCAAAATGGATTCCTCTCAATGTACGAGAAATGACATAGTAATGTTAATGAATTAATGTGTTTTGTTTTGTCTTGGTTTTTTAATCTCAAGTCACAACATGGGTGCAAGAACTGGAGCAGACTCCCATCGAGGGCCAACTTATACAGAATGTAAATATCCTTTTCAGCTCACTAGTCCTTTAAACCCCTTACTTACCATAAAGTCAAGGTAGAGTAGCCAAAAACTGTACTCAACATTAATTAATTATTGGTTTTGTTTTTTTTTTTTTTAAATCTTCTCAAGCATCGAGTTGGGAGCAGGAATTTGTTCATATATTAACTAGGGGTGTGAATCTCACTGACTGAGATGATTCGATACGTATCTCGATACATGTTCAACGATATGATATATTCTTTAAGTGGCCAACGATTTGGTTTGATACGATTCAGCTCTGTCACGATACGATACAATACAATACAAGTGTCAGTCTTTACATTTTGATTCAATAATGCTACATTTGTAGAGTGCTGTTAGTTGCCAAAAAATCCTGATAGTTTTACTAAATATAGTATCAGTAGAGACAGAGAGGAAGACTTTACAGTGATGTTTATATCTTATTATGAGTCTCATGTGTAAATGAGATGAGATAAATGAGAAACTTAAAAACTGTTTAAAATATCAGTACTTTTGCAGTAAGATGATCTGCTGCTCTGTTTCATTTGAAGAGTGCTGTGGTTTGGATTAGTGTGGAGGAACAGTGATGCTCTGTGTTACCTGTTCTCACAGTGACATGACGTCTCTGTGGCTCAGACTCATGTCTCTGTACTCTGCTGTCAGACACGTTTTGCATAAATGATTGGCAGCAGCGTTTCTCATCTTTCTTATAAGGCCCAAACTTATTCTACACTTGGGTGTTATTAAAGTTTGGTGGTGTGACGCGGTACAATGTCACTTCTGTCGCTGTTAAGAGCAAATGAAAAGGAGACAGGAGAGGGAGGAGGGAGCGTTTGTTTTGTGAGCGTGTCAGTGGGCGTCCAGTTGGGTTGTGAATGTAATGTTACGGAGCATGCGCGACAGTCGTTTCGTCAGCTCTCGCGTTATTTTAGAGATGAACACTGTAAAGACTCAGACAACCGACTCCTAGTCTCGCGATAGCCGATCCATAGCTCTACAATCGATTCATCTAAGGATTTGTGGCTGATTACTATCGATTGGGGAGTCTGCTACCGACACAGCCGTATCTCTCGCCTGTAAAAGCGGATATCCGGTCATATCGGTTTATCGTTCTCAATCCTAATATTAACCATGCTCTCTTATGTTATGTTCCAATGCCCCCAATGAGTGGTGAAAGATCAGGGTAATTTATATCGCCCGGATTGGCGTTACCAGGGCCCCACCCTGGAGCCAGGCTCTTGTTTCAAATGGAGCGTGAGATGGGCTGGAGAATCGGAGCAGCAGGAGTGGTATTACCTTCGCTTTACCACACTGTTGTGATGAAAAGAGAGCTTAGCCAGAAAGTGAAGCTCTCGATCTACCAGTCAATCTTCGTTCCTCCTCTTACCTATGGTCATGAAGGGTGGGTCATGACCGAAAGAGTGAGATTGTGGATACAAGTGGCCGAAATGGGTTTCCCAGAAAGCATCTTTTGTTTTTCTTTTCAGTTTTCTTCAGCCTTTAGTCATCTTCCTCCTCTTCATCATCATCATCATCATCATCATCATCATCATCATCATCATCATCATTATTCATAGTCAGATCTTTAAGGGCTTGGTAGATCTGATACTGGCTTTGAACACTGTTTTTTTCACCTTAGACTCTTTTCCCCTCAGAATAAAGGACTTTCCAGCCAATCAGAATTGGCTTTCTTGCCATGAATGTATACTCATACAAGGAATTTTACTGTTTTTTTTTCTTCAATAGATATAACAGATAACAGAAATACAGATAAAGAAGTATTATGCACACAAGTATGTGAGAAAAAATGGTATATATATATAAAAAGCACCAGTGACCAAGAACATAAATAAAAAGTTTATATACAATACCAATGTACAATATACAATGACAATACAATCTCTCAAACAAGGGGACATATCTGATAGCGTGACAGGTGAAGTGAAAACACCATCACTTTACCTATTTGAGAAGCTTATAATCATTTTCTGCTGCTAGAAGTCTCAATAAAAACAAGAGTTTGATGATGTTGTGAAGCTGTGTGGGATCATGGGAGTTAATATCTTTATTGTAAACAAACTAACAATCAAATCAAATTAAATCAAAATCTTTGTGTAATATTGCACAGGGTATGTGGCTGACTTAATGGACCTCATCTTTGAGAAAGTCTTTCTGGACCTGGCAACAGAAATGAATGAAGATCCAGAGGACCTGAGTGCACAGTATGAGCTACCAGACAAGGAGAAGGTCATTGTCAATGTGTGTCCTGGTTCAACCAAGGGAAGGTCTGAATCCAACATAGAGGCCCTTGACATCAGGAAACATGGTGAAAATCTGAGGAACCAGACAGGCTTTGACGAGAAGTGACGAGGAAGCCCCAGCACCAGCTCACATTTTGATAGGCTGATACCTGTAATGACTGAAACAAGTGGAGAAGATGTCCAGTTAACAGTTTAGCCTTGCAAACATCAATCTTTGGTGTGTCAGAGTTTTTTTTTTCATATGGATTCAGGGAATCTTTCCGTTTTTACCATCATGGATGATAGGTACATCATGTTATATATTATGATATATACATGTGATTCAATAAATGCTTCACAGTATGTGTAAAAATGGTCTCCTGTGAAGTCATGTTTAATATGAACAGTATCAGCTTATTTTGGGATGTGGTGGTTATCAGAAAGGGGTGTAATATGGGACCTTTATGTCTGAGTGTTTTCTTTAATGATTAGAGAAGCTGCCACAGACATTTCCCTGCGAGTAGCTCCTATACCAAGTGCGTAATTGTGCACCACTTCTCTCCTGTGGAAAAGACACCTCCACCCATGACTCATGCGCTATTAATCATAAAGTTCACTTTTATTATCTGGCCCACCTGCATCACAGACCTGCAATTAACTGAGATTTTTAAATGAATGGTGACTCAGGAAATAGATTAAATATGAAACTTGGGAGTGATGCACTATAGTTTAATCTATTGATTGTTTTCACTCTGGCATGAAACTGCAATCATGTTCTGACCTATCAGATCAGTTTCATCAGATCTAATCGTCTAACCAGTAACTAAGGGGGTCGACCGATTGAAGTGACGTGATTGCCTTTTGTAAAAAACACATGCTGTGATTGGTTGTTGTAAAATCCCCCTGCATTGTGACTGGCTGTTGTAAAAATTCCCCTTTTTAGTGATGTTCCAAAACCATCTGTGCTATGATTAGCTGTTGTAAAAACCATCTATGTTATGATTGGCTGCTATAAAACCAACCGTGCTGTGATTGACTGTTGTGAAATCCCCCTGTTTTGTGATTGGCTGTTTTGATTGTTAAAATATGCTAATTCTAATGTTGCGGTTTTTAAATTCTGGCAATACTGCCCACAAGTCAAACATGAAAACAAAATGAAAATTCTGTCTTACAGCAACTCTGAAGGGACAAATTACCTGAAATAAAGAAGGCTTTTAAATCGCAATGTTACAAAGGTAGAGGGCTCAGTGGGCAATGACTGTTTGCCATTGGCAGTGGAATCATTCACTGGCCCAACCCTGTTTATGGAACTAGGTTGTTGCACAGGAGCATTATAAGAGATATGGGGCCTAAGGACAAACAGATGAAAAGTATGTGTCCATATACATACATTATTAAACCCACAGCTTCAGCAGTATATGACATGATGTACAGATGTTCATTGATCTAACAGTACATGAATGTAATGGCAGCTGTCTCACAGCAGCTTGTCCTCCTTGTGTCCAAGAGTTGCAGTGACACAGTAGGGAACCACAGCCACAGTAGCCAGAGGCACTGTGGCACTTTTACAGAAGGACAGCAGATAGAACAGAGCTCCGCTGTGGACAGATGGCCGGAAAGCAGAGTCAAACAACTGCAGCAGCACCAGTGTTGCACTTAAACAAATCAGCCTGTAGATGGCACTCTCAGTCCGCCTGGCAGATGCCACTCTGTTTGTGTGAGCATGCAGAGGATAGTGCAGCCCCAAGCCCAGGCCCAGCAGCGTTCCAGTATTTCTGAACAGGCTGGCTAACGGGCTGGTGTCTGCGCTGACCCACTCTGCTCGCTGGCACCAGCACCGTGCTTTCTCCACACTCCAGAGGAGATCCACGCCCACCAGCTGGAGGCACAAGTACAAGAGGAGAGCCAGGGAGAGGAGAAGCAGGGAGGTGAGCAAGTAAGAACACAGGCCAGCTTCTGAGATCTGCTGGGTCCGACTCAGAGATTCTGCAACCAGGATACCTGAGGGAAAAAAGGCTTTTTTTAAATTTTTTGTCTGTTATGGTGTTATAGTGTACTATGCAATAACATTCAAACCCTTTATTATTACACTTTTTATGACCTTTTAAGTTAAAAACACAGGATGCGGCCACCATGACAAAAACACGACCAATGACGACTGAATGAATATAATTATAGTGATCTTGATTTGATCTTTTATTGGATCACCTGATTGTCTATTTTTGTTTTTATTGTAGTTCCTTTTAGTTCTAAGTTAGTCTTTATAGTAGGGGGGTCACAATTTCAACATTAAATCAAAAATTGATCAAAATGAGCTTTCAGTTTCAGGAATTGAATAAATAAAGGCTGAAACTGCAATTCTACAGTTGTTTTTTTTTCGCCACCCCTGTCTACTTCGGGCATCCAAGAAACAAACAACACTTTAAAGACGTCATTATAACTCACCCACTGTTATATCACACTTAATACCGTCACATTTTTGTTTGTTTGTTTTTAAGAAGAATTTGAAAATTTAAATGACAGTTTTGATTGAATGATATGCCTATTCAAATTGGGAAAAAAAGATTTTATTAAATGAATAAAGGAAGAAATTTAGGAAGCATATTTAAATTCAGAGAGACAGGGTGCCCCAGCACTCAAGATGTTGCTTCAAATTAGATAACAGGGTTTGATAATTAGCCTTATAAAGACCCCTATGATCATGTGTAACCCATATACCTAGATATCCAAATTTTTTAGGGCTGATTTTAAAAGGAACTAACCCAAATTATGTCTTTAATCAACTGTTATTCAACTGTTTATTTCAGATTCATTTGAACTAATTTGAATCGAAGAATACTTAAAACCTGTGCCTGTATGTATTTATTCATTCCCAACTTTTAACATGGCTTGAGGGCAGCATTATGTGCTCTCTCCATACCTATGACAACTCCTGCGATGACCTGATGTGGGAAATGAGCAGCGACAAAAACCCTGGAGAGGCACACACACACCTGCACGCACCAGAACAGCATCCACAGTGAGACACGCATACACCTGGAGGACAGATACAAATGTGATTACTCTGACTTCATGCAGTGCACAGAGGTGTTACACAGTAAAGGTGAGGCTGATCTTACCATTTCCTGATTTGATGTCCCTCTGTCTTCAGCACTGTGGTGAGGAGTGATGACATCATGGTGTAGTAGACTGCTGCAGTTCCCATGGCATGACCTGATGGACTGCCTGTCACAGGACAGAGTCAATTTGTAAGAGACAGACCAAAGATGATGCTGAATTAACTCACATGTCACTCTGAAGGTGTGGTCGTACCTGGGCCAGTCTCACAGGTCATGGGGAACTGCTCTATATTTGGTTGAGAGGAGTTGCCATAGTAATCTGTCTCCTGAACCCACCAATAGGGACGCTCTCCAAATAGAAGCCATTTGAGCATCAGATTGACCCAGTCTCCCACTACTGCCACCCACACCAGCTTAATGCCTTCAGCTTGCTGTACATGGAACCATATGGGGAACAACAGGAAGAAGGTGTTTTGTAGGTCCGTTGCCATGGAGACTGACAGGAAGTAGACCTGGCTATGGCTGAAGTGGGTCTGCAGGTAGTATGTACTGCTCACTCCGGAGCTGTGGAGCAAATCCATTACCACTGCAAGACAGGAGGTTGGAGGTGTTATTATCTGTATTTGTGAATTCATTAATATTGCTGAAACAGAAAACAGAGCGTGTGTTTGTCTTAAAGTTATTTGTATGTCGTGTGTCATGTGTTGGATGGCATGTACGGGCTGTTGCTGTGTTTCTTCAGCTATGCTCTCGCATCTAACATTGCCCAGATCTTTTGCATATCCTTCCATATCATGCCTATAGAGCAAGAGCACTAGAGACTTTGCCAGCCTAAATTTAAGGTTTAGCTTTCCGCTAACCTGAATGGGGATTAAATGATTTAATTATGCAGCTCTTCTAGTTACTGGACAGAATGGGTCAAATTCTGATATAATCATTTTGTATCGCTCATGACGCTCAATAAAATGTATTCATATGTTTTATGGCTGATTCCTTCACAATGTAAGCATATGAGAAACTTGATTTTGGGCCGCTGTACATCATATGGATATGTTCATTACACAGTGAACATATGCACTTCTTGGAGGCTTGGTTGTAACAAGTTACCAGCTAAATCAGAACTTTCTGGGTTGAAAACTCAGCTGTGTGTTAACTTGGACTCAGCTGCATCAGAACAGCTGTAGCTTAACATCAACATCATCAGATATACGTAAGTTACTTTATCCACCTTATATTTCTCAGCAACAACAAAGTGGTGCCCAGCAATATTTTGCTGTTAAACTTCCTTTCTACCCTGAAAAAGTTTTACTTTCAGTACATTTTCTTGATAATTTAGCAACCCCACTGGAACAGCATACAGTATGCCTACTCTAGTTGTATGCTGTATTATGCCAAAAAAATGTATCAGTCCATACATTACATTTATGGATATGAAGGAGTATTTAATTTGTGCATTGACATAGCTGGCTTACTGCACTTTACACTTGGCAAGCTGAGCAGAGGCAGATGTGATGCCTTTAAAAGGTGGTCAATTTGACAACACTGAGTAATATATTAGTTTAAAACTAACAATATAATGAGATCATAAAGATCATATGTAGTAAAAGATGTGCACTTCTTGAAATTAATGAAATGATCATCTGAGCTGTAATAATCTGCCTTTAAGCATGACTTACAATATTAGTTAAACCAGGTTTAATTTAAAGGTGCTACAAGCAGTTCTGGAGAAAAAAGTTAATTGTTGAGTCTCAGTCATCAAATACTGAAACTTTGGGTTGGTGGATTGACCAGGATTCACCAGGATTTAAACCTCAGTTGCACCAGGTGGGCAGAGGGTTAGTGTTAAACCTCTATTAAACCAGAGGGTTGTATTATGAAGAAAGCTCAACATAGCCAGGCTTTCCTTGTGTTAGCTGGCTTGATAAAGCCTAAAACCCCAGTTACAGATAATTAATGTCACAACAGTGTTTATCAGCTTTCTTTGTTAGCAGGTTTTCTTCTTCAGACTCTGTGTGTTTACATAAAACAAGTGCTTGATGCATCATTTCATTCTTTTTCTGGACAAAACAGACCAAACATCACCTACTTCAGTCAAGATGAACAGGTTGTTATGATGGAGAGCTACGAAGAATATAAGAAAAAAAAAAATTATGGCAGAAATTAACACTGTTGCTACAAATAAGGCAAGAGAGAAATGCTGGCAGACAATTATTAAATGTGTAACTGCATAAGTTCATATATTTCTTCCATCACTCAATGCACTCTGTGGATCTCATTCACGAACAATGTGTATGCACAGATTTGTGCTTAAACCGTGCATAGGAATGTTTTAGGCATCAACATTTTCTTACCTGAATTTAGAAGTGACTTGGACCATGTGTACACACAAATGATGACAGCCTGGCTGTCTTAGAAAATGTTGAAAGACACCTTTTAACTAAATGTAAAGCATATCAAACCCACATTCATTAAAAAAAACAAAAAAAACAAAACAAAACAACTTTTAATAGAAGTCTTGGAAGTGTTTTAAAGTTGATTTATTTTATTTAATTTTCCTTGTTTTTAGGATTTTATCATAAGTGTCATGATTATCTGCTTTGTGCTAGGGTCTTTTGTTGCACTTTATGAACGTACTGTGCTAGTTTATTTATTATTATCATTGTTATCATTTATTATTATCATCATCACCATCATCATCGTCACTGGGTAAAAGTCTTTGCTGGACGGCATCACTTTCACCTTCATTTTTTTTTATCCCACTCATGAACATTTCCAATAATTTTGGTGACTCTCTGATCTTGGACTGACAGATCAGGTGCTCTTTCTCCTCCACCTGTTTCCATATTTTATTTCTGGTCTATTTTACTTTTTAACTCATCGACTTAAATATCAAACGAGCCTGACATTTAGAATGATTCTGATTCACTAACATGTGCACAGTGGTATGAACAAACTGGGCTGGTGCGCATGTTTGATGAATCAGACAGTGACTTTGTAGGAACTTATTTTGTGGGCACAGTACAAACATTTCTACACACGATAGTGAATGAGGTCCGTTGTCTGCAGACCTAACACAAAAGCATAACTGCATTTTTTTGCATCACCAACTAAGCAATACTGTAATTACATGGCTTTGGTTACATTACTACAACAGGTTTGTATGTAACATACTCACTCAGCTGAGAATTTATATCACTCATATAGATTATTAGGAAAACATTACACTGAACATAACTTCCTTTGGAGCAGATTAGGTGTTCAGCATAAGTTACCATGGAGATCTATCCAGGTAAAAAGAGAGCCACCTTCAGGACTTTAGGCTCAGCATACCTCACTAACCTATTAACTCTCACTTTGTGCACCAGGACACATCAATGTGTTTTAAAAGGCCACTGGTCCACACAGATTCTAAAAACCTTACACCACAGTTATGCTAAGACCAGAGCAACAGTATCCTGGTAAGACAATAACTTGTCAGTTTTACCAAACATATAGTAAGTATAAGTAGACAGAATCATACTTACACTTTTGTAATGAGATCCCAGTTAGTACATCGCTGTCTTCACAGATTCAGTTTGGATGTTGGCTGCACCAAAAACAAGTCAGTCCTTAAGTGCTGCTATAAATGGTAGCTTAACCAGTAAAGTCAGGGTATGTGTATCAGTCAGTCCTGTTTTAAGTGGTCTCGTAGGTGTCTGCAGAGATGCCTGTTAAGATGCCCTAAAGTGTTGTGTAAGTTTAAAGCCTGTGTGTATCTGGTTTTTAATGTGATGTAGTATTTGTTAAGTGTTTGAAAAAGTTAAAAACAGCCGTGCAGGTTTTGTTTGTGTCTGTGATGGAGAAGTGGGTTGTGAGTGTGTGTGGCTGTGTACTGCTAGCTGGACACAGCGTCTCTTTTATATTGAGACAGATCTGGTCCTCAGGCTTGGACTTTGGACTGGAGTGAGAGAGAGAGAGAGAGAGAGAGAGAGAGAGAGAGATAGAGAGAGAGAACAACAGGGCAGGGAGCAGAGAGAGACAGGGAAAGAACAGGCTTGATATGATGACATAGATAAACATGGTTTTAGACAAAAGACACTTAAGATCAGCTACTGTGGTGAGGCACAGCAGATATGTCGAACTTTAGATACCCAAATGTTGTGGTTGAGTGCTGTTTCATTTACCCTTTCCAAGAGTACAAAAGTGTAAAAATGGTGTGCGTGTGTGTTTGTCTGCTCTAACATCATCTGTAATCAGCTTTTGCATGTCCAGCTAACTAGTTCACCACCGACAATACTGTTACTACCAACGCAATCATCATTCACTAAGTAGGTTTCTTTAGTTTGTGTGTTACAGGTTACGTACACCATTGAGCACATCAGACATCTTGGGACTGACTGCTCCTACCTGTACAAGTATGATACATTAGGATAAACTGTCAAATATATGATTCAAAACCAACTTTTTGTACAGAACACTGTATAATTCATTAATTCAACTCATCATTTCAAGTCAAAAGAGGGGAAATTAGAAAATTAGAAAGTTCTGAAGTGTTCTGTCTCTGCCTGGACTGGGAGCTCAGAGCAATGGGGTGATCGAGCAGAGCGTGCAAGACCAGGAGGCCAGTGTGAAGCAGTAGAGGAGCAAGAGGTAGGTCAGACATCAACAGTCTGCAGAGTCTGAATATTTTCACATCTAATTCAGTGAATTAAAATATTTATTTTAAACTAGAGTTGATGGTTGGTGGAACAGTGAAAAGACAAACCAAGATGGTTTTGTTGGGTTTTTTTTATGTGGAGTTTGAATTAAATGTATTTTATAATGAGTTAACATGGCAATCAAGCTAGTCTTAGTATGGTAGAAGAGAGAAACTTGAATTCAAAACTTGAAGATCTACAGTTGTATTTTTCTGTTTAAGAAGGGAAATAGTTGTAAGAATATTTCCTTTTGTTTTCTTCATTTTAGTGAAAAAGCTAAGAGAGTTTGTGTAACAGTTACCTCACTGTTTGCACACATCTCTTAGATGAAATTATAGGGGATTAGAAGAGGCATTATAAGATAGGATGGGCTGAGGCCAGCTGATTGGCATACTAACATCAGGCAATATCTCTGCAACAGAACACATGGCATAATGACATAATGTTGAAACTATTATTTCTTCACATTCTGTTGATAATTTTTAGTATTTATTAATGTTTTAAAATAAAATTCTTACATACTGCAACTTTAAAAAAGATCAAATAAATACAGGCAAGTGAACCTATCAAGAAAACAGAACAAGAGGGGGTTAAAAGTGAGGTTGCTTCTTGAAAAATAGTGCATTTTTCATCTTGACCAGCACTGCATGTGACACTGTTCCATTTCCCAGCCACAATTTTCCACTGTGACACAGGATCGGGTCATGTCGTGATTCACCACATGGCTGAGGAGGAACACACATACGCATGCATGTCCACGTGTAAACACATCTGATGGTCTGCAAACACACATGCATGGATACACACAGACTGTGTCTGACAGAGCATCCTCTGCACATTCCCTCTCCACTCCACCACTCCCTGACACCCCAGCAGTCTTTTATTTTTTGTCTCTCTTCTATTTCAAAATCATCCTCAGGTCTTTCTTCTCTTTACAGCTCTTAAATTTCACTCTCTTCTATTGTAACTTCTTTCCACTATGTGTCAACGTACCAAACTCCCAGCTTTCCCTCCATCAAACCTTAAAGGATCAGAGAGGTCTACTACAAAGAGAGATGGATGGGTTAGAGAGGTATGTTGAGACTAAATGCAGAGTATTCCCTGTCATAAAGATGGCTTTCTTTTCACTTGGCTAGATCACCACAAGATCTGACTAGATCACCAACGAGTGATATTATGAGAATTACTATAGACAACACACTTGTACAAACCACAAACCTCAACAGGACACTCCAGTACCCCTCCTTCTGCCCATGCAGACCATTTTGCCACCGAATTAGACCAGAACCAATCTTTTATGAAAACAATCATAACAATACTCTTTTTATATATAAGAGTAAGATGCTACAGTAAATTATTGGTTCTGTGTTATCATAAAGAATATTTAAATCACTTCATGCTTTATTTAGCTATGGCCATTAGGGAGAACAGTGAGCCCCCTGAACTGACACAAGTGTGCCAGTGGATTGGGATGAGTTTGATGATGGGATATCATACCAGTTAGGGGTGTAACGATTCACTCATGCGCCTGATGCATCAGACTTTAATGTGTTAGATACGAGTGCATCGGTTCAGACGGCCCTGCATCAGTAAAAAGCTGAACATGAATCGGAAACAAATCGATGCAGCACTAGCATATCGATACATTTCATTGGGATGCGCATACGTTTAAGTTTGGCATCAGGGAGCTGCCACTGTTGACTTTCCTCCGTCTTCTCTCTCCCGCTGTCTCTGCCTGCACCGCTCTCACTGGACGCTCACAAAACAAGCGCTCCCTCCTCCCTCTCCTGTGTCTCCTCTTCATTTACTTAAACCAGGCCACGCTGAAAACAGCGACAGAAGTGACATTGTACCATGTCAAACCACTAAACTTTCATAACGCTTAAGTGTAGAATAAGTTTGGATTTTATAAGAAAGATGAGAAACGCTGCTGCAGATCATTTATGTAAAACGTGTCAGACAACGGAGTACAGATGCCCGAGTCTGACCCACAGAGACGTCATGTCACTGTGAGAACAGGTAACACAGAGCATCACTGTTCCTCCACACTAATCAAAACCACAGCACTCTTCATATGAAACAGAGCAGCAGATCATCTTACTGCAAAAATACTGATATTTTAAATAGTTTTAAATTTTCTCATTTATCTCATTTACACAAGAGACTCATAATAAGCAGTGTTGGGACTAACTGTAACACCATTATTTTTTGCAGTAACTAGTAATCTAACGCATTATTTTTTAAATTCAGTAACTCAGTTAACGTTACTACATGATGCGTTACTCCGTTATTTTACACTATTTTTCCAAGAGTACCCGCCTGCAGGGAAGATGGCGGACAAGGACGCCGCCATAGCTCTACTCCATACCGGAAGTCCAAACCGGAAGTTGGTCTTTTTTTTTTTTAAAAAAAAAACAACTTTATTTAATGTATATAAAACAAGACTCTTAATGAGATTGTTCACACAACAATTCAACATAAAAATCAGGCGCCAGTGGTGGAAATAAATACAGTATGTAAAACTGAGATGTTAGCAAGTAGAAGCCTAAAAGAATTACTAAGTGATAATGTTAATGTTTCATTGATTTACAATGAATATTAAGACATTATTAAACAATGTGAATAATATGTGTGTGTGTGTGGGGGGGGGGGGGGGATTCTCACATCATTCACGCTAGAACTGAACAATAATCACCTCCACATTAGCATAGTTAATGTAACTGTTATTTATGTTGAATGTTAAAAAGGAGGCCAGCACTGTAAATCATTAGTGGTAATACAGTGTAAAGACTATTGCCCAGAAATTATGCAGGATCTTGTTTGCAGGAAGTTGGCATGCTCTCCCTACCTTTCTTGTATATGGCCCAGCCTGCCCACCAGAAGATTCCTTCATTAAACACAGGACACACTCCCCACACATTCTTTGCTCAAAAGCATAGGAGAAAAGCTTAGCTAAATGATTTCAATCCTGCTGGTCGTTTCCTCACCCACTAGGGATCTTCCAGGATGAGAGAGGGGCATCATGAGCAACACAGTGGCCCCAGACAAGTGTGACTGCAACAGAACTGGGAGTTCCTGGGTCTGGAGATGTGTTCATTTCCAGGTTTAACTATTAAATGAATGCAATAATTAGATTTTCCTATTGTCAGATTGTCAGTATTCTATTAATTCTATTAATAATTAATAATTAATTTCTGAAATACAGTTAAACACATTACATTATGCTGACAACATTAAGAACTTGACTTGGACTTCTCTTTTTTGTGATAAAAGTTTGATTGCGTTCCATCTCCAAATCTTCCAAAATAGAGAAACAAACATACAAAGAAATAAAATCAAAAACAGGGGAAAAGTATGAACAACAATGGAGATGAGCAAATGAAACAGAACATGAAACAATGAAAAAACAAAACAAAACAATTAACAATAAAACAAAAGTTAAATCAAGCTCCCATTGGCCATCATGATTTCTGCCTGCAGTCGGGTCATGCCTTCTTCTTCTAAGATTTTGATCAGCATCTGAAACAGTTAAATGATCCAATCATACCTTGTGGTGCTCTAGAGAGTGCACTGTTTTGTTTATATGCTTTCCAAAGGAATAAAATATTGACCACAATAACCCAAAAATTTCCTTTCATTTCCCAAGCAAGCTAGATTGACCATCTTACCTCTGGGAGCATAACATCGAAGACAAAATCCAGGAGTCTTATCTCCCCTCTATATTTGCGCTCCTACACCTGTGACCTCCTCAATGACCCGCAGTAGCTCAAATATCTATTAAAAAGAAAAGTACAAATCAATAAATACATCTTTTATATGTTACATCTATGAGAAAACACACAACTGATGACATTTTCATTTACCCGCTGGTCACTAAAGTTCAGGGTCCTCAGTTTTAAGTGTTGTTTCAGAT
Organism: Lutjanus erythropterus; assembly: GCF_056507025.1. Lineage (NCBI taxonomy): Eukaryota > Metazoa > Chordata > Actinopteri > Lutjaniformes > Lutjanidae > Lutjanus > Lutjanus erythropterus. The sequence goes on along the minus strand of NC_139335.1, from coordinate 34,417,768 downwards.
TAATTGAGGTGGATGGGTTCTGCCATAGGAACATCCTATTGGAACGGATCGTTCCATTCATCAGATCATCGTGTAAGCTCTGAAACCAAAGGGTAAAGGGTGAACATGTAATCACTGATAGAGAATGTAATTACCAACAACACAGTCTATTTGAATGTTACCTTGATCTCCCCCTCCTTGCTCAACAGCATCCATTATCCTGCAAAGATGAAAAAAAAAAAATGAGGACTGCCAGCAGCTACTGCAAAATCATTTATCAGTAAGCATCTCCAGATTATAGACAGGAAGTTACCTCCACCTGAAGAACTAAAAATATGATTGTAATGCTTGTGGGTCAAAACTGTTATCTTCTTCACAAAACTTTAAATTCTTTTGGGAACATTATGTTGTCTTTATATGACATGGTATTAGAGAGCAGACTTTTTTTAACACTACCTGTGAAAACAGCTAATATTTGGGGTTAATAATTCTCCCCAAGCTGGCATTTTCTCATAGGGTTTAAATAAAGGTTCATTGAGCCTTTCTTTGAAAAGTTCAGGCTTAGTATGTCAGTCTTCATCTTTATTTTTGTGTGACACTACATACAGATATTTAAGTAGTAGTACCTTGGTCTGTCATTCATATCTGTGCATCCACAGTTGATTGAGATGTTTATGGCACTTTCCGGCACAATCTTTGTGCAGCCAGACCTTGCACATTTGGCACTGCACCCATTCCAGAGACGCAGCATCTGGGTATAACAGTCTAACCGCATAAAAGACGTTAACATTTTATGTTTGAAATTAAACACATACACTATCCAATTGTTATCCTTGTACAATGCATGTGAAAGCATTTTCACAAATACAAAAGATAGTCACTTTCTTAAAAACAGTGAATAGGCCTTGAAGAACAACTTAAGAACAACTTTAGGTCAGCCATGTGCAGTCGTTTGTTATCAGAGGCCGTCTCTGCCGTGGTTGCCTGAGCAAGTCAATTTGTAGAATTAGATCCATGCCTATCTGGCAAATATGTCATGAAAATTGTAATCCAGATAATCTAGCATCAAGGACTCTAAAGACAACCGTGTGTTAAACTGCACTTTAAAGCAGTGCAACTCAATATAACACTGATTAAATTATGGCAAGCTTATACATGCAAAAACACATTATCATTCAACAAATAAAAATGATATGATCTCAGACAGATATTTATCATCATACCCTGGAAATGCACTGCATTTGCTGAGTGCTTTTCAAGGTGCCTCTGGATCACACTGTCAGTTTTAGTAATGAATTTGGGACAGAGAGGACACCCAAACTCAGAGGACGACAAGATTGTGCGCTCCAGACTGGATTCTTTGGTTAAATAGAGGGGTGCATCTGAAAAAGGAGATGTCAAACAACATTGATATCTAGAAAACTTTCATATCATAAGATTAACACCACATGTGCTTCTTTTTGCTTATAATGTCCTCTCCTTCAGCGCTCACATTCTCACTACATGATGAAACAACCTTCCCAACTTATGTTACTCTAATTCTTTGATACATTACATTTGTAGATAGCATAGAATTGTATCTTAGATAACACACTGTACTTTTAAGATAGAGGATATTTAACACTCTTTCGCTTACCTTTCTATCTCTTCGTATCTTCGTATCTACCGTCTGGATGTTCTGTGGTGACGGAGTGCCTTATATGCGACAAGATACACGAAGAAGACCGACTTCCGGTTTGGACTTCCGGTATGGAATAGAGCTATGGCGATGCCCTTGTCCGCCATCTTCCCTGCAGCCAGGTCCCTCTCTTATTTTTTGTGTAGTCTCGGCTAGAGACTGAGCTGCGGCCAGAGCCGTGTAGTCCTGAATCTTCCTGTGTGTGTATGTGTGTCAGCGGGGAGACGGGAGAAGACATGCTGTGTGGGTGTGTCTGTTTACAAGACTGGTATCATCATGGCATCGGAGCCCAAGTTTCTTTACATGGAGATATTCTCACTACTTGACCTTTGTCGAGCACAAAGACAAGAACGTTTTAGTTAAATGTAAGTTGTGTCTTGGATCAAAGATCTTATCTACTGCCCAAAATAGCAATTCAAACCTGTTGAAACACCTACAGAAACAACATGCTGCGACCAAGCTAGTAGCTAAGAGTACAGACACAGACTGATGCCACTTCACCTCCACCACCTAAGCAACAGCGGCTGGATTTTAACCGAGGGACTGACTGCTCCTGCTAACCAGGAAAAAGTTGATAAAGCCATTGCAGTTTCTATTGTATTAATCTCCAATGCAAAAACAGTACTGAAACAAAGACTATAAGGGCATTAATGGGAGACCTTTTTTCATAGTAACTAAAAAGTTACTTTTTAGTGTAAGTAATCAGTAAAGTGTAGGGTTCTCTAAAAATGAGTGAAAACATTCAATTTCTATTTTACTGTGTTTCTGTAATTTGAGTGATGGTAAAAAATATGCAGATTCTGCCTTTATATTGCTTCTAAAACACAGAGTAATGTAGGACTTCATCTCCCAGAATCCTCTGGTTTTTCAGGTTTTCCGATAGGCCTGTTAAAATAAATATTGTTCATATATTAGCTCTGTAATTCATGTTTTATAATGTTTAAAAATATTCTATGGACGGTAAAAAAATCATAAGGGTCAGGTTTTGTTTGTTTAAATAAAAACACTAGAGTTTTCCCTGGGAGGAAGTATCCCAGATTTCACCAGGACAGTGAAGGAGCTGGCTGTTTTTTGAGTTTCAGACTCAAACTAAAGTTGGCCCAGATATTGCACTGCCAGAGAGACTTTAACTGGCCACAGTAATCTTTTCATGTATCTCAGTCGAGTGTGAGCAGTTTTACACGACGGTGAAGTTTTACAAGCCGCGCTAGCATGGACTCCGCTACTAGCTCGTGCTGTGAGTTAGCTTAGTGGCAGAGGGCTAGCCTGCTTCACAGAATGGACACAAGGAAGTCTGCACAGACATTCGTGCGCGCGTGAGGACTGATCGGACGGAGCAGACGGCAGAGAACGAGGACGTGTCGCAGGTAGCTGGAGCTATGGGACTCGGCGGGAGCTGTCTGGACATCGCGCTACAGCCTGGCTGTAATTGCCGTTGGCACAGAACCGAGTGAAGGATACAGGCACTGGACTGTGTTAAAGCAGACTGTGTGAACTGCCCCAGTCTCAAAAGGTTAAGTTCTTTTCACTGGACAAAACTTCATGTGCACCAACTCTTCAAATGGGCCCTTTACTGGTACCATTATCATTTATGTGGACTGTGAAAAAAATACTTGTGGGTATAGGCGTGAGTACTGGTTACTGTGTTTTAGTACACAAAAGCATTGTTCTGATATTTCTATGCATTTGGATTCTTGAGTGAGCATTTCATAGGTGAATACAGTTAAAAGATTAAAAAAAAACACACCTAGGTAAATATTTCATAAGTGATTGGTTTATTAAAAATACCACCATAATTTGATTTGGTTTATAAATAAGCTAAAAAGAAACTAATTTCATAAGGGTTGCTTTTCATTAAAAACAGATGAGATTGAGTTCGAATTAAAAACTTTCATTTCATTGATGTGAGTTAAAACAAAGGGTAAAAAGAGTTGAAATCCAACGAACTAAAAAAAAAAAAAAGGGTTAATAAATAAATGTTTTGTGTTTTACCTTTACCTATGGTTGTTTAAAATTCTTTTGGAGTAAACTGTATTTCTGAGAGCTTACGTATTTTTGCTAGTGCTTACACAGCATAGTAAGTTTTTCAGTGGAGGCACCGTGCTAAATATTTTCCTTTTTCTCATCCCATTGATAGGGTCCCTTTTATTTAAAGTAGTAGGGAAAAACCCCAGCGAATTCACCAACTTTAGCTGAGAACCTAGGACCTGTTTAATTTTTGTGAGTGTGACTTCAGTGTAAATTATAGACACTAAGTGAAAGAAGGGGTTACAAAAGTAACAGAGTTACTTTTGAAATAAAGTAACTAGTAACGGTAACTAGTTACTGGTTTTCAGAAACTAGCACAACACCGATAATAAGATATAAACATCACTGTAAAGTCTCCCTCTCTCTGTCTCTACTGTTACTATATTTAGTAAAACTATCAGAATTTTTTGGCAACTAACAGCACTCTACAAACATAGCATTAATTGAATCAAAATGTAAAGACTGACACATTGCATTGTCTTGTATTGCATCATATTGTATTGTATCGTGTCAGAGTTGAATCGTATCGAACTGAATCGTTGGCCGCTTAAAGATTTATAAAATATATCGTATTGTTGAACATGTATCAAGATACGTATCGAATCGTCTCAGTCAGTGAGATACACACCCCTAATACCAGTGCAAAGTCACTCTTGCTTGAGTTTTCTGCTTTGATAATTTTGGGTATATTTGTGTTAAATGTTTTCACTGGTATTATATTTCCTTTTCTCTTTTTTAGTACTAGTACAGTGAGCTTTCAAAACATGCCTGTTCTTAGGAGGCTGACTGTTTGGCCTCTAGTGTTGTGGATTGCAGCTTTCTGGAGAACTGGTTATTAATCCATTAATCTGTTGACTAATGCTTCAGTTATTACAAAGAGTGCTGTTATTGCTCAGTTAATATAGACTAGCAATTAATTAAAAATATAATCTGCAACATTTTCTTAAACAAAGAGATCTGACTAGATCAACCAACTGCACATAAACACACTGAGAAAAAAAATGAGTTGATGCTGAGAGAAACAAATGTCTGAACCAAATTTACAACCATTATTGTACCTTATTAACATTCCCTTTCCCATGTTGTTGTGTTCTTTCAGCTGTCCTATTTTCACAATCACAACCTCGCCACTACCAGTGTTTCGATACACTGACCACATTAAGTACCTTTACACACCCCTTCCATCACCTTCTTACAGACATACTGTATACATTACAGTAGCTAATGGATCGTGAACCATATGGCTACCTACACACTGCTACATGTTGTCTTGATTGAGAAAAGAGGTCTCTCACACACACACACACACACACACACACACACACACACACACACACACACACACACACACACGCTTAAAGTTTACAGCACACTCTCATTCTTGGGGTTGCTGTATTTATCTACTGCTGTAATCGGACTTTTGGCCACACCACTAATAATGATGATTACTGAAAACTGCACATGATATGATGCCTGTCAGACTGATGTCAGGACACACTGTGTTAGTGACTTTACAAAATGAATATCACAATGTATTGAAGATTACTCTCATAGACTTCCATGACAAAGGGACTCCCTAAAAACTTGCTACTTCACCTGAGGGTGTTGCCACACCAGGACTGGCAGGACTTTAAGGCCGTTTCTCAATACCAAGTACGCCAAGTTTGGAGTTACAGACTTGGCAGTTCGGACTTAGCAAGTTCGACCTGGGAGTACAGTCTCTCGAGGACGGCAGGACGCAGGACAGTCATTCTGCAATTGGGACGGCAGCGTACTTGATGACATCATCATCTCAGCTCGGCTTGGCTTAGCCACTTCCGGTTATTTTCACCATTAATGTATATTTGAAATAAAACGAAATATGATATGAAACAACCCCGTATCTTTTGGTTTTCATCATATAATAAAATATTAATATTTATTTTCACTGACTTGTGGCCTATATATAAAGAGCCAGTGGCGGGAAAACCATCTGTGGAGGGTCATGATTGCAGTAGTGGCGCTAAATTGAGATTTAAGACGGTGAAAAACGATATAATATGGATCAGATAATGACAGCTATCACCATTGGGTCGTTGTACCAAGCAGCTGAAGAGGAGGCTTCTGAACTGAGGAGGCGGATCCGTATGAGACGAGCTACGATGCAGAGGAGGATGGAGAGGAGGCGTGCTTTATTGGCATGTCTCTCTGGCACAGTATGTTTGTCTATTCATTGAGCTTTTTTGTCAGGCTGTCTACCAATTTACATAGAACTTGACAGTTTACTTGGTACCCCTACATTAAACATTTTATTTAGAGATGTTGATTAATATTTTATCAACTGTGGTTTGTGGTGATGTTGAAATGTACTGGGTTATACTGGCTGGACAAATACCTTTCAAAAACAGATTACATTAAAAAAAAAACAATTACTACTATTACACTGCTAAAATATTACTCAATTACAATTAAAAGTATTGGTGTTAGAAAAATACTTAAGTAAAAGTACTGTAAGTACTTGTAAGTATTTGTAAAAAAAAAAAAAAAAACTCAGACTATTAGTAACTTTTAACTGATGATGTCACCATCACCTCTCCAGAGGCTCTAAATTTTCTGTATTTTGCTTTACCAATAGTTAAAACACTAACAATCAATTAATCATTAATAATTGATTTGATACAAAACAAGTGTTTTTTCCCTCATTTTGATTGGCTCTTTTTTTTCTCTCATTTCAAGTTTTTATTTCCTTATTCAGCAAATGTTTCCAGCAGACAAAACAAAGCTAGATGAAGTGCAGTTACTGCCACAACAATTGATTTATAAATAATGGACAATGCAAACGTGCCAATGTTGAAACTATATACACACTATACACTAAACTTTCACTATTTGTAATTAATTACTTCCACCCCTGGCTATAACATTACTGACACTGTAGAGCTGTAACACAAAGTTACTAATATTGAAATGGTTTAGCCCACTGTTTCCCAAACTTTTTTTTTTTTTTTAAAGATGTATTTTGATGTCTGTGATACAGTAATCATGTAGGCTACAGTAACTTCTTGTCTCAGAACCTTACACAGCCTATCAAGTTATGAAAGAACTAGAAACGTTCTCAAGCACCTGAACAAACAGGTCATATGTTAGAGGGAAATGTAATTGAAATTCTTAACAGTTCGTATCAGACACTTCAAATTTAAAAAGACAATTCATATTTAGAACAAAGTTTAATACATATAAAATAAATATTGAATAAATATTAAATACTAAAAACACAAATATAACAACAACTAATAAACAATTATTTTTTAACAGGACCAAAGTCCCTTGCAGAGGTATGCACAAATTAATTATAATGTGCCTATCCTGGCCACATTCTTCTCTGGAGCAGAGCTGAAACCGGCCTTCAGGCTATCCAGGGACAGCATCACCATGCTGCTCCAGATACTGCCCCGGGGAAAAGCACATGGATGGAGCCATGAAGTTGAGCTGCTTGTCACGCTCTACTGGCTTGCCTGTGGAACCTCCTACAGGGTAACGGCAGACATCTTTGCCATGCCACTCGCCACAGTGTGCAGGATTGTGCACAAAGTCATCGAGGACATGATGACCATCCTCCATAGGGTGGTCCATTTCCCCACAGCAGAGCAGATGGAGGAGGTGGGGGCTGGCTTTGCTCACCTTGCTGGCCATGATACTTTTCAGTATGCTGCTGGTGCCATTGATGGGTGCCATGTGAGGATTCTTCCTCCTGCAGAGCCACAGAAGAGAAGCTACATAAACAGAAAGCTTTTCCCCTCTGTCATCCTGCAGGGCATTTGTGATGCCAAAGGCAAATTTCTGGATGTTTTCATTGGCCAACCAGGATCGGTGTATGATGCACTTGTCCTCCGCAGATCCCCGATGTACCACCAGGCCCTGTATCCACCAGCTGGGTACTTCTTGTTGGGAGATGGAGGATACCCATGCCTGCAGCGTCCTGTTGCGATTATGACACCATATCACCAGCCTGTAGCAAGTAAGAACACACTCATTCTCATTACACACACACACACATGCACACACATTGTGTTGTTACATACAACAATACATTTTCTACATGAATTCTAATTAACAGGCCAAGTTGAAGCCCGATACAACAGGCACCATGCACGGGCACGGAACATTATTGAGCGCACCTTTGGGATCCTGAAAACACGGTGGCGCTCAATATTCTTGAGGGCCCTCGAGATCCGGCCTCGATTTGCCCCAAAAGTAGTAGGTGCCTGCTGCATCCTGCACAACATCTGTGTGGCAGCAGGGGACATCCTGGAGGAGGAAGAGGAAGAAGAAGAAGGCCTGGGCCCAGACGACGAGGATGACCCCGGCAACAATGAGGTGGATGAGAGGGACCTGTCAGGGAACGGTGTCCGAACAAGGCTGGCTGCCCAGCTCTCTGCTCCTGAGGAGCTGCCTGCATGTCTGGGTGAACATGACTACATCTAGAAAGAAACCCTCTCCAGATGTAGTCATGTTCACTGGAGTTAAAATATTTAAAACATAATTTAGATGCTATTATATATACTGTATAGATTAGATATATAAGAGATGAGATTGATGTGTGTGTGTATATGTTGAATGTGTTGAATGTTCTTTTTCTGGCTAATTTAAATTCAGCTGCATGACTGTAAATAATTGTAAATATGTTGTATATTCATTTGTTGCAATGTTCTTTTTCTGGTTTTGGCTAAATTAAATTCAACTGCACTGCACTATTAATAACTGTATATCACTGTAAAAAAAAATATGTATGTTTGGTTGTAAATATACACAATACACCACGCTTTCAAAAATGAATTCCATGGATTCAATATTAAACATAACAAAATTTAATAACAACATTAACAAACATTTTAAAACAACAGTAACTATTTAAAATTTGTCCACAAGCTTCTCAAACAGAGATAAATAGCGCTCCGCTCTGGCTGTTGCTGCCCTCTCTCTCTCCTCCTCTCTGGCCACACTGCAAAATTTTTCGTTGTGAATTTACAATAAATAATTGGATAAGTTTTGCATGACTTTCACAGTAGGAATTACAGCAATATACTGTGAAATATACTCACAGCAATTTACTGTAATTTTATATCTGTGATATTACAATGCATTGTTGGAAAAGCACAACTGAACACTGTAACTTTACAGCTTCAGTGACAAAGCAATTACAGTGATATTACAGTACATTATTGGGGAATTACAACCTTTTGCTGTACATCATTACAACAAGGCCCTGTACTTTTACATTGTGTACGTGAAAATAATGTACAAGTTGACAATAATTTACTGTGAATTTACAATGTATACTGTGGAAGTCATGCTAAAATTGTCCAGTAATTTACTGTAAAAGTAATGCAGATGAAGCTTCCATTTACTGTGAATTTACAATCATTGTAAACAAACAACTCTGAGGTAAAGTCAATGTTAGCCCAATGGCATATTTAATAACAAATAAATATTGTACAGCAGTACAGTACAATATGTACAGCAGATGCCAAGAACTTCAAGAATTCAAGAAATTCAACTTTCTAGTCATAAAAGCCATCTTAAAATGCAGAAAATGCAGAGAAATTGTGCAAACTTGCAATTCAACTACTTGTTTCACAATTCAACTATTTAACTAGCTGTGTCACAAAAACAGTAATGGACAGGATGGGAATAAGGCCTTCATGGCAAGATAAGAGAGGAAGGGAGAGAGCGATGAAGGGATGTCGTAAAGGGGTCAGGCGCTCCTCTCAGTCTCAAACATTATAACAACAGCGTTGTGTAAAAATCTTGTAGTGCAAAGTTGTCTTAAAAAATTACATAAAGAACTAGGCTACTCAAAACTGAGCCTGACAACTACTGCTGCAAAAAAAAAACTATGATGCCCACTCAAAGTCAATAAGTTTCCTCAAAAGGGTGCTCACATGACGGTTCATTGTTGTCCGCTTCTTGGTCTTTGAGCCTCTTTCAGGATTGATGCCCAGGAAGCACCTGTTAATAAGCAAAGATAGTTTCAGTTTTAAACAGACTTACAGTATGTATTGCAGGCAACATTTATCAAGGTGTTCACCTGTGCTTTTTCCCACATCAAACCCTGATAGATTTATAATCCAAACTTGTTAGATCTTCCTGTCACCATAATTTTTTTTAGCCAAGTGGTTGATGAGAGGCCCTATCAACGTGCGCCGCCACTGAAATGCTTCTTCACGCAATTGACCAGTTGGTAAATTAAACCAAACCCTGTTGAAAGTATGACAAACACATCCTTTTCAATTAAGGGTCTGAGAGCATTTTGTTCTGCTTTTAAAGAAAATTTCCTCTACTTCATTCAATACATTCGCATTTTGCAATAGACGTTTCGAAATCACATAGCCTGCCCCAAAACAGAATAAACAGCTGTGATTGGACCAGCAGGTATTTGTCAGCATAACGTGTAGATACCCATGAATATGAGTTTGCGAGATCAGTCTAGTCTCACCAGGCTAGCCTCAGGTACCTCGTTTGTCAGCATTTTAGACCTCAAGACAATCATTGAGTTGGAAGCCTGTACTATAATGTGAATTACAAGATTAAATGTGATCTTTATAAAATACCTTTGAATGAACTCCAGCGTCGACGATCCAGCGGCAGGATACTCAAGGTTGAAGACGTAATAGCTGCTGAAGAAAGCAGCTACTCCGTGTAAAAAGAAAGGGTGTGGGCCCATCACGACATGTCCCTCGATGGATATAAGCCATCCAGAGGGCTTCATCATTGTGGTGGCAACCTTTCTTCCGTTCAGTGTTCTTGTAATTACCACCACTATTAAGCAGTCCCTTGGCAATAAGCTTGACATAAAAAGAATCTTCTGAGGCAGTAACTTCGTTCAAAAACTTTACTTGAAAAAGTATAAACAAAGGTACAAGATTCTCTTTCAGCTCAACTAGGCTCATCATCAAAAAACTGTATTGCTCCTTAGGCTGCTTAAACTGGTTTGAGAACTAAGTGGCTGTGATGTCACCTGCAGCGTCATTAAAGGAGCGTTTCAAAATTTTTTAAAGGAAAATTACTAAAGTAGTATTAGCCATAGCAATATCAATATGGCTCCTACATTTCCAGCCCCTAATTGCTTATGCTGAATGCAAAACAATTATCAAATATTATTTAACATGAGAGCCATACAACCTTCAACCTAATATCTGTGGTACTGTTACATGTACATCATAATACACAAAGATGAAAAACTAAATATATAAGCTCTTATTCACTTTCTCAAAGTGTTCACATTGCATGTTTCAGCAGGCACAGTTTGTTTATAGGTCTGTCCAGTACGTTAGTCTTAGTCTGCACACTGACTCGCCTCACTGCACCACTGGAGTCAGGTAATGTCTTTATTACTCAACCCATATTCCAGGAGTTGCGAGGGGCAGATTCATCTATTATCAGTACAATATCTCCCGGTGAGAAGTTTCTCTGTGGTGTGAGCCACTTTTGTCTCTCCTGAAGGAGTGGCAGATATTCTCTTGTCCATCTAGTCCAAAACAGATCGGCCATATACTGTATCTGCCTCCATCGCCGCCGTGCATACTGATCCTCTTTTTCAAAGACTCCTGGTGGGATGTTGGGTTGTGTTTTCATAAGCAACAAGTGATTATGTGTTAAGGCTTCAACATCATTAGGATCACCTGATGAGTGTGTTATCGGTCTGTTATTGATGATGGCTTCAATTTCACACATGATAGTTTGGAGTCCTTCATCATCTAGTGTCTGTTGCTGTAGCACAGAGTTCAAGACTTTTCTCACAGTACGGATTTGTCTTTCCCATACGCCGCCTTGGTGTGAGGCTGCTGGGGTGTTGAAAATCCACTTGATGCCTTTTTTCGTCATGGTGTTCTGCATTTTGATCTGATCCAGGTTTTCCAATGCTTGCGCAGCTCTTTTTCTGCTGCAACAAAGTTTGTGCCATTGTCTGAGCGTAAGATTTTTACTTGTCCTCTTCTGCATATAAACCTACGTATGGCGTTGATGCAGGAATCTGTATCCAGGCTGTGAGCTATCTCAATGTGAACAGCTCTCACAGTGAAACAAGTGAAAATCACACCATATCGTTTAACCAGACTCCTTCCACGTTTAACCTCAAATGGCCCGAAGAAGTCAACCCCCACGTTGGTAAAGGGTGGCTGATCAGGTAGTTGTCTGTCTTCAGGGAGGTCTGCCATCTTTTGTCTTCCAGCTTTAGCATTGAGTCTTCTGCACACAATGCACTTGGAGATAATCTTCCTCACAGCTGAATTAGCTTGAGGGATCCAATATTTTTGTCGCAGCATTGCCAGCATATAGTTGCGACCACAGTGTCCAACTTCTTGGTGGATGTGTTGCAGTATGAGGTTGGCTACAGGTGAACTTTTAGAGAGGATGGCTGGATGTTTAGCCTCTTGTGGCATTGCAGCTTTATTAAGCCGTCCTCCAACTCTTAGTATACCATCCTGCAACACGGGGTCAAGTTTGTAGATCTGGCTCTTTTTCTTGATTAAAGCATTTGCTCTCAGAGCACAGATTTCTTCAGTGTAGTCCTGTGACTGACTTATCCGTATGAGCTCTGTTTCTGCTTCATTCAGCTCTTTCAGTGTCAACGGATGTTGTTGAATTGATTTGAATTTCTTCATGTGCTGTGCAATGAGCTTTCTCTGGTTTTCAGGGTTGTTCTCAGACTGACTGATTGTAGTTTCAAGCTCCTTTTTCTTGTTTTTCAGTAACATTAGAATCTCTTTTAGTCTGAGAAACCATGCAACTGCCTTTTTTAGTCGTTGCCATGTCGAGTAGTAAGAGATAAGCTTGTTGATAGTGTCGTAGCTCTCTTGCGTGCTAGTCATGCTCACTCTGGCACATGTTTTGACTTCCGGGTCTTTTTCTGTTGTCAAATCTTTTTCATCCAGTTGTTCTGGCCACTCACTCTCAGGTTTCAGCAAGAAAGCCGGGCCGTGTATCCAGACTTTGTTCTGCATGAACTTCTTCACTTTGACTCCTCTTGAGCCCTGATCCGCTGGATTTAGTGCTGAGTTAATGTAGCGCCACTGGGTAGGATGAGAATGATCTCTTATTGTAGTGACTCTGTTGGCTACAAAGGTTTTGAAGTGAGCACTTTCATTTGAAAGATATCTGAGCACCGTAGTGCTATCAGTCCAGAAGACGGATTCCTGTAATGGAAACTTAAGTTCTTGTCTCAACATTCTATCCATTTTTACAGCCACGACTGCTGCCGTCAGTTCCAGTCTTGGTATTGTGACGTGTTTCAGAGGTGTCACTCTTGATTTTCCTAATAGAAGGGAACAGTGTTTTTTGTTTTCATGACTGGTAAGCAGTATGTAGGAAGCTGTAGCATAGCCCTCCTCACTAGCATCAGCAAAATGATGCAATTGTGCTGATTGTGTGGATCCAAACTCTTCTGTTTTGATGCATCTGGGTATGCTGAACTCTGCCAAACTCTCTAAGTCTGCTAACCATTCATGCCATCTTTTTGCATGTTCTCCTTCAATCTCTTCATCCCAACCATGTTTCTTTTTGCACAGGTCGCGCAAGATGAGTTTTGCTGGTAATATGAGTGGTGCCAAAAAGCCAAGGGGGTCAAAGACAGAACTTAATGTAGATAAGATTCCACGTCTGGTGACAGGCTTGTTTTGCATGTTTATCTGGAAGTTGAACCTGTCAGTCTCTGTACACCATTGCACACCGAGTGCACGCTCCATTGGGAGTGTGTTGTGGCTCAAGTCTAGGTCTTTGACTTCAGGTGCTCTTTTGTTATCTGGAATGGACAACAAGACTGTCTTGCTGTTACTCACCCACTTGGTGAGATGGAAACCTCCTCTGGTGCACAAGGCTGTGAGTTCTTGTATCAGACTGACTGCCTGATCACTTGTTTCCACTGCCTTCAGGCAATCATCAACATAAAAATGTCTTAGCACAGTGTCAACTGCCTCTGAACTCATAATCTCTTTTGCATCTTCCGCAGTTCTTCTCAGTGCGTAGGAGGCACAACTGGGTGAAGATGTAGCACCAAAAAGGTGTACTTTCATCCTGAACTCTTCCACTTCGCTGTTAAGATCACCCTCCATCCACCACAGAAACCACAGTAGATCTGTGTCTTCCTCCGGGACCCTCACTTGATAAAACATAGACTCTACATCTGCTATCAGTGCCACTGGATGCTCTCTGAATCTTAATAGGACACCAATGAGGTTGTTAGTGAAGTCTGGTCCTTGGAGCAACTGTTCATTTAGTGAGACACCCTGGTATGTAGCCGTGCAATCAAAGACTACTCTTATTTTCTTTTTCTTGGGATGATACACCCCGTGGTGGGGGATGTACCACACACGACCATCACAGCGACTGAGCTGCTCAGCTGGTATTTTCTCAGCATAGCCTTTGTCAATGATGTCTCTCATGAATGCTACATAGTCTTTATGGAAGTCTGGGTTTCTCTTTAACTTCCTCTTGAGATTGTCAGCCCGCTGCTGCGCCATGCAGCGATTATTTGGCATCTTGACATTTTCATTTCTCAGGGGCAACCTCAGACTGTAATGTCCATCAACTAATTTTGCTGAACTTGAAACCAGGTGCATGAACCTGTAATCATCCTGGGACATTTCCTCTTTTTCCTCACAGCTTCGTTCTGGGAAATCTGTGTTATACTGTTTCACTAATAGTTCTTCTATTTCACTCACCAGAATGCAATTAGCTGTGTAGCTCTGCAGCTTGCCATTGTCCGTTTTTGGGCCGTTGTCTCTTCTGAGAGGTCCGTTGATCACCCATCCCAGGGCTGTTATATGGCCCTTTACCATCGCTGTTTATGACTTGCCATGGCTCAATGGCTTTTGGGACGTTGGCACCAATAAGCATTCCCACTTCTGCTTTAATACATGGCAGGCGTACTTCTTTCAGATACTGCCATTTTGCAATATCTTCCTGTCGTGGTATGTTTTCTGTCTTCACTGGGATGTGGCTGTGTGTAAACACCTTTGGGAGCTCAATGTAGGTGTTTTCTTTAAGACCACACACCTCAAGATCTGTGAGAACAACACTCTTCATTAACTTGTGACTATCAGAGTTGTCTTGAGCCATTGTGTCAAGAAGATATTGGGTGCTCTTTCCTTTGAGATTTAGTTTTCTCTGAATGTCTTCAGTGCAAAATGTTGCTGTGCTACCAGGATCTATAAAGGCATATGTTTCCACATATCTCTCACTCTTTCTTGACTTAAGCTTAACTGGTACAACAGCAAGCACACATTCTTCTTCTCCAGCCCCAGTGTTTCCACACAACTCCTGACCCAATGACACATAGGCACTAGACACTACATCATTCTCAATATTGTTTTCTTCCATCTTTTCAGAAGCACTGTTATCCTCTGTCTTGACATGGAGTATGTCTGGATGCAACTGAGAACAAATCTGACACTTGAGTCTCTTTTTGCAATTTTTACTAAGGTGTCCAAAGGTAAGACATCCAAAACACAGGCCTCTAGATTTCAGGAAGTCTATACGTCCTATGTTTGTCAGCTCTTGGATTTTATTGCAGACAGAAAGAGGATGATTCTTCTGGCAGAACAGGCAAGGTTTGTGAAAGGCTGTTACAATACCTTTTACAGGGCTGCTTCTCTTTGCAGTTGCCTCCATGGTTCTGTCCTGCACACCTGTAGCAAATGTGCTTTCTCTTTGTCCAGTCTTCCTGATGTTTCTCTCTTTTGTAGCCTTTTCCTTTTCTTTGATGGTTTGTGAACCTTCTGTAACATCTCCAAAAAGTGGATCCAAAGCTACTTTTGCTTGCCGATCAATGAAGTCGACTAGATGAGAAAACCTTGCTCGTCCTCTTCCTGCTTCATGGATCTCAAAAGCAGTTGTTCTCCACTTCTCTCTTATTTTATAAGTAAGCTTCGAAATAACAACCCGCATATTAGTAGGGTTATCCATTTCTTCCATGAATTCAATATCATCCATCGTATTCTTCCTACATCCAATCAGGAAGAGAGCATAGGCACTCAATGATTTACCATCTTCTGATTTGATCTGAGGCCATCTCAAAGCTTTATCCATGTATGCATTTGCTATCTTCAACTCATCACCATATTGCCTCTGGAGTAACTTCAGGCCTCATGGTAGCCTCTGTCAGCTGACATATGCTCACAGCTACGAACAAGTTCTTGTGGCTCCCCGCTGGTATACTGCTCCAAGTAATACAACTTGTCCTGATGACTGTCAGTTTTGCTATCTACTGCATGTTCAAAGGCTCTGATGAATGATTTGTAAGTGAGAGGGTCACCTTAAAAAACTGGAATGCCTTTAGAAGGGAGATAAGACCTCGTCTGTTGCCTTACAAGCATCTCAGTAATAGCATTTTGCTTCTGCATGACTTCATACAGTCCACTTTCATTGCTTGCTACCTGTGGGTGGTTACTGCCACGAGGTTCATTTGGTTGTGTGTCTGGTGAAGCCTGCACCAACAAGCCAGGAACATATGTTGCATGTCCTCCTGCAGCAGCATTTGAGGTTAGCATAGCACCATCACTCTCTTCTTTAGGTCTACGTTGTGAATGCTTCTGTGACTGGTTACTGTGAATGCTTCCTTCATATTCCTCAAACACCTTGAGCTTTGCCTTAGACTCTGCAATAGCCGTATCAAGCGCAAGCTGTTCCATTTTAGCTTTCAGCTGCAGCTTTTCCATCTCCAGTGCTTGCTTCTTTTCAAAAGCTGCTGAACGTGCCATTAAGGCTGCATGCTCTGCTTCTTCCTTCATACGTGCTGAGGACCCAGTAGTTGTTGATGAAGCAACTGAGGATTTCTTTTTATTATGACAACAACTTTTCGCAACTTGAGATATGCTGTCTTCTACTCTGATGTCATCCTGACTAATCTTGCTTCCTGAGTTATCATTTGCACCTTTAACTTCATTTGCATTATTTTTATCCGTATATTTCTTTCTCATTGCAGCACACCAATTTTCAGTGTTCTCAACAAAGTCTTTCAAAGGTGCTGTTCTTGGTTCATACCAGTTATGCTGATCTGCTTGTCCTTCATCTTCATCCAATAAAGCAACAACTACAGCATTTATATCCTCAAACTCAGTGTATGCTTTGTGAAAACTTTCATGAAACAACTCTTCTACTTCATCCACATTTGACTCATCAAGCTTCAAATTATCAATGTTTTTCATCATGCCTGTAAGATGAGATAATTTACCTCTTCTGGATCCAATGAGCCTGCTTATTTTATCATCCACTGCTTTCTCTGTGGGCTTTGGCGCCCTCTTCTGGTCAGAGCCTTCCATGGCTACAGCACAAACCACTTGACTCAGATTGAGTTTAAAAGCAGTCCGTTTTCCACAGACAAAGTAATGTCCAGAAGTGTCTTCACATGTACAACACTCTTCCTCAAACAGCTGATATCCAAAATCCACTTCAGTGAAATGCATTCACTATATATCTGCTGCGCAGCTCCGACAGGCTCCGACGAACAGGCTCTTAACGAGGAAATTGAAGCAACTTGACTGACTCCAGCCTGTTAGCTTTCTGTGTGTGAGCTTACTTAGCAGTTGAAAACGTATTGCAAGGCATCCACAGGCTTACGTTTTTCCAATATGAGGGTTTGTGTCGATTCCTCATCCATGCAGAAACGGCTTTAATCCACATTAATCCGTTCTTCTTTCCGTCATGAGCAGAGTTTTTTGACTCAGATGTGGTGGCAACCTTTCTTCCGTTCAGTGTTCTTGTAATTACCACCACTATTAAGCAGTCCCTTGGCAATAAGCTTGACATAAAAAGAATCTTCTGAGGCAGTAACTTCGTTCAAAAACTTTACTTGAAAAAGTATAAACAAAGGTACAAGATTCTCTTTCAGCTCAACTAGGCTCATCATCAAAAAACTGTATTGCTCCTTAGGCTGCTTAAACTGGTTTGAGAACTAAGTGGCTGTGATGTCACCTGCAGCGTCATTAAAGGAGCGTTTCAACATTTTTTAAAGGAAAATTACTAAAGTAGTATTAGCCATAGCAATATCAATATGGCTCCTACAATCATGTCACCTGAAATGAACAGATACAACATTATGTGTTATGAGCACTTTGCGATCTGCTTCAGATAAAAAGGGCTATACAAATGTAATTCTTATTATAATTATAATTATTATTTATTGTGGTCATGTAGATTTCTAGAATGAAAACAAAATAATGAGTTAGAAATGTCGATACTAGATCAAAGTAACATTACCTTGAATGATCAAGCAGGGGGTGCTGGGGAGTTCTGCAGTATTGTCGTCCACAGCAGTGGCACATGGCTGTAACATAGTAACACACAATAGCATGGATTTAGGATAAAGGATAAATATTGTTCATTGGTCAGAGGTAGTAAATCATACAAGGTAAATGTTGATAATGTAATCACTCATTTTGCATTTTAAATATTTGAATAAAAAATCTTACATCAACTTCAAGCATCAAACTCTCTTTCGGTTCTTTGAAGTACAACATTAGGAGCAGCAGGATGCAGGCAGCCGAGACGAACGAGAGTTTAGCTATATATATCATGTTTTTCACGCGCTATCACCGTGTAGACAAATCTGAAATGATTGAAGAAACATTACTATTTCTGTGTGTGTGTGTGTGTTTTGTGTCGCTATGTGTGGTATTTATTCAGTTTGGGGGAATCACGGTGTCTAGAAAGCATCAGTGGCTGCAACTGACAGACAGCTAACGGCGGAAGCTAAGCTAACGGAAGAAGCAAACCAAAACATTAGGACGTCAGCTGTTAAAACCCTCCCGTTGTTGAACACGACATGAGACTTACTTACTCCAGTTAGCTCAATCACGTTGTAACTAAGATATCCGCTGGAAAAATATTTTTTCATGGACCGTTTGAATCACTAAGTTATTAAAGTTAAACAGCTAACTGTTAGCCCGGCTAATCTATGATAACCTTGACTAATTACACAAATGTGCACACATAACTAGTAATGTTTGTCCCATCATTGATTTTATAAACTTTACAAACACTAGATTTGTCTAAACGGTGATAGTGACATGAAAAATTATACCGAAACTCTTGTCATTACTAACATTACTACTATTAGCAAATGCTGTAAGAGAAGTTTCAACAATTTCGGGCACTTGCTAACAAAATATGAACTGTGTCATGCGATAAACGTTCATTTGAAAGTAAATATTATTATCATATTAAAATAACATGGGTCTAAGTGCTGCAAGCATGCATGCTGCTCACCTTCTCCATTCAGCCCGGAAGAGAAGAGGGACATGGCGCTGTTGTGCAGGGAAGGAGCTACATAAGATCATTGGCAATAATTCATAATTAATAATATTAATTATGGATTATTTAAAAAAAATTGATTGATTAATTAATAATTAATAAATTATTACATAAGCATAATATTCTAATTAGCTTATAATGGGGCACCACCGGGAAAACCTGGACCAATGATTGGGCGTACGTTCAGTCTCAGAGAGCTCGGGCACTGACTTTGTCAACCAGCTTTTATCACAATATATACGAAAAACCAGGACAACTTCTCTTTATAGCATAACAGGATTTATTCACACTGATGACATTAATTTACAATCAACATCAACATTGCTGTATAAACCCTATTAACTATAACATGTTACAAACAAGCATCAAGAAGGGTGTGTGTGTGTGTGTGTTTGTATGTGTGTGAGAGAGAGTGTGGAAGACAGTGAGTGGTTTAGCGAGAGTGTGTGTGTGTGTGTGTGTGTTTGTGTGTGTGTGTGTGTGTGAGCAGGTGAGTGTGAGGGAACGAGGTGTGTGAGAAAGAGAGAGGGGGGAGTGGTGAGCCCGAGCGGGGGTAAAACGTGGCAAGATGGCGGCGGTGGCGCTGCAGGCTACGTCACGCGAGGGTCACTGACCACGCCCGTAATGGCGGCTCGCCAAGAACGCACGTGACTCACAATAAAGGAGGGGCGTCGGGAGCGAGGGAGATTCAAGTTACTCGGCTCCAAGTGTAGGTTAGTAGGGAAGAGGGAGAGAAAGGAAAGCACTCAAGGGTGTCGTCATGCAGGCGGTATTGAGGTGCAGTAACCTGTCTGTGTTACGCAGAGACACGCTCGGCTCAGCTGGTGAGCGGCGTGAATCTGGACATTGAACCAACACAGCCGAAGTACTGACCAATCCCGAGTGCGAGGGGACACAATAGCGGTCCGATGAGGTCGGACTACTATGCATCACAAGCAGACACAAATGAGCGGAAGAAGAATAACAAACACAGTAACACAGACAATGTCTTTACAACATTAAAAATTGCAGCATAAACCCGAACGTGGCGGTCCATATTAACAAGCCCTTACAGCTGGTATAAAAGAAAACACACACTATCTTATATCTGCCCAGAGCTAAAGCCTCTTACTTTTGCAGAAGATGGAGTGATGTGTCGTCGTTCCTCGTGCGTCCTGGTTGCGGCGGAGGTAATGGGGTTAGCGGCTCCCAGCGGCTAACGGGTCCTCGGTGAGGGGGTAAGTCTCTGGCGAGGCGAGTCGATTCCGGCTCGTAGCGGGGAATCACTCAGAAAAAGGGGTACTTATCCTTCTTCTTGAAGCGGGCAGTCCTGGTTATCTGCCAGGCTTCGCATCCGCGGGCATCCGGTCGAGAGGGTCAATCCGTGGTCTCGTACCGGGCGGCTCTGTGATCCTCGGCGAGGGGCAAGTCTCTGGCGAGGTGAGCTGATTCCGCCTCATAGCAGGGAATCACTCAGGGAAAGAAGGGTTACTTATCCTTCTTCTTGAAGCGGGCAGTCCTTGTTATCTGCCAGGCTTCGCATCCGCGGGCATCCGGTCGAGAGGGTCAATCCGTGGTCTCGTACCGGGCGGCTCTGTGTTCCTCGGCGCACAGAGTGGAGGAGAGGAGAGGAAATCAGCTCGACCAGTGAGGGAAATCCGTAGGCCTAAAGCGTCTAATTGCACAGTAGTAACTCTTGCTAAAGCGTTCGCCACGTGGGACGAGTTGTTAACTTTAGGAGCAGTTACTGGTCACTTCCATTGACTATGGGAGTCACAGTCGGAAGCGCTGCCTTCGGGTGCGCTTCGCGTTATTATAGTCGCGCGTGACGTCATTGGCCATGGCGGATTTCACCCAATGGGAGCTGTGGATTCCCTGGGGACCCCTGCTGGTCAGCGGGGGTTCTGCTGGGGTTTGACTCTGCTGAGTCATCCAAAAAGAGGGGGTTGACTCTGTTCTTTTGTTCTCTTGGGACCCAACATGTGGTCTCAGGCTTTTATGGTTACATACAGGCCCCAAAGTTAACAAAGAAAGTGTGGACCTTTGTTGGTAATCCTTGTACGGCACAACAGCGCCTTCAGTTCAAAACAGTAGTTCGGTTATGTCATGTGACTTCCCAGGGCATATTTCAATACAATATTTCACTGTAATAATACTGTTTAATGCTGTGAAATCCTTGCATTTTTTACTGTGTTGCTGTGATATTACAGACCTTGTTGTGATATAACAGCAGGTTTTAGATTGCAGGATTTTACTGTAAAATAAGAGTTAAATGCTGTAAAATCCAAGGATACTGTAGTTTTTACAGGTATTCATTGGGATATTACAGGGAAACTTAATTACAACAAGGTACTGTAAAGTAATACTGTTAATTATTATGAAATGCTGATAATTTCTAACAGTGCAGTGCCTCTCTCTCCCTCTGTTCTTCCTTCTCTGCCTGTTCTTTTAAAAAGTCCAGCAGCTCACTCTCCCTTGGCCTCTTCCTGCTCTGCCCTCTCCTGCAGAAGGGGTAGAGGCCGAGGTGCTCACCACACCACCTATAGTGGCAGTGAGATTTGCTGCAACAACCAGGGGCGGACTGATTGAGTGCTGCCCCTGGAGTGCAGCATCCATCTCACTGTACCACTGCCAGGTGGCAGCAGTTACACTCCCGGCCTCTACCCCTTTGCCTGTCGGTGGGTATCTTAGCTCCTGAAAATAGGTTATTAAATATTACACTGCAAAACTGATTGGCCTGGCAAACAAAAGCTATGTAATTAATTTAAAAGTATTCTAAGAAAGGCTCTCAGGATAATACCAAGCAGAGAAACAGGCATATTACCTTATATTTGTCCTTTAAATTGTTCCACTTCTTCTTCGCCTGCTTGGCCGTTATGGCCATGCCCGAAGTGGCAACAAAGTCCCTGGGAAAAACAAATACAGGAATAAGTGAGGTGACACGCTACTTCAATAAAATACTAACCATTATGGATGAAGACTCTAATCCTTGCCCAGCCATACAAGCAATGATACAAGCACCCAAAAGCAATACTCACTCCCATCCTGACTTGGCCGAGTTTCGCCGGCCGGTGAAAAGGGCCTCGTTAGCCGCCCGCCACTGTCTGAGGGCCGGGTTTCCTCAGTTGTCCCTCGATTGAAATATTGCTTATGTTACTTAAAATGCACAATGACAGCTATTATAACAAGTATAGTACGTTTGTGCAGCATGGTAAATGGACAAGCAAACAAACATTTGGTCGAAACCACAAAGATAGTGCTCTGGTACAACGTTATAGTTAAATAAAAAATATAAAAATTATTAATCTTTGATTTGATTTCGCCCTAAGACAAACCACTTTTCCCCCTAACAAATAATACAACAGTTTCCAAGACCAAAGACTGCCTGTTACATGTGCGGACAATGAATTATATCTCATGTTTTACTACTACAGAGAGAGCCAGCGACAGATTTCAAAAAGTCATGCCGGGATAACGTTGTTTTTAGCGGGGTAATGTCACGGGTTGATGGTGTGTGTGTGTGTGTGTGTGTGTGGCTGGTCCTGGTGGTGGCACTATTTTCAGGTGAAGCTCTCTCAGCTTTGGAGCATTTCTTCGCATGACCTGGAAAGACACTGTGGGTGAGGGTGGAGTGATTGGTGGGCTGGGCTTCCTGGGGGTGTCCCCGACCTGGCCCAACAGGGCTAATTAGGTGATGCAGGGCAGGTGCGGAGAGAGCGCGGAAGGGAGCGGAGCTCATAGAGACGCGGAGCGGCGTGGTCAACACGTGTGTGCAGGAAGAAGGCCGACACGGAGAAGAACCTCCAGCCTACGGCCCGGTTCAAACGAGTGCCACAGTCGAGGACAGCCCACCGCCACGAGGGTCACCCGCGGTACGCAGAGGGAAGCAGGGTCTGGCGCACACGCTGTGCCCACACGTCGCTGCAGTGCGGGGAAGAGTGAGACACGCTTCGTGGGAAAGCGGAGGGGTGAACGTGCGCTTCACCCCTCCTTCAGTTAAGTCTCACTAACATACTTTACCCCCTTGAATCTGAGAAACAGCGCTAGTTTATGCCCTGGCTCGGAGACGTCAGGATTTGAAGCAGCTATAAGCTCCATAGGGGGAGAGCCTTTTAAATTATTTCCTGCCTGCTTTTATTTGCTTGCTTTTTAACTTGAACGTGTGTTTTATTTTGATTGCAGTGTTTTTAAGGAATGATTCGGCTCCCCTTGTGGCTTTTAAAGCTTGATTTTTTGAACTTTGATTTGATGGACTCTTGGTGTACCAAGAGACAAATCTGCTGACGTCTGTCTTCCTCTGATCCCCACTAGTGGAAGGAGCCTCTACACAGCAAAGGACTGGAGACTGGCGTGAGCTGCAGCAGGAGGCTGGGAGAAGATTGCTTTTACCTGGGCTAGGCCCTGCATGGACCCTTTTTAGAAAGGAACTGGGACTTGGTGACGTTTTAAATTTGTTCACGGACTCTTTTACCCCTTTTTTTTTCGAAACTGCTTTTAACTTGTGTTTTAATAAATTGTTTTATGATTCACGTTAAAAGTCGTTGTCTGCATGCTGATTTGGGTCAGAAATACTCCCCAGTGGCAATTATTAAAATTTACCTTTAAAAAGTCACACCCCTTACCCGTGACAAATTTTGGCGTTGTCGGCAGGACCTGCTACTGGGTTGAGTAACTGGCCTGTTTCAGCATGCAGGGGGGAGAACCACAAGCCACAGGGCCGCCAGTAATGGTGATGCCATTTATTATGGGGGGCCCATGGATGCCAAAGTTTAGTGGCATTGGTTCTGAAGTAAAATTGGGAGAATGGAAACTCCAGATAGAGACTATGCTAAGCTTCCAGCCCCTTAGTGACCCTCAGAAGGCAGATTTTGTGTTGGGATCATTAGAGGGGGAGGCAAAGAGGGAGATTTTGACTCTGGAGCTAGTAAACAGAAACACTCCCAAGAAAATATTTGATGTACTGCTTACATTATATGGTGATAATACTCATGTCTCCACCCTCCGAACACAGTTTTTTAACTGTAGGCAAGAACCACAACAGTCCCTAAGATCTTTCTCTCTCCGTCTGCGAGAATTGTTTTTCAGGCTGAAACAGAGAGATGACACTGCCCTTGGGCAGGGTGACGTCCTGTTACGGGACCAGTTCATAATGGGGCTGAGAGAAGGCCCCATCTGCCAAGACCTACGGCGCCAAGTCAGGAAGAACCCTGGGCTGTCCTTTGACGAGGTCAAGATGGAGGCGCTAGCTCTGGAAGAAGAACAAGATGAACAGTGGCTGCCGTCTACCTCCTTGGCAGTGAATAAGCAGACACCTTGCTCAACACCTACGGTAACAGACTGGAAACAAGAGTTCCGGAATGAAATTCTCAGGGAGGTAAAGGAACAAATGATTGAGATGACAAAGACAATCTTAACCGAACTGAGAGACAATGGCAGACATGACACTTACACCTCACAGCCCTCACGTCCAAGACCACACTCAAACAATTTTAGCAGGGACAGGCACAGAGCCAGAGCTGTAGACGACCCGTCCAAATATAAATGGGACTATCAAGGACGTCCAATTTGTAATACCTGTACTGAAGCTGGACATTTTAGTCGTAGCTGCCCCTCCAAATCAGCCACTCAGGATTTTTAGTTTCTCCGGCTACCGTGGGTCAGGTGTCCGGACCCCCCATAACTGACCCCACCAGCTCCCATTCTGAGGCAAAAATAACAGGGACCTGTCCCTAAGTCACTGTAAAGGTAGATGATGAAGATGTACAGTGTTTACTTGATACTGGTTCCCAGGTAACCCTCTTTAGTGAGAGTCTTTGTAATGCGCTCTTTAAGAATAAGGAACGGGGCGGAGTGTTGTCCTGGCTTAAGCTTAGGGCAGCAAATAAGCTGAGCATCCCTTATACAGGCTACATAGTTGCTGATTTTCAGGTTGGGGGGATCCAGGTCCCAGCCCGTGGTATAGTCGTAGTCAAGGACGATTTTATTGGGGACAAAAAGGCAATCCTGGGGATGAATGTGATTTGGGACTGCTGGGAGGAAATTTTTAACAGACGCAGGCCAAATTCCCCCCATTCCAAAGACTCCCCTGTTAAAGATGGGTGGGATAGTGTTTTAATCGACTGCCAACGCATCCAAGCCACTTCTGCTAGGGAGAACTGGCAAAGCACAGCCCGACTGGCATACCGTTCCGCAGTGTCTGTCCCAGCCCAAAGTGAGGTTTTGTTGTGGGCAAAAATCCCGCCCCGCTCCTGCAAACCAGAATATGCATTGGTAGAACCCTTAGCAGAGAAAGAGGGAGTTGAAGTGGCTAGGGCTCTGGTGACAGTCAAGAAGGGCAGATTCCCCATTAGGGTTAGGAACATCAACCCCTTCCCTGTGGTCCTTAACCGGTCCCAGAGGATGGCTAATGTCTATGCTGTCTCCCCAGAGAATATTAAAGAGGAGAGAGACATTTCCATTGCAGAAGTGAGCCCAGGAGTTGTGGAAGTAGACCTTGTTGATGTCAGCAGGGACCTGAACGAAGCCGCTGGAGAAAACCTGGCTTTTACCCCCATCAAAGGTGATGGCCTGACAGAGGAGCAACAGCTTCGACTGGACCAGCTCATCCAGAAGTGGGGACATGTCTTCTCCAGGCACGAGGAGGACTACGGACACACCAGTGTGATCAAGCACAGGATTCCAACAGGTACTGCAGAGCCCATCAAGGAGAGGTATAGGCCTGTACCCCCTACCCTTTACAAGGAGATCCGCAGCTTACTGCAAGGTATGCTGGAGGGTGGGGTTATTAGGGAGAGCAGTAGCCCCTGGGCGGCCCCCATTGTGTTAGTCCAAAAAAAATGTGGAGCTTGGCGCTTTTGTGTAGACTACCGAAAACTCAATAATGTCACACACAAAGATGCTTTCCCTCTTCCCCGGATTGAAGACTCCCTAACCAGCCTTACACAAGCTGAATGGTACTCTACCCTCGATTTAGCTAGTGGGTACTGGCAAGTTGAGGTTGAAGACAGTGACAGGGAAAAAACGGCATTTACCACCCCTTTTGGCTTGTTTGAGTTTGAGAGGATGCCATTTGGCCTTTGTAATGCCCCTGCAACCTTCCAGAGACTAATGCAGCGATGTTTAGGCGATCAACTCACTGAATCAGCTCTTGTGTACCTGGATGATGTAATTGTGTTTTCTAAAGACTTTTCAGCCCACCTTGACGATCTCGAAAAGGTGTTTCAGGCCCTTGGTCGCTATGGCCTCAAGCTTCGCCCTGACAAATGCCGGCTGTTCCAGAAACAAGTCAAGTTCCTGGGGCACAAAGTCAGCAGCCAGGGGGTCACACCTGACCCAGAAAAAGTGAGTGCTGTCCAGAGTTGGAACACCCCCACCACAGTCCGACAGGTGAGATCCTTTTTAGGGTGTGTGGGCTATTACAGACGATTCATCAGAGATTTCTCAAAAATTGCAAAACCACTGAATGAACTCCTGAGGGGCACAGGCCGGAGCCGGGGAAGACACTCGCAGCCCATCCAATGGACTGAAGAGTGTGAGACGGCCTTCAAACAGTTGAAACAAAACTTGGTGGAAGCCCCCATTTTAGCCTTTGCAGACTACATACGGCCCTTCATTGTATACACCGATGCCAGCAATTGTGGGTTAGGAGCCATTTTGGCCCAAGAACAGGATGGTTTGGAACGAGTCATTGCATATACTAGTAGAAGCCTTCACCCATCTGAGCGTAATGATGCAAATTACAGTTCCTTTAAACTCGAGCTGCTAGCTATGAAATGGGCAATTGTGGAAAAATTTAAAGATTATCTGTGGGGTGTAAAAATTACTGTTGTCACAGACAATAACCCATTGGTCCATCTGCAAACTGCAAAGCTCGGAGCAGTAGAGCAAAGGTGGGTTGCTCAATTGGCTAGTTTTGATTACACCATCAAATACCGCCCAGGGAGAGACCATACTAATGCTGATGTTCTGTCTAGGCTACCACCCACTCCTGCAGATCCAACATCAGACGACCAAGAGCACGACGATGACCTGCTGGTGAGAGTGGTGGGAGCCTCAGACACTGGAGGGGGCTGGTTTGCCAGCTGGGGATGGGACCCTGACCGGTGGAAAACTTTACAAGGGGAAGACCCTAACCTCTGCCAAGTCCGCCAATATCTGGAGCAAGGTGGGTTACCTGACTCTGCTCAGAGACTGTTACTCCCACAAGCAGTAAAGGGACTGTTGAACCAGTGGAGGAGATTAGAGCTCAGAGATGGGGTTGTATGTAGGAAGATACATGATTCACTGACTCTTGAAACCTTAAAGCAGGTAGTAGTCCCTGAATCCAACATCCAGGCCCTGTTAGAAGCATGCCATAAACATGCAGGACATCCAGGGACAGAACGCATGCTATCCCTGCTGCGGAGGAACTTCTACTGGCCCCAAATGGAACAGGTAGTACAAGTCTACACCCAAAAGTGCCCTCGCTGTGTACTACACAAAACAAAAACTAATGCTAAAGCTCCTCTCGTCCCCCTAACTGCTAAGGCCCCCATGCACATCCTGGCTATGGATTTCCTGACACTCAGCCGTCCAACAGACAGATACCAGAACATTCTTGTCATAACTGACCTGTTTATCAAGTATGCATGGGCAATCCCCACCCCAGACCAAACAGCAATAGCTACAGCTCGTGCATTGTGGACCAATGTCATCCAGCCCTTCGGCTGCCCAGAGGTCCTTCATTCTGACCAAGGCCCAAATTTCGAGTCCAAGTTGATTAAAGAACTCTGCCAAGTATACGGTTGCCGTAAAAGTCGCACAACTCCTTACCACCCACAGGGTAACGGAGCCTGTGAAAGGTTTAACCAAACACTTTTGAACCTGCTAGGAACCCTAGAGGTAGAGCAGCATAATAACTGGGTGGGATATTTACCTGGGCTAGTTCAGTCCTATAATAACACCATCCACAGCTCCACATGTTATGCACCCGCCTTCCTGATGTTCGGTCGCCACCTTAGGACCCAATAGACATGTTAACTGGATCAGTGGGCCCGGAAGTTTCTGCTACTACAACTGAGTGGGTTGGGAACCATCACAGGCAGCTCAGCTATGCTTACAGCAAGGCAACAGCTCACTTAAACAAGGCAGCAGAGAAAAACAAAAGGATCTATGATCAGACAGCTCAACAGGCCCCACTGCTCCCAGGAGAACGTGTGCTGGTTTTAGATCAGAGGAGACAAGGCAAGGGAAAGTTGAGTGATAGATGGGAGAACCAGCCTCATGTGGTAGTAGCCCAACCCTACCCCGACCGCCCAGTGTACAAAATCAGACCCGAAGGCAGGGAAGGCCCAGAACGTGTCCTCCATCGCAATAATTTGCGCCCCTGCCTCCCCTGTCTAGCCCCAAGGGCAGCTGAAAGCACAGAACCTTCCACCATGGAGACCAACGAAAATCCGCCACTTTGGGGTTTTGCACTCACCTTCGGTCCTGCCAATCCTGGGGATGCTGCTGAAGGTCAGGTCCCTGAATTAAGACGTTCCCAGAGGGAAAACAGGCGTCGCCCTCTAAGATATAGGGAGTGAGCTGTTCTAGGGACTAGAACACTTAAAGTTGGGGGGAGTGTCACGGGTTGATGGTGTGTGTGTGTGTGTGTGTGTGTGTGTGGCTGGTCCTGGTGGTGGCACTATTTTCAGGTGAAGCTCTCTCAGCTTTGGAGCATTTCTTCGCATGACCTGGAAAGACACTGTGGGTGAGGGTGGAGTGATTGGTGGGCTGGGCTTCCTGGGGGTGTCCCCGACCTGGCCCAACAGGGCTAATTAGGTGATGCAGGGCAGGTGCGGAGAGAGCGCGGAAGGGAGCGGAGCTCATAGAGACGCGGAGCGGCGTGGTCAACACGTGTGTGCAGGAAGAAGGCCGACACGGAGAAGAACCTCCAGCCTACGGCCCGGTTCAAACGAGTGCCACAGTCGAGGACAGCCCACCGCCACGAGGGTCACCCGCGGTACGCAGAGGGAAGCAGGGTCTGGCGCACACGCTGTGCCCACACGTCGCTGCAGTGCGGGGAAGAGTGAGACACGCTTCGTGGGAAAGCGGAGGGGTGAACGTGCGCTTCACCCCTCCTTCAGTTAAGTCTCACTAACATACTTTACCCCCTTGAATCTGAGAAACAGCGCTAGTTTATGCCGTGGCTCGGAGACGTCAGGATTTGAAGCAGCTATAAGCTCCATAGGGGGAGAGCCTTTTAAATTATTTCCTGCCTGCTTTTATTTGCTTGCTTTTTAACTTGAATGTGTGTTTTATTTTGATTGCAGTGTTTTTAAGGAATGATTCGGCTCCCCTTGTGGCTTTTATAGCTTGATTTTGTGAACTTTGATTTGATGGACTCTTGGTGTACCAAGAGACAAATCTGCTGACGTCTGTCTTCCTCTGATCCCCACTAGTGGAAGGAGCCTCTACACAGCAAAGGACTGGAGACTGGCGTGAGCTGCAGCAGGAGGCTGGGAGAAGACCGCTTTTACCTGGGCTAGGCCCTGCATGGACCCTTTTTAGAAAGGAACTGGGACTTGGTGACGTTTTAAATTTGTTCACGGACTCTTTTACCCCTTTTTTTTTAGAAACTGCTTTTAACTTGTGTTTTAATAAATTGTTTTATGATTCATGTTAAAAGTCGTTGTCTGCATGCTGATTTGGGTCAGAAATACTCCCCAGTGGCAATTATTAAAATTTACCTTTAAAAAGTCACACCCCTTACCCGTGACAGTAACATGAATGCTAACCGCCCGGTCATCTTGCTAGCTGGCGTTGTATGCTGGCCGTCCCGTTAGCAGGACGACACATCTCCGAAAACTTCGGAGCAAATTTTAAACTACGCGCTATCGTGGTGAATCGACCACAGATTTTATGTTTTAATGTCTACATTCTCACATAAAATAATATTAAAATGACATTCCGTGATACTAAAACAATAGTATTTCGACACTTGTAACTTACAGTTGTGTGTCCTCTCCTCCGCCATTGTCGCTATGAAATGCATTCTGGGATACGTGGCTGCTCCAAGTCCACACAAGTCACCACCCGATGCATCCTCGATCAAACGGGCAGGGCAAGAACACATCCGGGTATTTGACTGTACTCGGCGAAATGCAGACTTTTGAATTGGAACAGTACTTGGACTGAGACTGATGACGTTTCTCAAGTACCCAAGAACAGAAGTACAGAGAAGAACGCATATTGAGAAACGGCCTAAGTCTCAGACTGTTTGCTGCTCAGTCTCGTTGTTTGCCATCGTTAGCTTAGCCACAGGGTCGGTCGCTCTGCAACACATGGCTCCATTGTTAACCCTTGAATAGCATGTTGCTAGTTTACTTACCTTACTAAATGTTTGAAAGTTAATAATATGTTGTCTGTGAAAGGAAAGGGTTTATTGTAATGGTGGTTTAACTGGTGTTATTAGATGCATTTTAAGTGCTTCACTTTTGATTACAAATTGATTGTATTGTGTTTTACGATTGATTGTGATTTTGTAATTCATGATTGCATATTTAAAACATTTCATGTTTACATTTTTTTTTCATATTTAAAACCTTTGAATAATTTAAAAAGCTTGTGTATTTAAAACACTGTATCATTTAAAAACACTGCATTGGTAAAAAACACATGCCTGCATAATTTAAAAACATTGTGTAATTTAATTTGATTAATTCGAATAAATATGATAAATAAATATAAAGTTTGATCTAAAATGTTTAAGCATTGTCAGTTATAAATGTTAAAATACAATAACTGTTAAAACACATTAAGTGGTAAAACAGGAGAATTCATACAACAATTAATGTGAAGCGCTGAAGTTCACTTCATTTACATTTAATATAAGGTAAAATAAGGCACTTTCATGGGTTAAAATATTTATAAAGGTGTTTATTCATTTGTTTATTTTTGGCACTTATTTGCACTTATTTAACATTACATGTTTATTTGCAGTAATATGCATCGTGCAATATTTAACATTTCTCTTTTTTCTATTTCTTTTATTTGTTAAAGGTTTTTCACTTAAATGAACTAAATGAACCAAATGGCTGAACTAAAATTTTCAGAAGTAAATTGTTGAACTGAACCACAGCATCTTCAAATAAAAGAAGGAAGGAAAAAAAGGAAAAACTGTTTTGTCATTTGAGTGAAATCCAGTCAACTCTGAGTTGAGATCTCCATCCTTTCAAGTTGGGAAATTGGACAAGGACTTTAAACTAGAACTTGACAGTGACTTCAGCCAGAGATGATTTTTTATATTTATGTGATCATCAATTTACAAAGACACACTTACATTTTGGCAGCTTGTACTGCTGGCATGGCTGCAACTGTGATTAACATCAGACTTCCCTGATTTTCACATGACTTTTATCAGACTGAAGACAAAGTCTTAAATTGAGCATCATAATGTTATACTGGAAAATATATCCAATGCAGTTGATTTACAGTAGGTGAGTAAACTCTCAGCCACATTTCTACAAGTTGGAACTGTTTACTTTGGGTTTACCCCTCACTACAAGCCTGAACTACATAGTTTAAATATATATTGATAAGATGGACTAAGTTATGTCCAACAACAATTACATACAAAGAGGTCTGTATTCTGATATTCATGTAGTATTTTGACCAAAACGGGCTCACAAGGCTTACAAATATCCAATACACTTATCTCATATCATATGTGTGTATTGTTCAGTCTAGTTTGTCTAATCCTCTAAGCTTTAGGGAAAAAACTAGCCTATATTTACAGATGAGGACGAAATTATTAGCCCCCCTATGATTTTGTTTAAGTATTTCCAAAGTGCTGTTAAACAGAGCAAGGAATATTTAGCACAGCTTTTCCAAACATTGTAGTTTTATTTTAGGTGCTAACATTATTGTACTTTGCACACAGAAACAAAAACTACCTGGGTCAAAATTATTAGACCCCCTGATGCTAATAGTCAGTTGTGTATCCTTTTTGCTGGATAACAGCCTGCAGTTGTTGTAGTTTTCATCAAGTGTCAGACACGTCTCCCGAGGAATCCCAGGCCATTCTTTTTCGGTGAATCTCTCAAGCTCCTCCGGGTTTGATGGTCTTCTGGCAAGGACCTTGGTCTACAGTTCACCAGGTTGTCCTTAGCATACTTCAGTCTGGCTTGAAGATGTCTTTTCTGCAGAAGTGGAGTTTTTCTTGGTCTACAACCTCACAGTCCATTCCTGTGCAGGGCTCTACTGATTGTCGTCTTTGAGACTATAATTCCCGACTTTGCTAAGTCATTCCCTAGTGTCTTGGCAGTTATTCTGGGGTCTTTAGACACATCTCTAACTAGTTTTCTACTACCTCTGCCAGGCTTGTTCTGTACTGTGTGGCTCTCATTGAATTTCTTGGTGATATTTCTCACCCAGTTCTTGACACTTGGAAGATAAATCTCAGTTTTAACTTGATTTTACAAGCTTTGAGCATTACAAAGTTAAAGCACATCATTGCACAACAGTGGTTTGTACTATGGCTCAATAAAAAAGTCAGTTCTTAAGGTGGCTAATTATATTGACCCTGGTAATTTTTATTTTTCTCTGAAATAATTCTGATATTGTGTGCAAATAGAAATAATCT
Source organism: Lutjanus erythropterus (assembly GCF_056507025.1). Classification (NCBI taxonomy): domain Eukaryota; kingdom Metazoa; phylum Chordata; class Actinopteri; order Lutjaniformes; family Lutjanidae; genus Lutjanus; species Lutjanus erythropterus. Next base: position 34,385,216 of record NC_139335.1, on the reverse strand, counting down.
AAAGAATCTAAAGAAAACTAGTATGTTTAGAAATGCTATGTTGAAAATTCCTTGCTCTGTTAAAAAAGCACTTAGGAAATAAAAAAAAAAAGAATAAAGAGATTGGTTGATGCATCAACAGGTCGCTGAATATAAGGAACTTAATTCCTCCCCAAAAACAAACCCTATTTCCCATCAGTATTGTCCATGTGGACATGCACTGGATCGGTGTCCACAACTTGGACAGAAGGTGCACAGGGAAATATTAAACTTTTTAAAGGAGAAAGGTCGTGTTTTGCTTGCTTGTGTACAGGACACCTCAGCAAGAATTGTGACAGACGTATTATTTGCAGACAGTGCAACCAAACTCATCCCAGCCTTCTCCATTTTGAAAAAAAGGAAAAAGTTACCCATGGAGATATGGAACTGGCAAGGAGAGAGTTGCACAATGACATCATCTTGTGGTCATACAGGGGCTGGCCACAGTAATGGTATTCTCCCCATCTTACCGGTACAAGTGAAGTGTGCAAAGGGAAATAAAGTGATTAAAACTTATGCTTTTCTGGATCCAGCAAGCATGGGTACCTTTTGTTCTGAAAAGCTGGAAAGGTACATTACGAGTTGTGTTTGACTGCAGAGCAGAATTCAAAGGTGTTTCTCTCAACAGTCAACTTTCTCTCTCCAGGGCCCAAACCTGATCAGCTCATCGGTTGATGCGGTTTAGACAGGACCCTGTGGCTATAATGGCGGACATACAAGCCATATTCCAGGTGGCAGAGGAACATGTGGATTTCTTAAGATTTTTGTGGTGGCCTGAAGGTAACTTGGACCAGGACCTTACAGAGTATCGCAATGGTTGTAAATTTGGTTCATGATTATTTGGAGCTGTATCTTCACCCAGCTGCACATGCTTTGCTCTCAGGAAGACTGCTCTTGTCTACCTCCAACATGGCAGTGTGACTGAGCGCATCGCGAGAGTCGGACCACAGAGGCGAGATCCAACATGGCGTAAGCATAACAAAAGCAAAACAAAACTATCTCATTTAAAGACATTAAACTACATCACGGATTGAACCGCATCCAGATCTCATCGGCTTCTATCAATCCGGAACAGACGAACCCGACAGTGGAGGACATAACGGACTTGGAAGCGTTTATCGACCACTACTATCACCACCGGCAAAACAACATGAACCCTCCGGATACACCAAACCCTCTCAAAAGAAAAAAGAAGGACTCATCTACGGACACCAATGACCTTCAAACCACCGAAATTGAGGTTAGTCTCCTGGCAAGTATTAACCAAAAACTCGATCGGCTCGTTTCATTACACGAAGAAGTTAATGAAATACTCAATAGCCTGGAATTCACTCTCAACAATATCGTTTCTCTTCAAAAAACAAACCACGATCTTCAGACCTCCGTCAAATCACTCACTGATCAGATGCACGCTGTCGCAAAAGAAAATAAACTGATGAAAGGAACAATTTTGGACTTACAAACTCACTCCATGCGTGACAAACTCATCTTCTCAGTCATCCCGGAAAAATCACCCGACAACCCAGAAACATCGATAAAAAAACTTCATGACTGCTCACTTGAAACTACCACCCGATACCATCCAAAACATCTCATTTCATAGAGTTCACCGCCTAGGAAAACGATCAGAAAACAGACCCAGACCCATCATAGCCAAATTCGAACATTTCCAGCAAAAGGAACTGGTCAAAAGCAAGGGAAAGGCACTGAAAGGCACTACATTTGGTCTCAATGATCAATACCCGCGAGAGATAAACGAGCGACGGAAAATACTGTACCCAATCTTAAAAGAAAACAGAAAAACAACAAACGTGCATCTCTGGTTGTCGACAGACTCTACATTGACGGACAGCTATTCAGGAACACAAAAACTACTCCATGGCTCTTCTAAATGAATGAAATGAATCCAAAGGAGCAGAATTAATAAACATAATACAATGTACTGGAAGTAATTACTAATAAATGGACTTACGATCCAAAAATAAATCGAAATGAAATATAATGTTTAACTCAATATAGGAGTGATTATTGATTAGTCATTCTTATATCACATTTACCCTGTCTGGAATATTACAAACCTCCTGCCCGACCCGCTCTTCTACCTGAGGATACTGTACTGCCCAGTGAGGCTCTTAGCAGTGATCTTCCCTCTCTTTGTTCATGCATTATTTATGTTTTTGTCACAATTTTTATTTATTTTTTCTCATGTTCCATGTTTTCATGTTCTGTGTTATATGTTGCCCCCCCGCCAACCAACCACACACACACACACACACCATCTTCGCGTACACACACACACGCGCACACACACACACACACACACACACATAACATCTCCATATGTCCTACTCTCACCCTTCATTCAAGATATAGCTAACATGTAACCATGCAATCAACTTCATAACATGGAATGTATGTGGCATCCGCAATCAATCTAAAAGAATTAAAATAATTAATCATCTCATCAAATTAAAGGCTGATATATGTTTCATACAAGAAACACACTTAACAAACTCAGAATTGCAATATCTTAAAATTAAACAGTATGATAAAATATTCTCATCAACATACAACAGCAAACAAAGAGGGGTCTCAATTTTAGTACGTAAAAATATTCCATTTATTCACAATACTTCTATTATTGACCCAGATGGGAGATTTATCATTATTAATGCATCTATTAATCAAACAACATTCACACTTGCTAACATCTATGGTCCCAACAGTGATGACCCTTCTTTCTTTCATAATTTCCTTTCCTTATTACAGGATTCAACAAATGTCATATTAGCTGGAGACTTCAATACTGTTATCAACCCCACAATTGACCGCTCAAGTATCTCTGGCAGCTCTCGAAACTGACGCTCCACTGAAATTCTAAAACAATACATGGAGGATTATGGACTTGGCGATAGTTGGAGAATGAGAAACCCATCCTTGACAGAATACACATATTTCTCCCCCCTCCATCATTCTCACTTCAGAATTGATTTTTTCCTTGTAAGTAAATCATTTACCAAACACATCCAAGAGAACATTATCCATCCAATTATAATCAGTGATCACACTCCAGTTTCACTACTGATAAATACTCACACACATATCAAATATCCTACAAGATTGCACTTTAACACATCACTTTTAGATGATCCCGATTTCACCTCTATGATCCAAAGAGAGTGGGCATCCTTTTTGGAGACGAACGACTCTCCGGAAATCTCACCATCATTACTATGGGAAACGGGTAAAACAGTAATAAGAGGAGATCTTCACCCATCCTCACATCAGCACAGGGGTGAGTAGATATTGAGTGAATTTTCATTTTTGGGGGAACTATCACTTTAATGCTGACATTTATTTCTAACATGAAAACTGCACATTAAACAACAGCAGATTTAAACATGACGCTGTCTGTCTGACAACTGCTTCAACATTATTTTAGTGAGTGTGTGAAGATGAGTTCATGAAACAAGAAGTTCATAAATTCAAAATGTTATTATAAAAAGCCACCCCAATATTTTATTTAATGTAATTGCCATTTAATTTAATTTAATTGTAATTTCATTTCATTATAGCAATGAAAAACATACAATGTCCCAAAGGTAAAATGCCCTGCCTACCAAAATTCTGCATATGAAACAGTTGATACGAAAATAGGTGTTGTTGCCTCTTTTTGACACAAGAGGGAGTATCCCCTAAAGTGAGCATCTCTGCCAGAAGTAAATAAAGTCATTTCGTGCTGAATTGGACAGAGATGTGTTAAAATGTGATGTACTGTTCTCATCTGTGTATTTTCAGCAAACAAGCTGGAATGAAAGTAAAAGAAGAAAATCAAAATTCACACTGACTTTATTCAAGTGTGCAACATGCGGATCATAGACAATGTCATTTTTAAAGTGTTAATATGCATCTCTAAATCACCAAATGGAAGTTACCATGACAGCACGATGCACACAGTTTCTGCTGCTTTTGCATTATGTTACATTTCTACATTATTTGTTCAGTGATATTACGAACATACAGCTCAGCAACTTATCATTTTTAACGTCTTCTCTCAGTTTATAAGCTATATCGCTCATAAACAACCTTGCTAAGACAATAATTAGTTAAAGAGCAGTGCTTTTTATAGACGATTTAATCTGAAACTCTGAACATAACCTGCTCCCGACCAGGTTATGAGTTTAGTATAAGTTACCATGGTGATCTAGCCAGGTGAAAAGAGTGCCACCTTCCTGACACTGAAAACCATGGCTTCTCTCAACGTATCACACTAACCCATTAGTCTTGCTTTGTAGTACACCCCTCTGGCTACCCAATACACAAGCAGAAACCGGACCTCAGGAGTTCAAGGTCTACTCAAACCAAGGGAAGTTTCAACATCATACTGAAAATAAACATTTCGTCATCTTAATGCCCATAAAGTCACTATACACATAGCGATAATGTAACCAGGTCAGAGTTCAAGGTATGTCAGGACAATTTCCAACTGAAATACATTACAAAGAAATGTAATAGAATTAGTAGGGTACTACATTAGACATATTTTAACTTTGGAGGAACAATCATCACAATCAACCATGCAGTAATAAGGGTCATGGAGCCCCTATTGAAGATCCCTGTGTTATGGCAACCAAATTGTCTATACTCACAAATAAATCACATTAGAGACCAACACAGTCACACCACCAGGCTAGCAACTAGGGGTTCTCTAGATAAACAAAAACCCAGAACAGATGCAGTGTGTAGATCTGTAACTTATAGAGCCATCATAATATACCAATGTTGCCTCTGATTACTAAAATACCCAGTAAGGAGACTTAAAAGACTGTGTTGGAATGAAATTTGTAGCGTAAAACATCTGCATTCATATTGATGCTTTTTATGTATTACATATCTTGTTTTATATATTGAAAATAAAATAAAACAAGACGAACAGAAAATAAAAAAGCCAGTGTACCTTTACCTGACTGATGTGTAGCCAATATAAATTCAGAGATTTAAAAGGAATATTAAATGATTAAAATGAACATCAGAAAGAATACTACTAATTATCATCCATTTAAACAGTTTACAGACCTAAATGAATACTGTCAGGTGTTGAGATTGTTCTTAAATAACTGTGTCTGTAGACAATCGTACCAGTGAGTTTGACAGCTGATACTCCTATTATCAGCTTGTAATCAGTAGCTGTTGTTGACACTAAAAGGAACCAAGGATTTTTTATCTTGCAGCTTCATGTTCTCCATCCTTGCATCTCTTCCTTGCATCTCTCTCTCATGCCCTCACTGGGTGGAGCTAAGGTGCGAGGAGAGGAAGCGAGTGGAGGAATAAGGAGATGAATTTATCCATGGAAACTCTGTCCATTACATCCTATGACCTCAACACCTTGCCCTGTGGTCTCTGGGAAAGAGTTAAAAGCAGAAATATTGACTAAGCAATTATATATATCAGCATTATTATCTCTGTCAGGTGTAAGTTTAGAAGGGATGCAATCGCCTGTATGCGTGTGCGTGTATGACGGATCTGGAGCTTGTCCACAGCAAATCTTATATATACTGAACCCATCAGCTTAATTTTTTGTGCACATTTCTGACTGTATTTTGAAGGACCTCTACAGTTCACAGTCAATAAAAAAATCTTTTTGAATGCTCCCACGCATGTAACATCTGTGCCCAGAGGCATTATGTTTTTGGTCAGCCCATTCTTTTGAATGTGATATCTAACAGCTTGAGCCAGTCCTTCAAACTTGGCACAAATGACCACTTGGACTCAAGGATGAACCTCACTAAACACGATTTTGGCCATAATGCCAGACTTTGTGCAGCGAAAGAACACTAAATTTTAAAGATGGTTGCTGTGGGACCTGTAAAAGCCTCATATATTCATATATTCACACATTATGCTAACAATAACATACTAGTTAACATTCTGATAACACTGACTAACTTAAGATGTGACCATCCATTACCATGTTGCTTTTTTGGGAAAAGGAGAGAGTTGACCAAGGTGACAAGTTTGCTCAGCTGTTATTGAGGATCAAGGCATAAGACTTAGGAATGTCCAGTTTTGACAGAATTTCACATTAATGTCTAATACGATACTTGCAGCACTGCAGAGCATTTAGTTATTTGTAACTATTTACATGTAATTACAAATGTTGGTAGAATGAAATGGAAACAGAAGTGGCCACAGAAAGTGATTTTCCATAGCAGATCGAATGGTGTGATCAAGCATTTGGACCACCAAGTGCACTATTGAAGGCTGACTTCATTAACATTGTTATAATAGATTTCATGGTCAAAGATCAGCACACTCACTATGTTTAACTGTTGCATTTTAACTTGCAAAGTGAGTGATGCCCAAATAGATGCAAACTGGTTCACATTAAAAGTTGGGAGTAGTCACCTTCTCTGTCCCAAAATCTTTATTCATTTGCAATACATGAAAATAATAACCATTATGACAAGTTTTTTTCACATTGTTTTTCATTTTCAATAATTTCGTAAAAACCTTTCAACATATTGTAAATTAAATGTTTTGAGAGAGAACTAGACTTTTGCACCTCATCTGTAGCTGTTTTCAGTATTTAGAGAATCTGCCCCGTGATGGGAAACTTAAACAAATAATGGTATTTTAGGACCTGGGGAACTCCTACTAGTGCAGCTGCAGTGAGACCCTGAATCAATGACAGAAACTACTGCAGGAAAGTCGCCATAAAATGGCATTATAATAAAGAGAAAAGAGCCTAATGAGCAACACGCTCATCCCAGGAGTTTATCTGCTCACTCGGTTACTTTTGACTTCACCTTCAGTTGTGTTCATTCACCTGTATCACAGAGCTTTGCTGAGTGCAAAGGGGACTGGGCAGAGCTGTGACACAGAGCCGACAGACAGCAGCTCAGAGCCGAGGAGCTCTGGATGAGAGGGTGGGTAGCAGACTGGTGCTTCTGGAGGAAAAAGACACTGGAGTTGCTGTGATGTCGGCTACTTTACTGACAGGAGAAGAGCTCAGAATGTATGTTACAAACTTTTAGGATTATAAAGAGGATTTATCGTCTCTCCTGCTTCAACTTTTTGCAACAACAATGAAGAAAGCATGGAGCCGCTGACCAGCCAGAGAGCCCAGCTTTATTTTTGGATACTTTTGAGATGAAAAAATTGATTTATTTTTACTCCTGTCTTTGCAGCAACAATTCACAAAACAATTATGGATGTGCTGACCAGTCAGATGAGAGCTCAGAGTTTGTTTCGGGATAAAAAAAAAAGTGGATTTACCTTCATATCTGCTTGTAAACCTGTGTGCAGCAGCACCATGGAGGAGTCCACCATTCTGTTTACAGGTAAATGACGCACAGATGCAGTGCTTTTGTACTGACATTTTTGGCCATGCAAGTCAAACTGTGTGCTGCTGAGTTGCATTTTCATGACCGTTTATATTGCAGTGAGCCTGACTGGCCGCAGGCTGCAGTCCCTTCTGCCCCTCTCCAACAAGCAAGTGTTGTGATACTGAGCTCATGTGTGTGCAGGAGAGCAGAGAGAAAGACATTTTTAAAAGTCTCTTCATGTTCAGCTCTCAGTACTTCAGTTCATCTCCACTGTCGGTGTTTTTTACCATCAGATGTCTGTTTTTATTTCACACAGTTGATGTCTGTCAGTCTCTGCATGCTCATGATTGCTGCAATAAACTGTTGCTTGCACTCATGAAACACGTGCAGCTCGTCTAGTGGGAGGGGCGGAGGACACAAAACGAAACCAATTCAGATGAGAATCAAAAATCAACTGTTTTCAGGCTTTCTACCTACTGCAGCTTTAACTAATATTTCAGAAACAAAGCTTATTGTAGCTGACTAAAACTAGGTGGAACCATATTTTATTCAGCTGAAATAAAAATACATGCAGTATGTGTTACAGCCTCCATACGAAAAGAATCATGGCTCGCTAGGGGCAGGAGGCTGCAACATATAAAATGAGGACACCACACCAAAAAGGTACTGACTTAACCCACAAGCTTTATTGTGAAAAATCCAAAGTGTTGAACAAAACACAACATAACTAAGGGGAAACAAAAGGGGGCTGGAGACCCTGGCCAAAAGGATCCCAGCATCTCCCCCTAAACTACCTACAACAAAACTAAACCTACAGTAAACAAAAGAGACAAATATCTAAACTACCAGTAGTCTCCAGCCCAAACTAACACAACAAACTAAAACAACAGATTCCCAGCACCTAAATGTGCAAGAAGATTAAATCTGCCTGGGGAGAAAAAAAGGAGGATGAAAAAGGTCTCCTCACTACCTGTTCTGTTGTCCGTGTGTGCTGTATACCATGTGCCAGCCCCCTGTCTCTACACTCTGTTCCGCTTAACCCCTCCTCCTCTCTCTACCTGAGTGCTGATTACACTCAGGTGCACAGCAGGCAGAGGGAGGAGGGAGACAAGGCTGACAGAGAGAGTGAGAGAGAGAGTGACAGAGAGAGAGAGAGAGAGAGAGAGAGAGAGAGAGAGAGAGACTGCTGCGCCTAACAATATGTTGGACAAATACAGTGGCCTGTGACTTTGGAGGCTAAAACTGAACACCGACACAGCATGTCATGTGACTCATGTTATGTGCCATCATGTATTCACACGAGATATTTCTCGACCTCAGCATCTCTGACCTCCTAATCTCTCCAGAAAAGTGGTGTGTAGAAGAGTCTGTGTGTGCATCTCTTACTTTGTAGCTTCTAAATGAATCTTGGTGGCTTGAGGTTTAGTTTCTCTCCTCTGTCGCTGTTTGTACTCTCAGGTTTCTGCTTTATTTTACTGTTTCTTCATGTTCGTGTTCAGATGATAGGAGTCCTGTTAAGTTACTACTGATGAAAGCAACACTTCCTGAGTTTGCTGCTTCATGATAAAAGCCTTTACATTACAAAACAATGGGGGACTTTTATGTTGAAGAATTTATAGGAAGTGAAACGTCCAGTGTCAGCTACTTGACTAAAGACAAGTGTGTATCAGCTAAAAGACACACACCTTGGCAGCACTGAGATGTGAATCCCTGCTGTGCTGACCTGACGAGCTAAGTCAGACTGAGTCAAGAAAAACAGCACAAGTGTATGTAAAGAGGCTGTAGTCTCTCCAGTGTTTTACACACATGAGAGACAGAGACAAGCTGAGGAAGCTGAGCTGCCATGCGAGCAGAGAGAGAGAGAAGAGCCACTAGGGCAAGTCCCACAGGGCGGTGCAGTGGTATGCCACTGGTGTGGGGCTTGTTCATATAAAATAATGGGGACGGCTGTTTTGATGTGCAGCCTTAACATCCCAAAACCCTTGTTATACTGTACTGTGTGATCTTAACTTCAATATGATGATGATAATTTGTAGAATGATACATGAAATAGAAGCTCCTGTTCAATATGATATGATAATAATGATAATATTACATTTGCATAATGACACAATGTTAGAATTGTTACTGGCACTGGGTCAAGTCAGATTTTGTGGTGGACAAAATAACTGAAATTTTTTCAAACAATAGAGTTCACTACACACTAGTACAACAACAACAAAGTACATTATCAAGCATAAATAGTATCTAATACAACAAAAAAACTAAAGTAGTACCAACAAAAAAGTAACATTAATGAGTTACTGGTATTTCTGTTTTTTATCTTTGTATTAATTGATCTATTTATTTAATTTGCTATTTAGTTTTTCATTTTATTTATTAACTTAATATTCATGTTTATTTCTGTATTATATTTCGTTGGGGGGGGGGGGGGGGGGGGAGCTGCTATTCAAAGTGTGTCATGAAGTCAACTTTTAGCCTGTTGGTTGATCAATATCAGAGTGCATATACTGACTGTGGATATTGTTTTTGGTGCTGTAATGGAATATTAATTTATCCATTCATTTAATTTTGTTTTTATTTTGATTTATGCAGTTGCAATCCTCCATATCTCACAAACCTGAATGCTGCATCTACTGTATCACAAGACTTAGATGTTGAGGTTTTATGAGACAGTAAAGGCAAATGTCTGATAAGGTTCAATGAGTTTGGCTGAGAAACTCAAGAAACAAGAAATTCCACAGGGTGCCTTTAGTAACATGCTCTTTTGACTGCAGAAATCTAGAAGAAGATGTTATACTGACTCAGGAAATGTGGCTGCCATTGGTTTTATCTCTGTTTCATTTTGCAAATGTCTGTTTGTCTTGGGATGAACAGAATCACTAGGAGGATGCCACAGGACCAACAGACGCTGAGGACAAATAGAATGATAATCAAATTCATGTAATGTATACTTGTGGAAATAATTATTATTGCTGTTGCTCTTACCTGTTTGGGTGTTCCCTCTGTGAGGCAGATCATGATGACAGCCCAGATGGGTATTACAGCCACAGAAGAGAAAGCTAAGGCCCAGCCCAGATAGCAGGCCCAGTCTGGGTACACATAGCCCTCACTGGATTTGAGGGGCTGGTAGTTCAGAAAGAAGCAGATGAAGCAAACCTGGAGGGAAAGGAAGAGGAACAGTCAAGTACTTCTGTGAGCAAACAGGCTGCACCAACACTGCCAAGTCTCAGAGCTTATGGAAGTAAAGCTTTTATCTAATCATCATAGGAAATGAGGTCTTTAAGACAGCATTCAGTACAGATGACAATATTTTAAGGCAAACTTAATATGTGGGTCTCTTTGACTGTACATGAGGCTTGGTTTCAATCATATTTAACCGGTAGAAAGCTTTTAGTGCTCATCAGAGACTCCTGGTATTCCTTAAGGAAGAATTCCTGGTCCAAGTTTGTTGTCATTGCTTATTCTCCCATTTTCCCCATGATATCAATTACCATCTTATGATGATACACAACTGTACCCCCAACTAGTCAGTCAGAACAGAAGAAAGCTCTTGGATGAGAGGCGAAACTTCCTCAAGAACTCTACCAAGTCCAGTTGCCTACAACAACCTTTTCTACAAATGCCATGACCTGGATGACTGAGAATCTACACAGACATACAGCTAATTCAGAATGCCGTGGCCAGAGTTGTAAAGATCCAGTATGTAATATTTGGTGGTATAGCCTAGGTTTTAAATTTTAATCATTGGTATTACATTTTTTTTATCCCTGGTGTTTCTATCATTTTATTCCACTGACTGGGTCCATATTTATTAGGTATTTCAGAGTCCCTATACTGAAAGTGGATGACCTAGGACAAAACCACTCCTACCTGAGAGTACAAAACCTCCTATACTTACTTCAACAAGTCACTTATGATGTGTTGTTTTCTGTCAGCATTGTTGTTTTTTGTTAAAATGATCTCTTCATTAGATTACTATAATTAAGCCCACCAAACACCTCTCCTCTTACTCTCTTTGCCATGCCTACATCTCCTAGTGAATTCTAACAGGTTAGGATTCCATTGGCTGAGTTAGGAGTAACTTGTGGCCTGACCCTAATCTCAACACAGTTTTGTTCTGTGTGTAACACTGTGTAACTCACAATGCAGATCAGAGGGGTGAAATAACGCCAGCACAGTTGGAAAAGAACCCATGGTTTCTGTCCTGTCATTTCTTTGACTGCATCACACAACCGTTCAGCCCCTGCATGATAATGAGAAATGTTAGTAATAATTTAAATGGCAGGACCTCCTGGTGCAGAAGCATGGTATGTATCACACTCATGTATTCCCCTGTTACCCATCTAAAATTTCTTCTAATCCCAGTTTTGCCAAACTATGTTTAAAATTAATATTTTTTTAAGTGGAGCTCTGTTCCACAATTTAAAAAAATATCTCAGTTTAAATCAAAATAAAAAAGAATTTATTCAATGGGGAGATGCTTGTTGGACTTCAAGTGCCGTTGGGATCCAGTAAGTGTAAAACTGGGGGCTGAAGACTGTTTACGTTTGTTTGCTCTATTGCCTATTCCTTAACAAAATGTTATTTTGGTGGCTAGCTAGCTAAAACTTAATTTAATTCCCTTTAACTTGCGGGCTAGCTAAAGCTAATTAGAGTAGTCATTCTACTCATGTTGGCTTGGCAGAGAAGCTTGTTTTCTTCTCCTTTGAGAGAAAGTAGTTTGCTGAATTAATGGAGCAAAATAGCCAAATAATAAGATTAAGAAGATTAAAAAACTGACAACAGCATAGTAAGAAAAGAAGACACTACTTTCCATGTGCTTACATGATAACAAGATAACTTTGACTGCATATGCCAAAGGCAGCAATTGGCAGCAAACAGTGGAAGTCTTGAACATAAAAAACATCTTAATGCACTTTATCAACTCATCAGTGATGAAGTCAAAATATTAAAGCTTTACAATTTTTCTATACACCATTTTAATAATTGGACAAGATATAAATTGAGAGGTGTGGAATAGTCAAATATGAAAATAACTTCTGGTGTGCTGGGTTAACTTTTAGACCCAGGTAACTGCTGAAAGATAGCTGAATAGGACAACTATATCTGGTCAATTCCAGAATAACTAGAACATGATATTAATTCCACTTACCAAAGGCCCAGCCAATGGCCACACACTGGACCAAAGACACAAACAATATACATGCTCCATTAGCACCATAGTAGTCAATGAGTTGGAACAGGTACACTCCTCCCTGCACAATTCAGAAGAGAAATATACAGTATATGTAGTGTCACAGGGAGTAAGTGTGTTACAATAGTCAAGTCAAGAATAGATAAAAGCATGTACAATTTTTTGTAGATCAGCAACAGATGAAATGTTCTAATTTTAGAAATTATCCTGAGGTGTAAGTATGACTGATTAACATATTTGACTTGATCATCAAAACACTGGTTAGCACCCCTAGATTCCTACCAGCTTGCTTCTGACAGACCACTAAAATTAGTTCCAAAAGAGCTGATGGAATTTGGGTGACCGAACAATTACCTCAGACTTATCATCATCAAATTTGAGGAAATTGTGGGGCATCACGTATTTAAGACCAGAGAGACAAGATGTGAGATTTGCTAGGCTGCTAGGATCTGTGTTTGAACAGCATGTTTAACTGAATATTGACAGTATAAAACTGCAAAGCACATGCATGTTTATAGAAACATAAGGGGGACAAGAATGGAGCCTTGTGGGACACCACAGCTCAACTGAGCCATACAGAAAGAAGTTTATGCTTAGTGTTAGCTGGTGCGTTTGGGTAAGGTTTCAGCACCTGACAGGTGAGAGGCGTCTGTAAGAGGAAGAAGATAGAGCAGAAAAAGATGAGGAAGATTTCTCTGCACCAGGGTCTGCGCATTCGTCCTGGGAACATGTCAATCACTGATGCTGTTATCGTTTCCAAACCTGCAAACTAACACACACAAGCAGACAGAAAAGAGAATAATTTTACCAGTTTTACCAGTTCTGACACAGCTGAGCCAATCGAAGTGCAGCAGCACAACAAAAGCTTAAGGAATAGAGAGATCTTCTCATTACGGTCTGGAAAGTAGTGATTGGTAAATGAAGCCTTGTGGAGATTTGGGGCTTTTTTCTGTTTTTGCTGGAAAGGATTTGATTCTTCAGGCCTCAAACTCAGTGAACACAACGACATCTGGTGACTGAGGCCAAAGCACCTATACCTCACTGATACTAATAGCTTTAGTCTTGTCTGTATAATAAAAGTCCAAGAAGTCTGCGTGTCATTAAATTTCAGACATCTGCAGGATGTCTCATGGTGAATATTGTAAATTCTTCAGTGCTGTGCCACCAGCACATGGACTTTTCTGGTCTGTCATTGTGCATGAAGCCTTGGCTGGGCAGGGAATTCTTCAACTTAGTTTCCCCATTGCTTACTTGAACCCCTTTCAGTTTTGGGAGATATTTTTGTAGCTACTTTTGGTAGATTTAGGAACTAGTTCATTTGTCATTTGTTATCAACTTTTTTGGCTTTAGTAAAAGAAGTTTAGCCCTCTTTTCAAAAAAAAAAAAAAAAAAAAGAATCAGATAAAAATAGTTTTGCCCTGATGTTACGGGTTTCATTCAACATTGTCATCTATATATGTAATGCTTATTATCATGTATTTAAGAGTAAAACATGAAGGGTAATCAGCTGTCTCCTGTATTAACATGCTAAATACTGAGTTGCAGTGGATCAGTCTGATGTGTGAAAGTGTGTGGTTTGTAGTAGGTTGTGCTTTAACAGAAAAAATAAATGCATGAGTTTTAATGAAGTGAAGGAGAAGGTTTTCATACTGTATAAAGCAGCTGTGGACAAGAGATACTGTATGGATCTCTTATATTCATTCATTGGGTAAATGCAGACTTATTTAGAGACATTCCTATTTATCTATTTTTTATGGTGAATTAAATGCACCTACTTGCTGGAGAATGTTTCAGTTCAATTGGTGCTGTACACTGAACATTCCAGGTGAGACTAAGCAGCCCCAGGTCCTTATGTAAGGGAGAGAAATCCTTCAAATTCCTAATTTTTATCTCTTGTATCACCTGTGTTCTGACAAGCTAATATGCTACCAGGTTGGCATATCCCAAACAAATGATTACTTTATTTTGCACCTTTTTTTTTTTTTATTGTTTCAGTATTTCTGGATTAATTAACATTTATATCATCCTGACTTGCCGAGGTTCACATTTTCCAAAGCAAGTCCTGCAAAATGCCTCTTTTCTGCAAAGTTCACACCTAAACTTAATGTTTCCAAAATATATTTTGTTTCATCAATTCAATTCATTACAACAACTCATGCAGACATTAGTTTATTTATCACATGTTTTTTTCCTAGGATGGCAAAGCAAAGGCAAGACCTGCCCTACTCTGTTGCTGATTGATCTGACCTGAACCCTAACCTAATCATCACTCCTGAGCCAAGAGAAGGAATCATTAGTTTTTCAGAAACTACTTTCCTCCTTCCCACTAGTTTTGAAATCATGCTAAAATCACATCTGCTATCATAAAATCCTGTGTTTGATTCATTTGCTGTCACACCACAAACAAACCGCACCAGAGCGTGTTTGGAACTGCACCCAGACCCACCATTTCAGGCGGACTTGGTCTGGTTCCTTGGTTTGCACCAGGGTTCGATTGACAGCTTTCACACCAGCCCAGCTGAACCACACAAATGGACCATGATCCATTTTAACCGGCCCAAATGAAGCTGGTGTTAAAACACATTGGAAGTGAGTATAAGCAAAGCTGGCTGAAAAATAATTGTACATACTCAAAATACATCTTTATATGTAAAGTGTATACTTTGTGCAGGACACCAACAATATCTTATGTGTTCTCCTCATCTTACCACTGTGTCCAGTCCCAGCAGAATGAGCATAATGAAAAAGCAGGTGGCCCACAGCTGAGGCAGTGGCATCATGGCTACAGCTTGAGGAAAAGCAATGAATGCCAGCCCAGGGCCTGTGGGACAGAACATACATTTCAATTTTTGTCCTTTTGGCTTGACTTGTATTATATTTTGTCTGGCAATAATATCAGGGTACATTTGATTCATGTGTGTAACAGGCTTTAAATCAGACCTGATTCAACCACCATGTTGATTGGAATTCCCTGTTTGTGGGCCATGAAGCCCAAAGCTGAGAAAACTGCGAAGCCTGCAACAAAGCTGGTGCTACTGTTGAGCACACACAACCACAGACTGTCTCTGTATACACACACACACACACACACACACACACACACACACACACACACACATACATACACATACATAGAATTTAGTGCACAGAGCAGAACTGAGAGGGAAAACATGACACAATGAATCATAATAATGTGGATTACAGAGACAATTTTTGAAATTCTTTCCTTCAACATATTCATGGTGTTGTACTCATTTGTACACATCAAACGTGATGGAAGTAGTTGTGTGAAAAATGAAAAAAGAGATCTTGAAAGAGAAGGTTAAACCAGTCTTCCTTCTCAATTTCACACACTAGAACAGTCTTCAAACAGTGTTTCATACACAAGGGGTGGATTCAAGGGTGTGGTTTTGGTTTAAGAGGTGTGAGACATAATGAAGGGACAAAAATATTGTCTTTCTAGGACAATATTCACTGTAAATAACAATATAGATTGAATTATTTTTGTAATCATGAAAAATGCGGCATGATATATTCAGGTATTTATGTCAGGTTGTATACAAACCCCTTCACCCTTCACCAATAAAGTAGGCCAGCCCCTTGAATCTGAGAGCAAAAAAAAAGTCAGTTACACTTTTTTTTTTTTTTTTTTTAAACATTTAGTGAAACCTGGCACTCAGGAACAAAACCTCAGCCCAGATTTGTACAACTATAAGCACATTCTCAGTCTCACACTTTTTGCTAAACACTAAACACCGTGTTTTTCAAATCACAACACACACTTCTCTACATTAGACACAGAAATATTACATTATGGCATTTCAAAATATCACACATATAACAATTGGTCAAACACAGCCATCAGGTGTACAGACACTCAGATGCACAACTGTAAACTCACCAATCAGGCATAAATACAATAAGTTAAACCATTCTGACAAGATCACAGGTGAAAAACAACTTTTCATTTAAGTAAAAAAGAGCATTACCAAGGTTGTAAGGCATTTCTGACCAAATTTGAGTTGGATATGGTCAATCTGCTAGGAAGAACATATCAAAGTGTAAAACTTACCATGTCCTGTTGCCAGTAGGTGACACTATGACTGAATATTGTCATTTAGATGTGTTGAGGGCAGGACTCTTATTAAACATGTGACTTGGGTGCAGATTGGCCCATTTATATGAAAGTTATAGCAATTTCGTGTTTCATGGTTAGACATCAAAATTCGACACCACGCCACAACCACACCCTTTTAATAATTTTTGATCACAAAGTAGTATAGATGGCACATACTGATTTTTAAGCTGTTATGATGAATTCTGTAGGAGGAGCATGTTAAAGTAAAATGTGCACAAATCATCAAAATTGACCATGAAATTCAAAACAGCTGACTTCCTGTTGGGTTTAGGCAATGGTCCAAGAGACTTTTTTGTACGTGTGGTCATGATACATGTGTGTACTAGTTTTCATGGCTATTGGTGAAACGTGCCGGGGGGACTGCTTTTAGAGGTCATTATCAAATACTATATCAGCCAAGATTTTTCACCACGACTAATGTGTGTGCCAAGTTTCCTGCACCATCAAGCATATTTAGTCCCTCAAAGACATGATAGAAGAAGACAAAAAATAAAAAAGCACCTGCAGCCATGACACTGACTGGCCAATGAGGTGCTGAATTATTACACACTTTGGACACTGCAGGAAGGAATTCGATGTCACTTCCTGTCTCCACTGGGTGACGCTATGACTATGACTCCTGATTGCCATGTACATGTGTTCAGGGTAGGACTCTTATCAAACGTGAAGTCTGGTGCAGTTCAGACCATTTCCAACAAAGTTAGCAATTTCATGTTTCATGGCGAGACATCAAAATTCAATGCCATGCCACAGCCATGCTGTTCAGGATTCACAAAGTCTTTTAATAACCTTTGATAACAATGTGGTTTAGATGGTACACACCAATTTTAAAGTAAACATGATCAATTCTGTGTTTTTCGATTTAAAATGCAACGTGTTTATTGCCAAAATTGACCATGAAATCAAAAATGGCTGACTTCCAGTTGGGTTTAGGCAATGGGTCTGTGAAACGTGCCAGGGGGAATGCTTGTTAGAGGGTGTGGCAAAGCCATTTGGTCACGCCCACCACCAAAACTCATTTCCCACGAAATTTTTCACCACACCTAACATGTATTCCAGGTTTCATGGGCCATCGGGCAAGTTAAGCCCCCCAAAAATGTGACTGAAGAGGAGGGAGAAGGAGAAATAAAATAATGATAATCATTTGAGCAAATCCAATAGGGTCCTCGCACCATTTTGTGCTCGGGGCCTAATTCCTTAGTCCTTATGAATGAGAATTATTTAAAAAAAACTTAACATAATTTATGCTTTAGATTTTAGCCAGTCTAAAGAGCAATTGGTTTGATTCCTAAGTGCTGAGCACAATAGAGCAAATGTGCCTGGCCATGCCTTTGTTTTGGCTTCATTTTCAGGCTTCCTGCCCATGGCTGCACAGACCAGGCCCAAGTTCATTTGCTATCTCACACATGTGAGATAGCAAGCCACCTGTGCCAGCGGTGCATCCAGTTTGCGACGGGTGTAAGATAAGGCCCCTTGTCTCATTTGAAATATGCTGGCTGGACAGTAAGTGAACAATGTTCAAAAAACAAAAAACAATTCAGAGACTTTAGCAAGCAAATTAAATGTTTTCCCTGAAAAAAACAGCATGTGCCAAACCCATCACTTTAACCACGACAACAATACTAATACAGCATTGGGAGATGCATTAAAAAACTCAAAAACTCCAGTAACATGACATCCACAGTGTGTTAGTAGAACTACTGATTGCTTACCTGTAACAGCTGTTCTTGACTTTGTTGTAGCTGCCAAGTGTGATTATAGTTCCTGATGCAACACCATAAGAAAAGAGGACCTGAGAACAAGCCTCCATCCACACCTGATTAACAAAGTTGAAAAATCACATGAAATTAGGTCATCATTATTATATGTCTGTCATGGGGGTTATTATTTTATCTATATCCTTTGTTTGCTGATGTCCACTGATAACTGGGCCCAGGGAAATTTTACACTCACATTTCAAATTAAAAGTAAAGTACCTTTGACAAACAGAACTTCACAAACAAACTAACCCTGTAAATATGCTAAATTTGCCCAAGTGGTCTCACCTGAAGGTCTGCAAGACGTGAGGGATCTGGATACAGGTAGTAGGCCACACCCTGCCAGGCACCTGGCAGTGTCAACCCCCTGACCAGCAGGATAGCCAGTGTCACATAAGGGAACACAGCCGTGAAATACACCACCTGAAATTTCATTTGTTATTTAGCATATTGCTGACCATTTATTATAGATTATAAACACTGCTGCTATGCTCCTGATAGTGTTGGCTGCTTCTTTGAGAAGGGCTGTATGTTCAAAGAAAGTTTCAAGTCCATTGTTGTCACACACCTCAAGGCTTGGGCAGTAACAAATGACAGGAAACAGGACTACATAATCTGGATACAAAATTGTAATCCATTACAGTGACAGATGTAATCAGATTGTAATTATATTTAATAATAAATGGACTTATTGGGCTTTTAAGCTTTTGATTGATAGAACAACTTTGGATTAACAGGAAATGGGAGTGACAGTAGGGTGAGGACATGTAGTAAAGGGCCGCAGGCTGGAATCGAACCCATCTCTGTTGCTGAGGACTCAGCCTCTATACATGAGCTACCAGGGAAAACCCCAGAATTGTAATTTTAAAATACATTTTACAATAAAGCCCACTGCACATACATTACAACACAGCATGTGTCTCAACACCACTCCGGTCTCAGTCAAACCAGCAAACCTTATAGTGAATTCATTGTCACAGCTTCCAGTGAAAAAATGCTGCAATGTCTATCTGTCTGTCTATCTGTGTATACGTACATCTCTGGAAAAAATGAAGAGAGCACTGTTTCTTACATCAGCATCTCTACATGTGTGGCAGTCCATTCCAGTGTTTGTTGGATTCCAACACAAGCCTCCTCATTCTACTTAATGAGACACTGATTAGATGATCACCTGAACCAAATCTTATTTTATGAGGAAGATAAACACATTGGTTACAGAGTGTGGACAGAGCACTGCTGAGGTGCCCTTGAAAAAGGTACCAAACATCTTGGAGCACCGACACGGTCACACTGACATCTAAATGCACGTGTGCATTTGTGTTTATTTCAGGCATGTGTGTGTGATGTAAATGAAGCGTAAACATTTTATATCACCACTTGGGATTAATTAAGTGCAAAAACGAATTTAATTTATTATATCGGAGACAGGTTTGGCCCCTTGCAGCAGTGTTCACAGACCCTTCCTGTGGAGCGGACCCCTTTCCAGACGCAGAAGTAGCAGGCCGCCCAGCAGGCCAGGAGACACAGCAGCAGCTCCCATCTTATTGCACCAACCTCTTCTATTCCCCCTGACATAGATAGCACTCCTCTCCTGTATGAGGACACCACACATTCCATGATGGTTACACACATGAAGAATTACTGAATGGAACAAGAAAAGACTTGATGTGACACCAGTGACTCACTCCCAGAACTCAGAGACCGAAGACTTGGTAACATTTCCTGATGTCCAGTTTACTGTCACATTGCCACTGTGTATTGCAGTACTGTTTGCAGAGGTGAGGTCCACGCATCTGTCTGTTGATAGGTAGGCAAATGATCATATTTTCACATCATTTAAAATTCAATAATTAAACTAATAATGAAGATATTTAGGTGATTTTGTATTCGGGCAAACTACACAGCCTTTCTTTATTCTGCATATGCATGTGAATGTGATTGATGCTATACACAGTCCAGTAAATGGATTCACACTATTCCACTGATCATCAGGCAGGAACAAAGTTGCTGTAGTTAACTAAAACTAAACTAAAAACTAAAAATATTTCTTTAAAATTAGTTAATTGAAATATAGATCAAATCAAGGTAGAAATTGTACAAATGCAATATTGTGTACACAGAAAACAAACTAAAATAAAGAAATATAATTATTTTTAATTATCATATAATTAAATATAAAATATAGTTTTTGTCTTTGTCAATTTGGTTAAGTCTGTCAACACAACAAGCAGATGCACTGAGGCTGGATGTCTACATTACTGTGAGTCAGTTGCCTTCACAAAATGTTGTATTTGTGTTCTACCTATTCTGAACTTACATCTTGCCTCTGACAAAAACAAAATTAAAAAACAATAAAAATTAAACTATAATGTATATTAGACAACTATAATAACTTAACTGAAATGAACAAACTCACTCTGGAGACTCATTGAAACTAAGCTGAACTCAAAACAAAAGTTAAAAACAAAAACAAAAATGAATGAAAAATACACAATTGTAATGCCCCTGAGCAGTAATGCTGCCGATAAAAACAGCAATGTGACAACAGACAGGAAGAAGAAGATTGTTAGAAAATAAACATGGATGGAAACAGGTTTTGCAGGTTTCAGACTTTGAAAATTCAGCTTCGCAAATCTTTTTCTAGAAAGGAAATGCATTCAATCCACCTTTTTCCTATCCTATCCACAAAATGTGGGTGCGACTTCCACAGCTTCCTGTCACTGAACCGGAGGTAGCTTTTCCATGGTAACAACTAATGTTAATCCTCTTTTCTGAAGTGATTGAGAGGTCAAACATGTAGGAACATCACCTTTTAACACCTCAAATGGGATAAAATTATCATATTACTGCCTTACACTATTGAGGAATGGGGGGATGACCTGAAGAAGTGGCCACAGATAAGGTACAGTAGCAAATTTAGCTACTTTATTGACTCTGTTGCTATAGACAGTGAAGCTATGATTAATTTGAAAAGCTCTGAGTGAATGAGTACTTTCACAGCAACAAGATCGGTTGCGTTTTGTGTATCTACATTGTCTCCATTGATAGTTTGATTACTGCGATACCTTTTGTAATGATAGTTTGCAAATGACTTGATTGTTTATAAGTTTGTTGAACTGCTGAGAGTATTTTATAATGGGCAGTTTTCTCATGTGGATTAGGAATGGAGGATCACACAGAATTTAAAACCTATTTTAGTTCCTCTGTGATGAAGAGCATTTCAGCTGCAGACAGATGGTCTCCTTCAGCGGTGTTGCAGGTTAGATGTAGAGAGCAATGAGTCCTCTCAGAGCCAAGCTGATCTACAGATAACCTGTACAGAGAAGCTCACCAAAGAGACCCAAGTACAGACACAACTGTGGCAAGATGCAAGGAAGCTGTGAGTGACTGCCAGCACAGCAAAGAGAGTCCTCAAACAGAGCACTACTGGCCCACAAAAATACCTGAATGAACACTTGTACCCCACCTTCACTGGCAACACAGCAGCAAAGTATGGCAAAGAAAATGATGAAAAAGCCATTCAGCTGATGGAAGCACGAGGGAACACTGTAGAGAGGAAAGGCCTGGTGGTGCGTCCTGACCAGATGGAATTTTGGATTTACCAGCTCCTTGAGATGAAGTGTCCCCTAAACAGTGCCATATCACTTACAGAGTTTCTTAGTCAGCCAAATGGTGACATCTGATGCTTCATCCAGAAAAGAAAATTCATTCATTATGTACTTCCCTTATGCCGACTAAAGGTCAGGTTTAGTTTTTTAGTTTGTAAAACACTGCCAGAAAGCAGGAAACAGCATTGCAGAATTTCCCAAACAGCTGAAGTGAAAGGTGACCAAACATAAAAAAAACAACAAAATAAAAACATAAAATCCTCCTTCATGCTCATCTGGTGTTAACATGCCAAGTTGACTAAAAAGATGTTATTTACAGCATGTTTTTATCCTGAATCTTCACTGTAGATCCTTAGCTTGGAGCTGTGTTCACGTTCACACGTTCACTGTCTGAACTGGGTGTGTGTGGTGTGACGGTGTGCAAATGGCATGTCTTGAATCACACCAGATAAGCACTATAGAGGCAAATTTGTTTTTTTTCCAGACGTTTTTTACGTTTGAAAATTGATCAACATTCACTTGCATTGTTTGAGAGACTATGCAACACTGTTTTGCTGTGAAACTACACCAGTGTTTTGCGGACTAACAAAATAAACCCGACCCTCAATCAACATGAGGGTGAGTAGATGATGACTGAATTTTCATTTTTGGGTGAAGTATCCCTTTAAGTGATGGAAAATATCTCATTCCTCCTAATAGTCAGAGTAGTGATAATAATGAATAAAGTAATAATGATGATAACAATAACAATAACAAAATAATAATAATCCAGCAGGGGGCTACAGCCCAGCTATTTTGCTGATCAGTTTGTCTTTCACTCTGAAAATGGAAACTAATTGGCCTTAGCTTAGTTAGCCTGCTAACTTTACATAGAGACACCTTTTTTTATCATTATTCAACAAAAAAAACATTATGCAACAAGTTATTAGCAGTTCATGTTCACTCAGTGTTGTGTTTGTCTTTTCAACAGAAAGAAGGGGTTCAAGTTAGTGCTGTTTCTCTTTTCTGAGTCCAGTTTTGTAGCCTACACTATTTATTCAGCCATTAAAATTTTGCAGCCAGCATAGGTTATCAGCCAGCATCCAACACACTAGGAAGGGAAGAGTGAAATAAGGTAATTGCAATTAAGCATGCCACTGAATCCTAAACACTGGTGTTATAGATTTTATCTTTTTGCCCATACATTAAAAGGAGAAAGTCCACAGAATTTCAATATGTCTTACACTGAAACGGTTTTAATAATACTTGGCCAAGGAGAATGAAGTAATAATCAGTACACAGTTCTGGTCCTCCAAGATAGTCCTTAAACATTCACAGATAAGGTCATGATGAACCTATGCCCAAATAAGGTCAGACCCAACACATCTACAGCATATAGAATTAGCCTATTGGTCTGCAAATCCAAAAACAGACAGTATGAATGTACAAGGTCAGAGACCACAGCTTAGCAGCCTTTACTCCCATTCCTTACAGGGTCAGTGATATGATAACAGTTACATCTGCTCTGTTCAGAGAGACAAGACAAACACCTCTCTGTCCTTAGCTGCATAACAACACTATGAAATTGTTCCCTTGTTTATCTGAAAGGAGAAGACAGCTGTGTCTGCTGTCTAGAAGAAAGACTGTTAAGAATTAGTGTGGGCCTCTCAATGACTCCAAGGTCTTAGTATGATACCTAAAATTGGAAAATTCATTAACAAATGGTCCTATGCCATTATTAGAGACTGAATTCTAGTTTTTGTTTTAAAATATCTGACAGTGCACAAAAACTGAATGACATTGTGTTGAAAGTGTTACAGGTCCGGTATGAGACCAACATGTTAATCCCATTAATGCAAAGGGGCACATGTCTGACATGGGCTCTGGCTCATACTGTGAGTCAATAAAGAAACAGTGAGATCTCTCAAAGAGCTCAGTATCTTCTAATCTGCTATGCATCCACCCACTCTTATCCCACACCCACCTGTGTTCCAAGGATTGTTGCAGGTGGCCCAGGGGAGTGGGTCTCTGAAGGAGTAGATAAGGTAAAGCAGGGCCCAGGCCAGGACAATGCTGTACAGTCTGCTATAGAGCTGGATCACTATGATAGAATAGCCAGTCCCTGGAGGGAGAAAACATTCCAAAACACCTATTTAAGATCTAATTCCATATAGCACTGAGAAATATTGCACTGCACATAGACTCAGCAACCACTCCAGGTCCAGTAAACACTGTGTTAAAAATGTTAAATTAAATATTAGTTCTTGTCCATTTTTGAAAAGCAAAACCAGCCCAGATGTCCTCAAAAATCTATAACAGTCTGATATTGCTGGAATGGGGAATCTGCTTCCATACAATACAGAGTAGGTGCACAAGCTTAGTTCTGTGAGAACCAGGGCCAAAAACCACAGCTTAAAGAAAATGTAAACACTGTCAATAAACTGAGCTTCATGCTAAGCAAAAGGTTAGCCAGAGCAGACCAGCTCTCCCTGTTTTCCTTGCTAATGTCCATTTCTTGGACAATACACTGGACTCAGACTACAGCTGACATATCGTAATCCATAAGCAATGTCATTCTCTATGCCCTCTACCTAACTCTGTCATCTTTATTGCATTATCAACCTACCTCTGTATGACAAAACTGAATGATTTATTTACTTTTATAAACAAGACACGATATAGTTAGTTAATGTACTGTCTCCTAACTGTATGTTCAGTGGATGTCGGGTATTGAATAATAGGAAATGTTAATTCTGACGGGTATGAGTTAACAGTTTGACTCAAGCATGAAGGCTGTGTTGTGTTGCTAGGAAAATATCAATAAACAATAAGGAACTAAATTTGATTAATTTTATCAGGATCAAGAAAAACCTGCTGTTTTTTGATTTTACTAATTTACTTTTGGTAAATAATGATGAAGGTAAATCCATCATATGCAGCTATCTTGGCAAAGGTTTTGGATAAAGGCTGAATCCAGTGGTCCCGAAAGTTTCCACTTTCACTTGGAATTTTGTCTGTTATTCCAATTGTCACAGCAAACCTGAATCCAGCATGTTTTATTTGTTTTTATTCCACATTCTGTCCCTCAACATACACTTTATATACTCATTGTTTATTCCTTTGAAATAATTCTACGCAGAGCTGGTGGCAGACACTGTAATGTGTCTAATTTAAATGGTAGAGCTATTACTGTGCAAGCTGCTTTAAAGGTAAGAATTGTTTGAATTCATGGCTCTTTGTGCTTGTTAACTATTTCATTAATGTGCTTGACGTGCTCAACCGGTGAGACACAAGATGCACACTATGCCTCATTATCTGAATTAAATATGAAAAATAATACAGCATGCTATGACCCTATTAGTGGTCCTTTGAAATGTCAATGAATTATAAGTATACACAGTGGTGGACAGTAATGAAGTACATTTACTTGAGTACTGTACTTAAGTACATTTTTTGAGTATCTGTACTTTACTTGAGGGATTGTTTGTTTTTGTTTTTTTTTTTTGGAAACTTTCACTCCACTACATTTCAAAGACAAATATTGTACCATTGACTCCACTACATTTCTAGGAAGGTTGTTGTTACTTGTAACTTTTAGTCTAAGCATAGCTTTGAAGTCAGCTGTTGGTGTTTTTTCTTTTCTAAAATGCAAATGACCACACACTGTGTTCCTCACAGAAGGAAACCAATCACAGTACCTGCTCTCAACTGGGACTGATGTAAAAGCAGAAATATGTCATCCAGACATGCTCTGTAACAAAAGCAACTAAGCTATCCCACTTTTATTCAAACAAAACTTGGCAATGGTGACGACAGGAGAAAGACAAAATTAAATCTCAAACTCAGTTGGCTTCAATCTAATTTTATGCTGTGATTTTAATAGTTTCATCAGAAAATGACAAGAGCTCTCCTTTTTATTTTTGATTGTATTTCTATGCTGAAGTTTTTATAGGTGTTTCTATAGGCTTTGTGTAGCAGAGTGGCAAGTCAGTGCATCATTAAGCGGTTTCAGAGACTTACAAGGTTCTGTAAATGCACTGTGAAAACAACACAGTGATATATTGGTATTAGAAACTTCTTTGTAATTTGTACTTTTGAATACTTAAGTATTTTCAAAAGAACTCTAGTACTTAAGCTCGAGTAAAATTTTGACTCTGAAACTTTCACTTGTAATTGAGTAATACTTGACCAGGAGTATCTATACTTTGACTCAAGTACCCCCATCTTAAACTCTGGAGGGACGAAAAACCCTGCCTATGAATACAATATTTCAAAAATTAATAGACTTTGGGAAATGTATTTGTCAGCACTGACTTAATGTGGTACCTTGTGCCAGTGGGCAGAGCTTGGTCCAGCAGGTGATGGCGCCCTCCTGTGTGTACTGACCAATCACAGTCTCCATCAGAAAGAGTGGCAAGCCAACCAGGACAGCAAAGACACAGTAAGGCACCAGAAAAACACCTGCACACATTAACAGAAATATAACCGAGACCAGTGACACTTAGCAAAGGAGTGGAACGACATTAATAAAGTAAGTGTTTGATCCAATGTAGGGCTGCCAACAGTTAAAAAAACAAACAGTTAAAAATACAAGGTGTTGTAGATTTTATCATTTTGTCTATACACACAGGAGTCCATTATGTGTTATGCTGAAACTGGTTTAATAATACTTGGCCAAGGAGAATGAAGGAATGATCAGTACACACTTTGGCCTGATGTTCCTTTCAATTCTGGAATTTCAGTCCTCTGGGATAGTCCTTAAACATTCACAGATAAGGTCATGATGAACCTATGCCCAAATAAGGTCAGACCCAACACATCTACAACATATTGATTTCACTTATTGGTCTGCAAATCCAAACACAGAAAGTATGAATGTAAAAGGTCTGAGACCACAGCTTAGCAGCCTTTACTCCCATTAGCTCAGGGTCAGTGATTTCCAAACCAGATTTGAGTTATGTATTTCATATTTCATCACCACAGTCAATTAACTTGGCTGTTTTTCTGTTGATCTATACAGTATAACAGGTATAAATACATGTTGCACAGTCAGTTCCATCTAGAACAGATTTAGTTTGTGTTATTTTCTTACGAAATAAATAGCTATGAGACCTTCTGCTGCCCACAAATACCATTATTTTAGTAGCTAAAATGTGTTGGGATGACCTTTCAACTTCAAACTTTTGCAAATGTAATTTGAATAATGATTTTATATCTCATGGAATCACAAGCAGCTAGTCTACAGTATGTTGTATCTTTAACCTTATTAACCTTGTAAAGAGTAAATTAGTTGAACACGTTCTAAAACAATAGTTTTAGCACTATTTAAATATACTGAATGTACAAATAATGCAGACTTTTTTTGTTATTGACTTGCAGTTCCTTTTACACAATCCAATCATGCAAAATATGAGAATAAGTTGACTGAATGTCCCAGCTCACCTCCTCCGTTCTTATAGCACAGGTAGGGGAATCTCCACACATTGCCCAGACCCACCACATTGCCTGCTGATGCCAGAATATATTCCCTTTTTTTCCTCCACTGTTCCCTCTTCTCCACAGTGCTCTCCATTTCTGTGTGTCCTCTTCACTCCCTGATCAACAAAGGCAGTGCACAGCCCTGTCAGCATACTTGTACACAACTCCGACTGTTTGGCCCAAGGCCATGGATGTAGGGACAAGGAAAGGAAGTCCACTGCTTATGGTTTATGGTAGAATAGTAGTTATTTATAATGTGCACACTGTTGTTTTGTGATGTTGTGTTAAGTGACAATATGTCAATAGTCTCATATTCCATAGTTAATTATTTTATTTTATTATTTTATATTTTATTTTCTAAAAGGACCACTACTGAGTGTGGTATTTTTTTGTTCTGCAGTTGTACAAACATATATCAAACATTCAGTGAGACAATTCATGCCAATTTTTTTTGCATATGCTAAGGTAACGACCACAGATGACTTTAAGTTAAAAGAAAAAAAACAACAACTAATTTTTTATATGAACCAAAAATGCAGTACACACCAGATTTATTGACCTGCAAATAAAATACTTTTTTTTTTTTCAAGTAATCTTTTTTCTTTGTTTTTTAAATGGATTTTTATTGTGGCATTACTTGAGCTTTTGGTATTGTAAATCCTTATACATCCCTAGTTTGATAAAATGATCATGATAATAACTGAGAAAGCAAATAAATATAAATTTCCTTATCACATGAAGTGTGACAAGCAAAAGTGCAATGGGTTGTTACATGAGTAAACTAAAAGATGACCAACAAACCATAAATCTGTCTTATTTTGCTTATTTGCTTGAGATAACAAGCTAAAACTCGCTCAACTGGATTTAAAACTGTGAAGCTGAGAGGGCAAACAACTAAACAACCACATTAAAATAAAGTGTAATAGAATGTACAAATAGACATAAAGGCAGAACTGTGGTGCTGTTTGTGTAAGTTCCTCAACACAACGTATATGCATGCACTCTGTCTGATATGCTTCAGTCATCCGCTTTAGTGATGATTCGGTCTTCAAGCGGCTGGCCAAAAAAAAGTCATACACTCTAATATTTCATTGGACCACCTTTAGCTTTATTTACGATTTCTCTCCATGGCTCTCTCCATTGTCTTGGAATATGTCCATGCCATCAGGGAAGGAAAAAAAATCCATTGATGGAAAAACCTGTTCATTCAGTATATTCAGGTAGTGAGCTGACATCAATTTTTGGGCTCATAATGTTGCTGAACCTCAACCTGAGCAACTGAAGCAACCCCAGATCATAACACTGCCCCCACAGGCTTGTACAGTAGGAACTAGGCATGATGGGAAGATCATTTCATCCACCTCTCTTCTTACCCTGGGGCACCCATCACTCTGGAACAGGGTAAATTGGACTCATCAGACCACATGACCTTTGTCCATTGCTCCAGAGTCCAATCTTTATGCTCCCTGTCAAATTGAAGTCCCCTTTTTTCTGATGATCCTCACTGATAAGTGGTTTTCTTAAGGCTACACAGCTGTTTAGTCCCAATCCCTTGAGTTGTGTGTGGAAATGTTCTTATGTTCACTATTAAACATAGCTATGAGTTCTACTGTTGATTTTTTACAATTTGATTTCACCAAATGTTTAAGTGATCTCTGATCACAATCATTCAAGAGATTTTTTCCGACCACATTTCTTCCTGGAAAATGATGGTTCATCACTATCCTTCCAGGTTTTAATAATGTGTTGGACAGATTTTAATCCAGTTTTAGTAGTTTCATCAATCTCCTTAGTTATTTGCTTTGCTTGATGCAGACCAATAATTTGACCCATCTGAAACAGACCACAGGATATGTCCTTCAACATGGTTGTTTAAGAAACAGGAAGCTCGTCACTGCATCAGTAATGGTTAAATAACTTCTTGTCAGCTGAAACATATTAATCACTACGGTAAATATCCAATGAAAGGTTCAATTTAACTAGCTAGCTAACTATTTGCTTAGTTAAATACAGGTGGTGAGTTTTTTTTGGCCAGGCAATGTACAACACAATTCAAATAGCTGATCAAACACAGATGTCAGGTGATATCTGTCTGTCTTACATGTAGCTGCTTAATTGTAAATTATTCAATCAGGCACGAGAACTATAAAAAGGCAAAAGGTGAGTGTCCATGTCTTCAACAGGATGTGGAGAAGGATGTGAACAAAGAGGATGAGGACCAGATTTATCAGATGTGATTTGAACAACATTGGTGTTGTAAACTATGGGCTGGCTTTGAAAGAGATTGGACAGAGACTTCAGCCCAACCTCAGAAGATCTGCTGCTGCAACAGTGATTTGACATTTTGACTTGACCAAAGGTGAAACAACTTTTCCCATTCATGCTTTATTTTTTGTAAGTGCAAAATGCAAACTTTGAAAATGCGTGGTTGTATTGTCTTTTAAAATTTGGAGGGAAATAATTACTTTCATCAGTATACAGGATTGTTTTTGTGTTGTGTTTGAGCCACATGTTCATGTATTTTCCCCTAACAATATCTCTCAAAAAAAAAAAAAAAAAAAAGAAAGAAAGAAAGAAAAACTTCATTCAAAACTGTACAACTCTGTCACCATGCAGGATATGCACAGTTCATACAAACTGCATTTGTTTGAAAACAAAACTCACCTTTTGCATTTTTTATAGTTGACTGATTGAAGAATTTACAATTAAGCAGTACACCTGATGGCCATGTTTGATCAATTGTTCGAATTGTGTGGTATCCAATGTAGAGAAGTGTGTTGAGTGATTTGTAAAATATTGTGTTGGGTTTTGCTCTTTGAGTGTCAGATTTCACTAAATGTAGCGACACCTGTGACCCAGTTCAGGCAGTCAACTCTAGCTGCACTGCAATCACATGTATATGCCTCACTCCCTGTAGTACATACCAAACGCATCCTTCCAATCTGGCGCTCTATTTAAACTGCTCTCCCATCTCTCCCTCTGCCTGTCAATGCCATTGCTGCCCTGCAGGAGCATCACTACCTGCTCATTCAGCATTTCAGCATATTGGTAACTTGGCTATTGTTGCTCATGCAGTGGTCGTCGTCAGAGTGTGGGTCTCGGTCTTCACAGGAAGATGTTGACTTTTTTCCCGAAACACCAGTTCAGCCAGCCGAGGCTCACTTTGAGCATGATTGGATGCCTCCGTCCATGTTGGAGCTTTTGCACCACCCGCAACGGCTGGCTTTATGGCTTGAACACCACATCCTGCAGAACTCTACACCCACAGCTTTTTATTTCCACCCAGCCTCAGCCATGAGGAGCTCTTCAATTATCTCCTCATTCAAGAAAACTCTGACAGCGCTCCTCCCAAAGGAAAAGGGGAAGCTCCAGCATGAGCGAGCCACTTGCCAAGCAGTCTCTCATGCAGCTTCTCCTACTTCTGCAGTTTCCCCTAAAAGGCCGACAGGAAAAGAACCCGGCACCTCCGATGAGTCAGCCTGGCCTCTCATGAATTATTCTGCCTGAAATGTAAACAACCCAGATCATTGTCTGCAACCTTTGACACAGGTCAAGTTGCTCCACTCCTGCTGATGTCACACCCCAGAGGACAGTGGGAACTGTAGTTCCAACTCCACCATGGGTTCTCGGCTCCTGACCTCTGCAGCTGCAATTCCTGATTCTCTCAGGAATCAAATTTTAACAGGTATTCTGTTCTGTTTTTATTTCATATATTATAAGGGGAAGAAGGGGAGAAGGAAAAATAATTCTGTTTAATGTATTAATATCACATCATTATTTTTATTGGGGAAAATAAATAAATGAGTAAAATAAATAAATAATCACGTGAACATCCTGTTATGCAGTTCCTAATCTGCAGACAAAGATTTGAAGATCATGCAGATTTTTCTGTAGTACTTTGGCAACTTGGGCAGAGTTCAGTGTTGCCTTTGGTGTCCTCAGAGACACCATATGCAAAGTTAAGGGACATTCAGTATTCTGTCAAATCAATTCATTTGGTGGCAACATTAGCTCTTGCATCTTTGTCACCTTGTGAGAGGCATTATGCTGGATTCTGTACAACACCTGCAAACTTCCCTTTGTCTGTCCTTAATCTTTTGGATGAATTTTTAGTGGTTGTATTTCCCTCATTGCCGCCAGCTCACAGCATCTCCAGTTAAATCCTTCCAGGAGTAAGGCTACCCCTTTCAAAGCAGGAAACATTTAGACCCTTCTACACACTTGAAATTTCTTGGTATAACCCTCGATAGTTTCTCTGGTGCAGGACAGGCTGTCTTGCCTCAGAAGCTTTCTAATTCTTTCTGTTGCTGCCATTCTTTATAGATATAGATCTTTTCTCTGCTAGGCCTTCTTATCTTCCTTATGCACATCATTCCTAATGGTCATTCATTCATATCACACTCGTTAGTTTTGCCTAATTCTGTAAAATCTAATTGGTCTTAAATGAAGGCTGTCGCTGTCTGTGGTTCTGGCCCTTGTGTGTCATGTATGAAACAACATTTCTGTCCTCCACTATATAAGGTGTTATGCGGCCACCTGCTATGAGTTGATCAGAACCGCCCGTTTGGCCCACATTACCCCGGATGTTTTTATCAGCAAAGTCAGACAGATGGCAGCTCGTAAACAGCACAGTTTGTCAGTGTTTTGACATAGAGAGTGGCAATAACATTGAATATAGGCTGTGACAGAATAAACTGGTACAAACACTCGACTGGAGCGACGTGACCACATTCAGCACAGTCACAGACATTAACCTGCAAGCAAAGTGGCTGCTGCTGGTAGCACTGCTAACGTTAGCCACACTGTGGAGCAGGTTGGCAGCTGATGTTGGCTCTGGGTAAACAATGTTTGCTCACAGACACAGTAATCCTTTTCATTCTGAAAGGGTGAAGCATTTTGTGAGTTGTTGTCATGTCAATTGCAGTCTGTGTTGTGCTCAGTTTTAACTGCTTTCTGAGTATTTTCTTCCTGTTAGACTACTCTAAATTTGATTTTGTGTATAAACAACAGGGAGATTAGCCACTGGGAACATCCACATCCTTTACTATGGCTTCACTGAGACCTCAGATTCCTTCATGCACAATCCGTGTGAATCTGTGTATCATTCATTCCTTCTATTTTCAATTGGCAATCAAAAAAATAAATAAATAAATAAAAAAGTGACGGATTATTTTGTTTTTCATTTTTTTTATCTAACACAAAAAACTAATAAATGCCTGGTTTTTAATATTTCAATTTTAGGCTCAGATCAAAAATACGAAATGGAAAGATGGGCCACATGACTGAATTTGATTTTAATATTTAATTGGTTGTGTTTACGTGACCCGGAAGTTTTGTAATGAGCGTTAGCAAACATATGCTAGCTTGCTAGCCGCAACGATCTATCGATCTGGACCAGCAGCCAGGAGCCATCAGCCACAGTTATCTGTTGTTCCAGGGAGCAAAGCATGTCACCCTAAAGGAGGAGGACATGACTACCGAAAAAATAAGCAGATTTTCCAGGTAAATATTTTGACAAAGAACCTTTTTTGTGAAATTGCCCTCTACTTTTGACAATAACAAATGCTTTTATTTTGAAATAGAAATGTGTTGTGTTATCTTCCGTTAGTTTAGCGTTTAAACGTTAAGTTGCTACAAAGAATCTTCTGGTTGCTAGGTAATGAATCAGACTTTTCCTCCTCGTCTTTTTTATGTCGCCTCTGTTTTTCAGTATTACGTGTTTTAATCAGTAAATATGATCGGCCTGAATGAGAAGCGGTGGTGATCGTCGTTTTTATGAAGCTCCAACATTTTTTACAACAGCTAGGTTACGTTTTGTGGTTAAAAGCCTACAGCCTAGCGCTATTCCCCTTCACTCACTAAGAATTGGCACAGCTACAACTGCAGCACTCCACCTGCTTACATCAACCCTGAAGTCCCCGGGCTGCTGGTCGTCCTCTGCCTACCATGCTATGGCAGGCTCCAAATGACATCTTGACTGCGCAAGCTCAAGCATGCACCCCCTAACCATCAAACAATTGCATTTGCTCATTACCTAATTCTGCTGTTGTTGCTATGGTATTTAGACAGTTTTCTATTCAGATTTAGGGCCAATCCCAATACCACCCCTTGGCTCTACCACTTGGCCCTACCCCTCCATTTTGCACACACCCACAAAGGGTATTGTGTTGCGTATCTGTCTGGGATTGAGGGTGACTGTACATCTAACCCTCCAAATGGGCCTCCAAAATGAGTGTTCCAGATGCAGACTCCAAATGGAGTGAGAGAAGAAAATACCCTGAATGCATTGTGAAGGGAGGCGGAGAAATTAATCATGGCGATCACTGTGGTAAAAGAAGCTCACAAAAGTAAGTAAAATCTTTGTAAATAACCATGCAAAAATGTTAAAAACTGCTGGAATATCTTAATTTAATGTAGATGCACATGAATATGTGATCGTATTGCTATGACAAGCGTTTCATAAAAGTTGCCATTCACGTGTGTGAAAACAAATGTGAAAACAACAATTTGACAGTAACATCAGTTATATCTCCATGTCCCATATATGAAGTTTGAATATTTTCAAGCAAAATAGTTTGCACACTTCCCTGTTAATATTGTGACTTTATCAGTGTGGGGTAGAAATTTCTCTGTACAGGAATAACCTAACACTAAAATAGCCAACATAGTAGTCATCTGTCAGGTCATGTTTTCTCCTGCTACTTTGGTCAGATGTGTCACTAATAAGGTTGGTTGATAATATTTCTCACTAATATAATAATTAGTTGATTGTGGTCGTCATTATAATAAGAAAGCATCAAGCTCTAATATAAAATACTACTTCACTGTAACATTTCAGGGATGCCTGAGCAGACCAGGCACCTCATAAGGTTCAGGGCAGTCAATGAAGAGCAGTTTACCAAGAAGAAATATGCTGCTAAACAGGTATGGAAGTGAGTGACCAGACAGTTATATTTTCTTACCAATGTATAAATTTGTGATTCTTGTAATCATGATGTAACAAATTATTATTATATATATTATAATTGTATTTTCTGTCACAGGACCCTGATCAAACAACTGTGTGAGTTTACCCCACAGCTGGTGTCAAAAATTAGGAGAACTTAAAAATGAAATATAAGGTAAAGGCCAGTGGTGTACTGTTAATAAAAAGTAGCTATATGTAAAACATCTTTCTTCTGATCCAAAGTAATGTGTAGTGTTGTTATTTTTTATTACATTCAGTTGTGTGTTTTTTATTTTTTTTTTTTTATTGTAGGAGCTGAAAACTCCCGAGACGGGTCAGGCACTGATCAGGTCTGTCAGTCTAATGATGTGCAATAATTCACACTTTTCGTGTGTGTGTGTGTGTATGTATGCAGTGCTTAACAAATTTATTAGACCACCTGTCATAAAAATGAGAAAACATAAATATTTTAGAAATCTTTCAAAAACTGGTTTAAAACTAAAAATGTAACTGTCATTTATTTGGCAAATAAACTGAAAAAACCTTTTCACACATAATAACCAAACAACTTACCTTGTATGGCCTCCTTTGGCCTTGATAACAGCTTGCATTCTTGCTGACATTGTTTTTATGTAGTTTTCAACAGTCTCTTTTGTTACTGAGTTCCAAATAGTTTCTAGCCGTTCCCACAGTCTTGCTTTAGATGAAACTTGTATGCGATCAATCTTTGAACCTACTAAATCCCAAATTTGTTCAATAGGATTGAAATCTGGACTGTGACTTGGCCAGTCCATCAGTTCCAGTACCTCAGATTCCTTTTTCTTGGTCAAATAGCACAGCTTTTAAGTTTGCTTGTGGTCATTGTCTTGTTGGTAATATGAACCCACGACCAATCAGATTCAGTCCAGAAGGGATTCCATGATGCACCAAGATGCTGTGGTAGACGTTCTTGTTCATGATACAGTCGATTTTCACTAATTTGCCCACGCCGTTTCCACAAATGGAACCTCATACCATAATGGAATCTCCACCGTGTTTCACTGTGGGTGCAATGCATCTGGCATCAAAACGTTTTCCAGCTTTTCTGCGGACATGAACACGACGATGCTGACTGTTCAAACTTGGACTTGGTCCATCCAAAGTACCTTCTTCCCGTCATCAACAGTCCAGCATTTGTGCTCCCTGGCAAATCTGAGGAGTTTCTGGATGTTTGCAGACTTCAATAATGCCTTCTTAGCAGCTAGTCTTCCCTTTAAACCTTGTTCCGTCAGCTTGTGGTCATTCTGGAGACTTTCTCTGGCTCTGATCTAGAAGCATTTGTCTCTGCCTGAAGATCAGTAGTAGTAGTCTCAGTACTTAAAATCTTGAGGTGTCTGACATCTTCTTCAGTTAACTTTTGTTTCCTGCCTCTTCCTTAGTTGCTGAGACTTACTTACTTACAAAATGCACCGACTCCAAAGCATACTTGACCACACTGTGAGAAAACTTTATGTCTTTCCCTGTTTGTCTCAGAGGCCACCCAGCATCATGAAGTGCTTTAATTTTCATTTCATTTTCAGTGAGCTCTTGACAGTTTACCATTTTGAACAGGAATGAGGAATTTCAAACTGAAATTGCAGGGAGGATGGGGGTGAGATTTCTACAACAATACAAGATATATAGTAAATTGTAAAATCCCACCATCAGCCACAGCAGAAGCTCTTGAAACCATGGTTCTATTTCTTGTGTGACAGCAGCACCCTCTTCTTGTCACAATGTGTAAAGGCAGGTAGCTGCTCCTAATGTTCAAATCTGTTCCTAGTATCTTTAACAGTATCACACACTTGCTCAGGATCAAACACCAACTGCACTAAAGAGTCACCCAGGACTTCCCTCAAATGAATCTGTGGATGGAAATGAAGGCGTAAACAGTTGTGTGGATATGAATCAGCAGTGGGAGGTTTGTGAGTTTAAAATGACAAAAGTCTTGTAGAGAAAGACCAGATGCTACAGTGTGCTCTGTAAAAGGAATGAGTGGAAGAATGTGCCAGAGTGAAGCACACAGCATCAGCTTCTAACATCACAGATATCAATCTACTGCACACAGCTTGTATAATCTATGTTTTCTCCTAGTTCTTTCCACTGTGGAAAGAAGGGAGGACATAAAAGTAAACATTATTTGTTTCATAAAACAATTCAAATAGTAAAGACATCAGACAGATTTTTAATTATTATGGAAGACACAAGGGATGTTATTTACAAAAAATATTTAATAAATAATAATAATAATAATTTTTTTTTTCATAAGTCACTTAAACAACTACAGACTTACTCAAAACTACCAAAAATTCAATAATTTTCAGGATTTTAACCCTGTAAATGCCAGTTTAAGTATCTGAATTACTATTTATTATATGGAAAAAAAAAAAAAAAAAAAAAAAAAAAAAAAATATATATATATATATATATATATATATATATATATATATATATATATATATATATTTTTTTATATTTTTTTTCCATATAATAAATAGTAGGGGGATGGGGCTTTGGTGGTGATTAGAGTCTTGGATGTGTCAAAGATCAGAACAAAATTGTTTTGATTGCATTAGTATTTTTTATGTATTTCCAGATACTCCCTTTGTGGCCAAAAATGCCTCATTGACTTCCATTAAAACCTAATTTTTTAATTTCACTGCCATTACAGTATAAAACCATGCATTCTGTACTGTCAGTATTTCATTTTAAAGAAAAGTAGTGATATTTGACTTTTTTATTGTATTCCATCAGATTCAACTGTTCTTGAATTTTTGCCAGTTATATTGTGGAGCCATGTGACTACCAGGGGGCCCCAAGAGTGATTTGTTTGTGTGTGTGAAATAATTTTTAAACCAACATCTGATTCATCATCCATCCATTTTCTGTAACCACTTATTCCCAAAGGGTTGCGGGCTGCTGGAGCCTATCCCAGCTGACACTGGACGAAAGGCGGGGTTCACCCTGGACAAGTCGCCAGTTCATCACAGGGCTGACACATAGAGACAGACAACCATTCACACCCACATTCACACCTACGGGCAATTTAGAGTCACCAATTAACCTAGTATGCATGTCTTTGGACTATGGGAGGAAGCCGGAGAACCCAGAGAGAACCCACGCAGACACGGGGAGAACATGCAAACTCAGCACAGAAAGGCCCTGCCCCAGCCAGCTGGGGGATCAAACTCAGGACCTTCTTGCTGTGAGGCGGCATTGCTAACCACTGTACCACCGTGTCGCCCACTCTGATTCATCAGTGTGAACATTTATTGTGCAAACTGCAACAACTTTGTAAACTTCAACAACAAAAGAGAACACAACAGAACATATGAAATATGAACAAATTTGAAACAGAATTATCCAGGCTTTGAACATATGATTTATGTGTGTGTGTGTTTGACAGAAACAGATAAATGGATTGAGAGAGGGTGTGTGTGTGTGTGTGTGTGCATCAAGGGAGTATAAATGACATGTAAGAGTGGTGTGTGTGGTATGACATGCACACACAAACAAACACCATGTTGGGTCTTTAGAAGACTTGGATTACACCAGATGAGCAGTATGGAGACATTTTATGCTTTTTACAGTTGTTTTTAACATTTGAAAACTGTCACCATAAACTTCCATTGTTCAGGAGATTCAGCAATGCTGTTTTCCTGTGAAACTGCAACAGTGTTTTGTGTCCTAACAAAATAAACCAACCCTCAATCAGCATGAGGTTGAGTAGATTATGACTGAATTTTCATTTTTGGGTGCACTATCCTTTAACTTAACAAACTGTAACAGTCTCACAACATTACCTAAGACATAGATCACCATGACAACAAGGGTCAAGTGACAACATCAACATCTAAAACAAAAAAAATGAAAAAACTGAAGAACTGA
This sequence comes from Lutjanus erythropterus, assembly GCF_056507025.1. Lineage (NCBI taxonomy): Eukaryota > Metazoa > Chordata > Actinopteri > Lutjaniformes > Lutjanidae > Lutjanus > Lutjanus erythropterus. Next base: position 34,346,864 of record NC_139335.1, on the reverse strand, counting down.
GTTAAATCCCACACGAAAAGCATGACCCTTAAAAGCGTGTTATTTATATGCCATCCCATGAAATTGTGTTGTTTTTTCCTTTTTATGTGTGGCTTTGTTACTGAATGGTTATAAATAATCCAATAAAGTTCAGTCTTAACCAAGACATCACTGCCAGTGGAGGGAGCAGAAGATAAACTGCAGGGAGGATGGGGGTGAGATTTGACTATCACAACAACAGGAAGTTGGGAATCTTAAGAATGAACTGTGTGTGCGTAAGACATGTTTTCTTTGTTACTTTGAGTCATTAATCACAGGAGAGGAATTAAAGTTCAGTCAACGGTCAAGTGTTAAATAATAATTTTGTATGACAGGAAAAAGAAAACATGGAGGTTTTCAAGGGGATAAACTGTGATTATCAGCTGAATGGTTAATATTATAAAGCACTAACAGCTTACTGTGTTAGTAGAATTTTACTGAGCTCCTGTAAACAAAGTGCAGTCATGTGACTGTGTTTGTTCTGAGTTGTTGGGAAAGTTGTTTTTTTCACCTTGTGCTGGATATAGAGCAAAGCCTATGACAGTGTGTGTGTGTGTGTGTGTACAGGAACCAGTTAGAACCACTTATCATCGGCTAGATTATGGCCCAATCATGTGAAGGTCAAGTTGCTGTGTGAGTTGTTTTTCCTTATAAAGGGGATGGTAAATTAATGAGCAACTGAGAACTCAGAAACTGCTCATTTTGCCTTAAGAATGTTTCTCTCTTCTTGTGCACACAATAACACGCACAAGGAGCTGAGCATGAGGGGATGAGCATTGCAAGATGTCATGCAAGAGGCAAGATTCATCATGGTGGCACCCTGTCACTAATAGAAAACAATGACTCCTCTCTCTTTGAATAATTTCTTTATTACCACTAAAATCCATAACAATCTACACCTCCGCCTGCGGACAACCATTAACATACTTGAGGACTTGACGGATCTGGAAGCATTTATCGATCATCAATACAACCAGTGTAAAATGGCAACAACTCCCAGTACACCTCTGCAAGACCCACTCAACCCAAACAGGTGAAAAAAAAACAACTTTATTTACAGACACCAGTGACCTACAAACAACGGAAATTGAGGTCAGTATTCTACAATCCACCAACAACAAACTTGACTTACTGACAACACTCCATGATCAAATAAAAGAGCTCCAGACTAGCCTAGAGTCTGCACACAGCTACATTGAAAAACTAGAACAAACTCTTTCCAAATCACTGTCAAAACACTAACCGAAAACAACTCTATCATGAAATAAAATAAAACTATGAAAGAAACCATACTGGACATTCAAACCAGAAGCATGCACAACAATCTTATATTGTCAGGCTTACCCGAACACATCTGAAAACCCTGAGGCTCTGATAAAGGACTTTTATCAGATCAAACTGTCCCCAGACACTGAAAACCACATCACTTTCCACCATGTTCACCATCTTGGCTCTCGTAATAACAAATCACCCCAACCCATCGTTGCCAAACTGGAACATTACAAAACATAAGGAGCGCATTAAAAGCAAAGGAAAGGAACTTAAAGGCAGTACGGACTCAATGACCAATTCCCGGGAGAGATAAATGAATGATGCAAGGTTCTTTATCCCATTCTGAAACAACACAGACTTAATAATAAATGTGCAAACCTGGTTGTGGAAAAACTATATATAGAAGGCCAGCACTACCATGATTCTAACACCACTCAAAGGAAATCAATACCAGGACATACCATACTAACTACTCTAAATCATGGCCTCACTTAAATTTCTAAACTGGAATGTACAAGGGACTCGCTCTCAATCTCAAAGAAATAAAATATTAAATCCCATTAAACAGTCAAATCCAGATATATGTCTGCTGCAAGAAATCCACCCGATAACCTCTAATGACCATAGATTAACGTCACCGGAATTCAGCCAAATTTTCTCTGCCCCCTACAACTCAAGTCAAAGAGGTGTATCCATAGTGATTCATAGAAAAATCCCAGCGACACCTATTACCATCATTACAGGCCCAGATGGCAGATTCATTATCTTAAATACATCAATCAACAGTAACAATCTGACAATAACAAGTATATACAGACCAGTGGCTGCTGGTGAATTTTTCTCCAGGGGGGGCTATAGTGAAAATCAGGCAAATCGTAAGGTATCACACCAGTGTATTTTAATATACGAAAAGGTCCTTTATTTTTACTTGCACAACTAAATGAACATATTTTATAACCTAATGGAACTTGCTTAGTTAAGGTAAGTTAAGGTACTTTTTTACAATTTGTGCAAATTGTTTATAATAATTATATTTTATTTTACAATTTATGCTGAAAGACTAAAACAAGCAAAAAGTATCTCAATAAGTATGAAAGAAATCTGATACCACAAACCTTCAGACAATGGAAGAAAATTATAAAAATAACTAAAACCTATTAGAAAATAACAAGACTTAAAAATAAATGAATCAATTAATTAAAAAATGTGGCTTAAAACATACTTGTACATAAATTCTCCCTGAGAGATTAAAATTTCTCAGAGACTCTGTGGTTAAATGTCTTTGATAGGTTCATACAGTACCTACTTTAAGGTGTGCCACCCACTTTTCTTCACAAAACAGCAACTATTTTGTAACTAGTTTGTAAAAGACCAACACCACATACACCACATACTTCTATCATCTGCAGTGGGGGAATGTAGCTAAGGACAATTACTCAAGTACTTTACCTAAATCTAATTTCAAATTACATCCAGATTATATTACTTTATAGTTCTATTTAACTTTTTTACTCCACTACATTTACCTGACAGGTACAGTTACTAGTTACTGACAGGCAGCATTTTACTGCAAAGTGGTTACTTTATAGAGAACAGCTGATAATGTTTAGATACATTTACTCAAGTAAGGTTTTGACTGCAGTACTTTTACTTGTAGTGGAGTATTTTCACAGTGTGTATTAGTGTTTGTACTGAACTAAATGATGTGACTACTTTATCCAGCACAGCTCACCTGTCTGAAGATCACCTGGTTCCAGTGTGAGTCTGAGTTCCACTGTCACTATGTTCTCCACAGAGAGTTTATCATCTTCCTCTGATTGTTGTTGCTTTATGATGTCGGCTGATCAGGTTCTTTAACTCTGAGCTTCTCTTCTAACGTTCTCTTCTCAAGACACGTTGTTTTTGGTGACTTACGTCTCCATTGTAGCAGCTGACGCACTGAATTCCTCAAACTATCACCACATCTCCCTCTGTTGTATTAATGATCAGATGTAGACGGAGCCAGTCGCTCTCTGCTGCCACCCAGACGTTGACGATGTGTAAACCAGCAGCATTCAGATGAATGCTGAGGGTTTTATCTCTTGTATTGAGAAGATCAAACTGCACATGTACAACTTATAGTGAGAGTAAATGGGCGGAAAAATTGCACCCCAAGCCAGAAACATGTGACCTATCTGTAACTTTGGACATCTTAAAACATTTTTAACAGCACATTTTAGTGCAGAGGATACATTTTGGCTGAATATATTCACAACTGTATCTGTGGTGACTGAAAGTTGCTCTCTCATGACCAGTGTCTCTTCACTAGAAAGTTTTCGAGAATAATGCAAACCAAGGGTAACAACTTGATCGCAGACTCTTTCAAACTGCTTCAGTCTTTTTCGGCCAGTTAAGTTACTAAATAGCTGGATGCCTTTGCCAATGATGCCAAGGATGCCAATGTAGTACTCACAGTTAGGACAATATATGTGATATTGTAGGTGACCTTCTACTGTCTTAAGCTCCTTTAAGAACAGATACATTGAGGTTAACTTTGTGTTTTCTGGACAGTGAATATTGATCAAATCTAGGAGATCAGAGAGAGCCATGCCTGTGAGTCCGTGTCTCAAAACAAATGAAAGTATAAGTAAAAAACTCTGAGCTTGAGTTAGTCATGAACCAGTGTAAAGTGGCTCTTCGTTTTCCAGAGGAAACTGTTCATGACTGACTTCTCCAAGATGTGATTCCTCATTTATTGACTCATCAGGACTGTCCTCCAATAAAAGGGAATATTCTTCTTCACTTCCAATAATGGATCCAAGACTGTCATGCACGTCATCAGGAATACAGTTACTGGTATTTGGTGAAGCTTGATCCCCACAGTCAGCATACAGGCTCTATATATGGAGGAAAGAAAAAAAAAACTATATTGTAACTTTGTTGTTGTTTGTTTTGATTAAGCGAACTCTTTGAATGTCTTTGAAATTAAGTTTTTGCCAATAACGTGTGTTCTTGTTCTGAGTTACCTCTATTATTTATATCATAATGAAATGATTAGCCTATATTTATCCTTAACATGAAATATTGTCATTTAATCATGCAGGGTGAGGCATGAAAGAGTGAAGTGAAAAAGAGGATTAATATAACAATTTTACATTATTTAAGATAGGTGTAGCACTTTGCTTAATGTTTGACAGGAGAGAACAGCAGAGTTCACTCAGTATGTAAAAAAGGCCATCACTTTGGGCAGCATGCAGACTCCACAGGATCACATAACCTCACCTCCCTCTGCCGACAGCAGCACTCTGTCTGGACCGTTCACCTGTGAGCACGCAGTAAGTTGATGCTCCACCCCTTTGGATCAGACTACGGCAGACCTTATTAGCGAAGGATGATGCCCTGACAGCGGCCGTCCTAATGTTGTCTTCCCTTGTTGGAATCGGATTGACATCGTGTGCGTGCCTCAAGAAACGTAAGTCTGAGTTTATGGGGGGACTGAGAATACCATATCGGACCTTGTAGTGCGCTAAGGATGTTAATTGACGAGGACACTATGTTGTGTGTGGATTAATCGCACGTTTGATATGTACGGCAAGACTTGAGTATTGGTTAATCACTGTCTTGCGTAAAGCATTATCGTTCATAACCTACTGTGTGTATGTAGTTGTTAAAGTTATGTCTGTGGTTCAGCCTGTAAACATTGTCTATTGGAGCCTGCTGCGCTATTGCACTGGTTTAATTGTGTGCAGACATTGCTGTGCCGAGCGCCCGCAGCTTGAGTGAAAGTAGGTCAAACCGCTATTCTCTTCCTTTGCCAATAGAGGGCAGTATCATCATAGAAATGCTTCTCTCCTCCCAAAGGAGAGTTATATGCCTTATTTGTTTAGGTTATTTGTTAGCCATGTGCCAATTAGCATTAAAGTCACCATGGATATGCTATTAATTTCATTTAGTAGTCACTTGTTGTTGGTTTATTGTAACAAGTACCTGCAGCATGTATTTGATTTGTGATTGCTTATATTTTCAGAACCACACCTACCTGTACATCCACAAGTTGTTTGGAACTGAGCGTGTGTTGATTGTGTGGTACAAATAAAGGACATTAAGAAAGAGTGACATTGGGTTGTTCTTGCTGGACACCCTTCAGTGGACCTGGAAACCCTTAGTAACCAGCCAGTGTTAGTGCTAGGCTAGCTTCAACAGTGAACCCAGTTTATACATGGTCCTTCGAGCCGGATCCAAGCCTACTGTTGTCACTATGTCACGTCATCCAGAAGAGCCTGCTGTGCGACCACGGAGGCAATCCAACCTCCCAGCACGACTGATTGACTATGACCTTACTGGTCCTGAATCAAGGAGACGGAGGTCAAGACCCACATCAACACACGCTCCAACTTTCCAGCAAGAGGAAGAAGAGGATTATGAGAGTGGTAGAAGCCACAGTCGCTCAACATCACCGATAAGTCAGGAGGATCAAAGCCCAACACGATGGGAAATACGGGACACCTGGGACGAGAGAACCCATGCACTACAGCGGGAGAACAGAAGGTTGAAACGGGAGCAGACAGCACTCCTGGAATCCTTGCAGGATTTACGGTGGCGTAATGAGGATTTACTTGCCCACTCCAGCCGGAGTGAACACAAGTTAGAAACGCTGAAACGCCACACTTCCAGGGAAACCGCACAGCTTCGTCAGCAGATACAGGAGCTCGGAAGTGTTATCCAGCAGTGGCGAAGTACTCATATACTGGCAGCGCAGCCAACAGCTCAGAGCGGAACGGAGGAAGCTGCAGGGGAGAAGAGAGACACTTCTAACATTCCCCTAGATAGCCTCACATTGGGCACTGACCAGCCTGATATTGAAGGTCAGCAGGATAGGGTAGCTTCCCAGTCCACCACAAAGGATGAAGGCACCGAGCAGAGGCCTTCAGCAGACCGAAATCAGATGGGTGGACAACGGATAGCCGCCCACTCACAGGCACACCCACCATTACCAGTGGATTACTACTCTCCCGAGCGTTATGAATCCCGCCACTCAGAGTATCAGTGCATGCCTCAGAGACATGCAGTCAGATCGGCACGAAGCTACCATCGGTCACCAAGGAGCAGCCGCACCCACTCACCCGTGTACCACTACTCCCATGAGCGCCCTTATGCGCACTCACCTGAGTATCGCCACACATCTGAGAGGCATAGAGTCTGTTCCCCTGACCACTACCATAAGACTGAGACAAGCACCATGGAAGTGAATAAGCGTTCTTGCTCCACTGCAAGGCAGGGCTACTCCTCACAATACGGCTACAGCCACTCCAGACAACGCAGCCTCAGCCCAGCTGGTGGTCGAGAACGGTTATACCGAGGCCCCACGCCCACAATACCAGACTTTGTTCGGCCAAATCCTAGGGAGTTTACACGTCTGAAACTTGCACTCGACAACATCCTCCCAGCAGACGCAACAGAGAGGTTCAAATTCCAAATCCTAGTTGACCACCTTAAGCTTGAAGAAGCCCTCTTAATTGCTGACTCATACTCTAACTCCCACTACCCCTTCACAGACACAATGGATGCTCTTAACCAACAATATGGACAGCCGCATCAGTTGGCTTTACAGAGAATTGCAGAGCTAATGGATGGCCCCAATGTACCCATTGGTGACGTGAAGGCATTCCGCATGTTTGCATTAAAGGTGCGTTCCCTTGTGAGCATGCTGGAGCAGTTGGGGAGGAAAGGTAATGTGGAGCTGCAATGCGGGTCACATGTGTCAAGGCTGCTGGGGAAGCTACCTCATGACCTGAGATCCAGTTTCCGTCGCTTCATCCACCCACATCACACCCCAATACCCACACTTCTGGACCTGTCTGACTGGTTAGAGTTTGAGATTCAAGTCCAGGTGGACACTGGCCGATATACCTCAAGGGGAGAGGTTTCGGCAAAGAAAGAACTCAGGAAAGGACCCAAGTCCTCCGGGAAGACCACCACCATCTTCCTAGGCACAGAAAACCAGCCAGCTGACCTCAAACCTAAACCTGCAGCCCCTAAAGAGAAGATAAAGAAATACTGTCCCTACTGCAACAACAGTAAGCATTCACTTAACGCCTGCACTAACTTCAAGCAGCTGACAACACCTCAGAAATACAGCTGGATCAAGGATAACAATGCCTGCTGGCGTTGTGGGCGGGCCCATCGGGCCTCCGAGTGCAACCTGAAGATGTGTTGCCAGACATGCGGGAATCGGCATTTATTGGTGCTTCATGAGGTGAATGCAAAAGCTGATGTTAGAGCTGGGACTGGCAACAAAACAGACCCTTCCACAAGCACCTGTTCTCCCAGTACAGCGGAAGAAGTACTCTACATTGATAGGCCAGCAAAGGGACGCAAGGTCCTTCTGAAGGTCATCAAAGTCCTCCTACGAAACAGAGAACACACACTTGAATCATACGCCATCCTTGATGATGGTTCAGAGCGTACCATCATCCTCCATACGGCTGCTCAGCAGTTGGACCTTCAGGGGCAACCTGAGGACCTACCCCTCCGGACAGTTAGACAGGAACTTCATGTTTTACATGGGGCGGCGGTATCATTCAGACTCTCTCCGGCCTCCCAGCCACAGAAGACCTTTCACATCCAGGGTGCGTTCACTGCTAAGAGACTGGGTCTGGCAGAACATACACACCCAGTCAATACCTTACAGCAGAAGTACCCACATCTTCAAGGTTTGCCACTACAGAATCTGGACCAAGTCCGCCCTGTGCTGCTGATTGGCTCAGACAATCCCCATCTCATCACGCCAGTGGAACCAGTTCGTCTTGGTCCGCCAGGGGGTCCGGCCGCCATCAAAACACGCCTAGGCTGGACACTGCAAGGTCCAGCTCAGGGACTACTGCATCGTTTCACTGCTCAGCAGTGTCTATTTACAAGCACGGGAGCTCTGAAGGAAGACCTCTACCAGAACGTCGAGAAACTGTGGCAGATGGATGTACTGCCATGGCGCAGCCCCAAGTTCAGCACTAGGTCTCATCAGGACCAGGAGGCTATAAAGCTACTTGAAGCAAAGACCATAAGAGTGGATGATAATGGGCTTAAGCGCTATGCCACCCCTCTCTTGCGAGTCTCCAACATGCCACAACTGCACGGACTAAAGGAGTCAGTGCTCCCACAGTTGCGCAGTATCGAGAAAAGACTGGCTAAGAACTCTGAGCTGGCTACAGCTTACATCACTGAGATCCAGAGGCTTGAGAATGCAGGCTATGTAGTGAAGCTGGAGCCCGGAGCTGAAGATACACCAAACAGCTGGTATGTCCCCCATCACATGACTGAGCACAATGGTAAGCACAGAGTCGTCTTCAATTGCTCATTCCAGTTCCAGGGTAACAACCTGAACGAGCTTCTTCTCCCTGGGCCCACATTGGGATCTTCACTCCTGGCTGTGTTATTGCGGTTCAGGGAGCATGCTGTGGCTTTCAGCAGTGATATCCGTGGGATGTTCCACCAGGTCAGGTTGCTCCCTGAGGATCAGCCACTCCTCAGGTTCCTGTGGCGTGATCTGAAGCGAGAGGAACCACCCAGGGTCTACGAATGGAGAGTTCTCCCATTTGGAACGACATGTAGTCCATGTTGTGCGACATTTGCTTTACAGAAGCATGTGCTAGATCACAGCCAGCCAAAAGAGGATGTACGTGAGGCAGTACTGCAGTCGTTTTATGTTGACAATTGCCTACAGAGCGTACCCACGGAGGAGGGGGCACGTAACCTTGTAAATAAGCTGCGGAACACACTTGCTGATGGTGGCTTTGAACTGAGACAGTGGGCGAGTAACAAGCCAGCAGTTATCAGCCACCTCCCAACTGAAATCAGGTCAGACAGCGCCGAGCTCTGGATAGCAAAAGGCCAACCAGACGCCCAGGAATCAGCACTGGGTCTTTACTGGCACTGCCCCACAGACTCCTTATCCTACAAGCCTCGCCTCACCACGTTTCCACAGGTCACCATGCGCACCATTTACAAGGTCCTTGCCAGCCAATACGACCCCCTTGGATTCATAATCCCCTACACAACGAGAGCAAAGGTCATAGTACAACAGCTATGGACCAAGCAACGTGAATGGGATGATCCCAATCTGCCTGAGCAGCTGCTTCGAGCTTGGAAGGAGTGGGAGAGTGAGCTGCCAGAGCTACAACGGGTCTCGTTACCACGATGTTACACCAGCTCCGAAGTAGACCCTCGCAGCAGTCGACGAGAAATCCATGTGTTCTGTGATGCCTCCGAGCAGGCCTATGGCTCAGTGGCCTATCTCAAGACTGAGGATCCCAGTGGGAAGGTTGAGATTGCCTTCCTAGCTGCTAGATCACGGGTGGCACCACGAAAACAGCAGACCATCCCCCGATTAGAGCTATGTGCGGCCCTTACAGGAGCACAGTTAGCAAAAGTCCTCAGCACAGAACTGTCGCTACCCATCCATCACGTCAGTCTATGGACAGACTCCACCACTGTCTTAACCTGGCTGCAGTCCGACTCATGTCGGTTTAAAGTCTTCGTCGGCACAAGAGTGGCAGAGATTCAAGATCTAACCGAGCGTGAGGCCTGGTGTTATGTCGACTCAGCACGTAACCCTGCAGATGACATCACCAGGGGGAAAAGACTGTCTGAGCTCAGTACACAGCACCGCTGGTATCAGGGTCCTTCCTTCCTCTACGAGTCACCTGACCAGTGGCCTAAGAAGCCACTCACCGCACAGATCGAGGGTGAGGAGGAAATAAGGAAAATAATCACCTGTAATCTTACACTCACTAACCAGAGAACTCAGACACCGGACCCGAGCCAGTTTCAGACCTTTGCAGAGCTCCTAGAAGCCACTGCTCACAACCGGTGTGGATTAGCTGACGGCTCTCTCACCGCCAGTGACTACCAAGGGGCAGAGAACGAGCTGCTGCAACAGGCGCAGAAGGACTGCTTCCACAAAGAACTGGTTCTGCTGCAGACAGGTAAACCCCTGATGAAAAGCAGTCGGCTTCTCACTCTTGCTCCTGAGTGGGACAGCAGCACACAGCTTATTAGGGTAGGTGGGCGTCTGCGTCACACCACAGGACTCGACCCAGACATCGTCCACCCTATAGTGCTAGACCCTAAACATGTGATTACCCAGCTCATCATTAAGGACATAGATGGGAAACTACATCACCCCGGCCCTGAGCGTGTGTTTGCCGAGGTCCGCCGGAAGTACTGGATACTCTGCGGGAGAGAAGCCATCCGACGACACCAAAGGCAGTGTCCCGAATGTCAGCAGTGGCGAGGCAAACCTGTCATTCCAAAAATGGCAGATCTCCCCCCGGCCCGACTGCGACTATTCCAGCCGGCTTTCTACTCTACAGGAGTGGACTGTTTCGGTCCTTATATGGTTACAGTGGGCCGCAGGAAGGAGAAAAGATGGGGAATTGTGTTCAAGTGTATGACAACCAGAACAGTCTACCTTGACCTTCTCATGGCCATCAATACGGACTCATTCCTCATGGCTCTCAGACGATTCATGTCGCGCAGGGGAAAGCCTTTTGAGTTGTTGTCAGACCAGGGGACAAATTTCAGAGGTGGTGAACGTGAACTACAGGAGGCCTTTGCAGCCCTTGAACCAGAGCTCCAAGCCCAGCTTGCCCCGCAACAGATCAGATTCCACTTCAATCCACCAAGTGCACCACATTTTGGGGGTTGCTGGGAAAGGGAGATCCGCTCTCTCAAAAACGCCCTGCAAGTCACTCTAGGAGCTCAGTCTGTCACAGAGGAAGTACTGCAAACCGTCTTCATTGAAATTGAAGGGATTTTGAACTCGAAACCCCTTGGCTATGTTTCCTCTGATGTGGGAGACCCGGATCCGGTTACTCCCAACTCTCTATTGATGGGGCGGCCAGATGCCTCCCTTCCCCAAGTTATCTATCCCGAGACCGAGATGTTATCCAGGCGCAGATGGCGGCACAGCCAACTGCTTGCAGATCATTTCTGGAAGCACTTCCTCCAGTATTACTTACCTAATCTGCAGGCCAGACAGAAATGGCTCTCTGATACACCGAACCTTTCCCCTGGTGCAGTTGTTATGGTCGTTGACCCACAATTACCACGAGCACTATGGCCAGTGGGACGGATCACTGAGTGCATGTCTGGAGCTGATAGTCGAGTCAGAACCGTTAAAGTTGAAGTAGACGGTCACACCTATGTACGTCCAGTGGCCCGAATTATACCCCTTCCTGCCTTGCCAGACTGAATGGAATTCCGGCCCAAAGTCTCTTCCCTTTGACTGCGCAGATTTCTACTAGAAATCTGGGGGCGGCTGTAAAAAAGGCCATCACTTTGGGCAGCATGCAGACTCCACAGGATCACATAACCTCACCTCCCTCTGCCGACAGCAGCACTCTGTCTGGACCGTTCACCTGTGAGCATGCAGTAAGTTGATGCTCCACCCCTTTGGATCAGACTACGGCAGACCTTATTAGCGAAGGATGATGCCCTGACAGCGGCCGTCCTAATGTTGTCTTCCCTTGTTGGAATCGGATGGACATCGTGTGCGTGCCTCAAGAAACGTAAGTCTGAGTTTATGGGGGGACTGAGAATACCATATCGGACCTTGTAGTGCGCTAAGGATGTTAATTGACGAGGACACTATGTTGTGTGTGGATTAATCGCACGTTTGATATGTACGGCAAGACTTGAGTATTGGTTAATCACTGTCTTGCGTAAAGCATTATCGTTCATAACCTACTGTGTGTATGTAGTTGTTAAAGTTATGTCTGTGGTTCAGCCTGTAAACATTGTCTATCGGAGCCTGCTGCGCTATTGCACTGGTTTAATTGTGTGCAGACATTGCTGTGCCGAGCGCCCGCAGCTTGAGTGAAAGTAGGTCAAACCGCTATTCTCTTCCTTTGCCAATAGAGGGCAGTATCATCATAGAAATGCTTCTCTCCTCCCAAAGGAGAGTTATATGCCTTATTTGTTTAGGTTATTTGTTAGCCATGTGCCAATTAGCATTAAAGTCACCATGGATATGCTGTTAATTTCATTTAGTAGTCACTTGTTGTTGGTTTATTGTAACAAGTACCTGCAGCATGTATTTGATTTGTGATTGCTTATATTTTCAGAACCACACCTACCTGTACATCCACAAGTTGTTTGGAACTGAGCGTGTGTTGATTGTGTGGTACAAATAAAGGACATTAAGAAAGAGTGACATTGGATTGTTCTTGCTGGACACCCTTCAGTGGACCTGGAAACCCTTAGTAACCAGCCAGTGTTAGTGCTAGGCTAGCTTCAACAGTGAACCCAGTTTATACACAGTAGGTAAATTTTAATCCTAAAAGATGTACAATGGATTAGGGTTACTTACACAGACGGCTCCACCTGATACACTTTCCTAAGAGGATACCATGGTTCAGAATCATCATCAGTTACCTAAAGAAACAGATTAGAAAATAAAAATCAAGCCAACCTGCATGTTACCAAAATGTAACATGGCTACAGTAGTTCTTAAGATATGCCTAAGAAAAAAACCTGAAATATACTGTACACTATACTCACTGCAATGCGGCTGATGTCATGTGCATCTTCAGAGCCACTGTCAAAGTTGTAGTGAGAGGAGTTTTCATTCACCATTGTCACATGCACAGTCACCAGCCACCAACAGGATGTAGCATGTTCTATGTAATCTACTAAGTACTCTAAACACACAAATACAATTTACACTTTGTGCTCAAACCAAAATGTTCAACAAAACTTGAGCTGGCTAGGTCGATACCAGCATTAATCAAATATGTTATTGCTCTATACTGTTGGTGCTACCGGCCAGAATCTTGCAAAAGTTGAAACCATAGCTAAAGAGTAACCTACATTGTTTTAACTAAACACCTCACAGTTGAAACTTACAGAGTCTTCTGCTCCTGATACACTTTGTTGTCCACTGAGAGGAACCCAAGGTTCAGAATCCATCGTCAGTTACCTAAAAAAAGAGGAAAAAAAAGTGTTGTAAATCCAGCGCACACCTTTCTCTGGCAGTGGTGTACTCCACCCCTCCGCCAAAGCACAAACACATTGTCCATGGTTTCATCTCAAGTGGGCATCAATCAGGGTTTCCCCTAGAAAAAATTGGCACCGGACAACGAGACAGGCAGGTTTTCAATTTACCGGACAAATGTTTGAAATTCCGGTCAAATATTATCTGAATTTACTGAGCTTAAATCTGGGCCTCCGCAAGGCGGGTGGTATACTTTACAAAGGGCCCAGCCCTTGCCTGTCGAATTTCGTGCGGACTGAATTTAAATAGGGTGGTAGCAGTGGTGTAGTCTATGTGATACGCAGGCATACGCCGTATACCCACTAGAAAACGTCCCGATACATATCAACATGATTTTGTGAGAGAACTTTCTCTTTCCCATTCATAAATTCGCCTTTGCTGTGTTAGCGAAGCACGCGCGCATGTGTGATCAGAAAGTAACGTCAGATGCTATGACGCAGAACATGTATATAGTCTACTCAAGCCTGTCAGAAAACGTAGTCTTGTTGCTAAGTGAGCGTGTATTCACAATTGATGTAATCTTTGTCGCTCTACGTGATAAACCAATTTAAAATGGAAATAATTTGGTCTTAGAAACATTTGTTCTATCTTCACAGTTGTGTAACAATCTGAGTGGACTGTTTACAAAAACTGATTATAAAATCATGCACTGTGCGTCAGTGAGTAATGAGGAGTCAAATAGTGGACCACGGACAGCTCCCGTATAATGAAAAGTCACAGGATCAGCACCTTGACAGCGACTATGACACTTAGGCTCTATAGGGAGATCTGTCACTGTCTGATTGAACAGCCTCATGGAAATGAGGGTTTTTTTGTTGTTGTTTTTTGATAAAATGACACGTGGAAATTGCCTTTTTTTAAAATTCAAATTGTGCTTGGAGGGAATATTTTCACCGGACATTTTGACCGGCGGTGTTAAAAAATGTCGGACTTCAGCAGATTTTACCAGTCAAAGTCTGATAATTACCGGATAACCCCTGGCATCAATATTTGGGGCCCATGTTAGCATAGTTAAAGCAGACAGTATTTGTATAGCTAGACATTACTTCTTCATTTATAAAAAGTAATTTGTCATTGCAATCTTAAACACTTTTCACACATCGCAGAATTCCCTCACACTGTGCAGGTCTTTTGTATATTATACTTGCTGTAACGTAAATGACAGCATCTTCAGAAGAGTTACATTATGTATCACAGCTATCTTGCTAACTAACACTTAAACCCCATTCATTGTTGAACGGAGTGCCTCAGTGCTCTATAATGGTGACTTTTCTGTATCCGCTCTACATTAAATATCTTAGTTGAAAATAACCGATCTACTATTTAAAGTGTTACAGAACTTGAAACTTACACTGACCTCTTCTGCAGTTCCTGATAGTCTTTCTGAAGATGGTTCACTTATGTGGCAGGCATCAGAGCTGGCATGAGCTCTTGGCAAAACAAAAGAGAGAATAGTTTCAATGTAATGACTTTAACAAATTTGACCAAAATCTGTATCTCAACCACAGTCTAAACAAGCATATTGCAAGATAACTAACAATATTGCCAAAGCCAAATTGTACTCGTAGGCTACACATAGTTTAAGATATTGATAAAGACCTCCATGTTTAAAGTTCATGACTTATCAGATCCTGGTTTGGCGTATCAATCTTGGTCTCTCTCATTTCTTTCCTGAGTGCAAGTGATAGAAAACACTGATTCATGTTTATCTTTGGAAACATCAAATGATTTAAATGTTTACCTCAGAGCTTTTGGTTGCCCCTCTGAGGTAATACATGCATCTATGAAATACAAATGCTACTGTGACATTATTCTTTATATATACATTATTCACCTATTGCCATAATCCCTATAGTCATATGAGTAGGTACATGACTTATAATTGTCAGTACCTGCTGTTCTGAGTGCCGGGCAGCTGAGCTGCCTGCTGCTCAGCGCACATAATAGAGGTGAACTGTACAGCTCTCCCTCTCCCTAAAAACTAATCAAATACACAATCAAACGATTCCAAAATGCTCTAGTGGACAACACGTAGCTTGCGCATTCCCCACGCTATGAAATAATAATGTATAACTATGTAACATTACGACACATGAACAACAATTAATCGACTAATTCGTTCCAATAGTCACTGACTAATCGACTAACAAAATAGTCGTTAGTTGCAGTCCTAGTTACAAGTTGTCCACAAGAGCGTTTTGGAGTCATTTGATGGTATATTTGATTAGTTTTGAGGGAGAAGGAGAGCTGTACCGTTCACCTCCATGTGTGCTGAGCAGTGGGAAGCTAAGCTGCCCAGCTCTCAGAAAAGCAGGCACTGACAATTATAAGTAACGTCATAGATATAGAACACTAGATGCCGCATCCTCTGCTGCCAGGCGTAAAACGCGGCCACCATCTTGGTCCAGTATGGAGCTCCGCGCATAGATGTGAAGTTCTATGGCTCTGCAAGTGAATTTATCCACAAAATACACTGTAACTTTTTGAATTCTGAACCGATTTTCATGAAATTCGGTTTGTTATGAACATGTGGATGTAGGCCATGTTACAGCTCACTTGTTGGAGGTGAATTCAGTCAGGCTACTGAGTGATAGCAAAAGTAATCACCTCTATGCCTGACTTCATCTTTCTGGATAGGCACAATTATAGGGACATGCATGCTATGAAAGAGAATAATGTACAGTAAACAGCCTATATACCCAGTATAACTTCTGTGACTCTCCTAATATGTAAATTGCTTTATTCATATTGTTAACCTCTTGGCCTATATTCATATATATATATATATGTGTGTGTATGTTCACCAAAGTTATACTAGGTATATAAACTATTTAGATTACATAACTATGTACATTACTCTCTTTCATAGCATGCATGTCCCTTTAATTATGCCTATCCAGAAAGATGAAGTCAGGCATAGAGGTGATTACTTTTGCTATCACTCAGTAGCCTGACTGAATTCACCTCCAACAAGTGAGATGTAACATGGCCTACATCCACACGTTTATAACAAACCAAATTTCATGAAAATCGGTTCAGAATTCAAAAAGTTACAGTGTATTTTGTGGATAAATTCACTGGCAGAGCCATAGAACTTTTGAGACAGCAGATAGTTAGCATTAGCGTTAGCATGTGCGTTAGCATCGGCCAGAATCAAGCAAAAAAAAAAGAAAAAGACTAACCTTTTTTTCCATAATCGTCTTGTTCTTTTTGGAATATCCGTTTGGTCAGAACCCGGAAGAATATATTTCCTTTTCAATCGGACTCGGTCCATTTTCTATGTTTGTCAGCACTAAGATGACTCACCTACTGCTTCAACCAGAATGCTTAGTGTGACAGAGCGCGGGGCACGGAGATCGCGCATGCACAATGCTCGAGCGGGAAGTGCAATTAAGGCACGAGGAGGACCGTTGAACAGGGAGAGAGACAACAAGGAGGAGGTAAAACATTAGGCTACTTTAAAGTAATTTTCTTTAGCAAAAATGTCAAGATATAGGTTTGCCCTTGTTAGCTGGGCGAAGGGACCTGACAAAGATAAAACCAGCATTGTTCCCATCAGCTGGATAATTGATTTTGACCCAGCTGATACTGGCAAGACATATTTTGTGGAATTTTGTTGTTCAACTAACCACAAGAAGCCTGCTAGTGGATGGCCCGTCGAACAGGCTTTAGTTCTTCAGCTAGCAAGCAAGTCGGTCTTTACACACTCACACTTATGTCACTTATTTCCTACAAGTTATTGTATTAGCAGATACAGCTACAGAATGTCTGTTCTGTTTATCTATCAAAATGTGTATCCCACTTTTGACTGTTTTACGATATAGTATTACCCAGATCTGCATAGATAGTTTTTAAAGAGTTCCTGTTGTTCCTGTTTCGATGTGTTTATTTCAATGATGAGTCAATTGATTTGTAGCTTCTTGGACGAGTTCACCTCTAAATGGGGTTAATATTTGAAAACTGGAGATGTGGTTTTCAGACACATATTCTATGGCTTCTATGGTTGCTGTCTGTATAATCTTGTAGCACTTTTTTTCTTAGAAATTCCAGCGTTGTTGGTGGACGTGAGAAAGCTTGTCTCCATCTACAACACCACCAACCAAGATGTTGACGATCACCCCAACAAAGATGTTGACCCTGATGTTGACCCCGATGCTGAGAGTAAAAGCCCAGGTGAAATGTCACTTTGCACACCTTGCAGACCTTCACAAGTAAGTATTTATTAATTGGTAAATTTTGAACAAACATTAAAACTTAAGCTTTTTTGGCATTCTGTTGCTTGTGGCAATAATCTTTGTTTATTTCTTTGCTTATGTTCTTATTTATTTGTTTACATAAGGTGAAAATTGGGAATGATGGAACGGTCACTGTCTCGTCACATTGTTGGGAGACCGCAAAAGCTTGTACCACCTCCAATGGGATGGCATGGGTACTACTGATGGGGCTCTTCAGTGAGGATGTCCTCCTCAAGTCCAACCTGAAAGGAGGGGTCAGCAAGCTGGATCCCTCTGCTGAGCGTCGGCAGGCTCTCGACCCGAGGAAAATTCAAGCTTTACAAGGTAAATAGTTTTCAGAGTATGGGGGTAAAATTGTCTCGAGAAGATTAATTAAATATACAAATACAAATATACAAATATAAAAATCCTGCTGCTGCCTGCCTGCATTGACACTAAAGCTGCTTTTGTTAGTTTGTTTGGAGATGGAAGAACCAGAAACACCAACTTCAACTTCAACCACAATACATTTACAAATATACGTTTATTTATACAAATACATTTATTTATTTGTATGTCATGTTTTTATATTTGTATTTGTATATTTATAAATGTATGAATATTTGTACATTTCATTTGGATATATATACATTTTTTTGAGACAATTCTACCCCCATATCAGAGCTCGTGTTTTCCAGTTTTGATTGCATCTCCAGCCAGGCGGGGGAAGGGGGTCAGTTTTCGCGAACCAGAGGGGCAGCAGGAGGAGTGAGGAGGAGGAGAGTAGCCTAATCATCATTGTTGTTCTGTTCCACAGATGCCGTTGTAAACCAATTTCCAACGGCCAAGGAAGCTGATGTCAGAAAATCTATCAACAGTAGAATCTGTGAGCTAAGACATCAGGTAAAGCGCAGAACCATGGTTGATTTAAGTCGTTTAAATCAGTGAAGAACCAAGATGGACTCCTAACCAGGATAACGGACTGTTCTTTTGGCAATTTATTTCTTTGCTTTTCCACAGTTCCAAAAGGTCTTTGAAAGTTTGTACATTATTATTTGTGCATTTTGTTTATAGATATTTTATTTATATTTTATAACGGCACTGCTGAAAGTTTGAAATAGACATTGGTCATTCAAATTGCTTTAATTTATAATTTATATTTTGTATATTTTCTGTTCAATGGCATTCTTTAAAAATGTTGCACTGTTGGGTTCGGTATCTGTGCCTGATCAAAAGAAAATAAAGGTGGCTTTTGATAGATTACCCAGCATGTGTTAATATGTGGTATAAAGGTTTGCGCACATATTGCAGGTTGCATATTTATTAAGTATTCATATATTTTAGATGTTACATGTACATAATGTATATATCACCATATATGTACATACATTGTATGTGCATGTTTTCATATATGTATACATATATAGTGCATACATTTTACAATATTTATATACATATAAAATTTATTTCACAATATATTGAACACATATCAGTACATATATTTCATGTTTTTGTTTCCATATAATTTTACATATATAAAATGTATTCCACAATATATTGAACATGTAGCTGTACATATATTTCATATATGTCTCCATATAATTTTACATATATTTAAAATATATTCTACCTTATATTAAACATACATGTGACACTATATCTTTACATATATTACTAATACATTTTCTCATATAAATCTGAATACATTATGGTGGATATTTATAAATATAAAATTGCATATATTTTGGGATATATAAACACACATATATTCAGGATTAATATATTTCAATATATTGAAAGCGGCAATTTTTTGTATATTCTGCAATATATTGCAATATATTACATGAATATATAATATATTGTAAAATATATGTATCATCAATATATTACTCCATATATTTCTAATATATAATATATTGGAAAATGTAATGGAAAACTAATATATTAGAATATATTAGAATATATTTCAAGTAATATATTGGTAAATATATTTTCCTTTCGTAAGGAATAGACCAAACTAAACATTTAAGAGACAGAAAATATATATGTAAAAAATCCAACAGTCAAAAATCTCAATAAGCTTAGGAAATGTAAACTGGACCTGTCTAATATGAGAAATAAAAAATATACAATTTTTAATACAACTTAAACACAACCACTTTGAACACAATAATAAGTCAGGGAAATTTCTTGCAAATCAGCAACACTTTTCAAACATTCTATACACATCAGACAATGAACCAGACCCAAATGATATCAATACATTTCTCCATAATATAGACTTATCACAAATAACAGAAGACCAAGCCAAATCATTAGACAAACCATTCACAGTTGAAGAATATAATGAAACACTTAAAGCGATAGTTCACCCAAAAATGAAAATGCACTCAATATCTACTCACCCCTTTGCTGATGTGAGGATGTGTGAAGATCAGCGTTGCAGCCAAATCCAGAACAATTGAAGTGAACGGTGACCAGTTTTAAAATGTAAAAAAAGAACACAAAAAAACCCACAAAATGTCTCCATACTGCTCGTGTGGTGTAATCCAAGTGTCCGTAAGCCGCGACATTAAAATTTGACCCCAAAAGAAGCATACATATCAACTGTAGCTTCTCAGACCGGAGCTGTGTGCACATGCCTGAAGCCAGGTACACAAGCTCTCACCCAAGCGGCGCAAAACTCGCAATACCTTTACATCTGTGTTTACATGCTACCTGGAAGCAACTCACACAACAGAGAGAGAGGTCTGCTCAGAAATAGTGACTTGTTTTGCGCACAGCTGACTTTGCAAACTTTCAACAAAGAAAGAAATGTGCGAGGACTTCGACATAGAAGAGGAACATAATTTCTTTGCTGCAGCCACGCCACTTGGGTGAGAGCTTGTGTACCCACTTCAGGCGCGTGCACGTGGATCAGGTCTGAGAAAAACATCAGTAAAACATTATCCAAGATAAATGAGACTGTGACCCCATCTTTAATTCATATTGATCAAGCAGGTTTCATCAAAGGAAGACACTCAAACAATAACACACGCAGACTATTCAACATAATCCATCAGGTAACTTCAGAACAACGAGGAAACAATAATAGCATCAATAGAAAGAGCAGAAAAGACCTTTGAACGAGTCAACTGGATATTTTTATTAACCATACTACATAAATTCAGATTTGGAAAGTCATTCATTAACTGGATCAAAACACTATACAACTCACCAAAAGCAGCCGTTACAGTTAGCAGAGTAGCATTGTGAAGTTTCACACTACACATGGGAACAAGACAGGGGTGCCCACTCTCTCCTTCCCTCTTTGTTATTTATATTGAATCGCTTGCTGCAGCAGTCTGCCAAAATTAACTCATCAAAGGTGTGCAATCTACCACACTAACCTATAAAATAAGCTTGCATGCAGACGACATCCTACTCTCTGTACAGAACCCACAAGTCTCATTACCAGAAACCATGCAACTATTCAGTATTCTGTGATCTGTCTCCTCGCTTTACAAATCTTTTCTCTTTGTTTCCTCCTGGTAAATCCGCTGTCATGCTGACACCACTTGCACTGCTGGCACACCTGCCTCTTAAAGGTGATGAGAGCGGACTTTCTGATTGGTTTATTGCATGTTTGGCCTAAGCTCAACTGTGAATTAATGAGGGCACTTGGGCACACCTGATAGGTGTATCCTGCTTTGTGCTGGTGGCACAAGATGGCAAAGGCGGATTTGAACACACTTTGAAGAAATTAAATCAATTGTGCCTCACACTTTCCACTTGTGCTTTAGATCATCGTAAGTTAGGGCCCCAAGAATCAAACTAACTACATTACAAAAATCTCGAAACCATGGAGGCCTGGATGCACCAAACTTTTAAAAACTTCCTGAACAATCAGTTAAACATTATAACTAAATGGATCCACCTCACCTAACAGTGCTTTCCAATGGTAACATTTCAAACAACAATGCAAAGAAATAGACATAGCAAGCCAACCATTCATCAGCACTTCTATAAAATACCACTGCTTTATTAATTTAATACTGCTTCAAAAATATTACCATCACTACAACTCTGACAGCTTGGTGGAAAACTCACAAAGTCATGCACCTAACACACACACCTAGTAAATTCACACAGCTTCAACACATAATTAATAATTCACTCCTTTCAAACAATTGATTCACAAATACAAAATAGACCACGAATCTTTCATTCAATATACACAATGTAAAATAGTCATAAAACATAAAATTTATTTTAAACAATACAAAAATCAAATATCCATACAGGCAGAAGAAATAAACAAGCTAACAACACCCAAAAAAAAAACCCTCTCCAAACTGTACGGACTCAACACTGACTGACAATATTCCTCCCAACTGCAAAGTGGGAAAACGATCTATCCACATCACTAGATAACAACTCCAGGACTAAAGTCTGCATAAACACATTTTCAATGACAAATAAACTCCACCTCCAACTCATATAGTACAAGATCAACCACAGAACACACATGACAGAAATGGTTGTATTTCAGTGCCCAATCCCCTTCTGTTTTCTGTTCTCTATCCTGACAGTAAATGTCTGCTCCTCTTTCCATTGCTTTTGTTATGGTACCACCTCTGCTAACAGCACTGTAATAGTTCAGCATTGTTATTATTATAATTATAATTATTATTATTTTAATAAATGTTAATTTTTTACATTTTTTCCTTTTTAATATTAAAACTGTCACTAGATGTTACTTGTATATTTTCATTGTTAGCGGGGTTGCACTAGTCGATCATTCAGTTGAGTGATTTCTCTATTAACCAACTGATAGTTGTTTGATTAAGAGGAAGATCAGTGTATTACCATAGAGGAGTAATTACGCCAAGATATAAGACTATCCACATTATATCCACATTTGGGAAGCTGGAATCAGGGAATTTTGATTTTTATTTCTTCTTTTCTTCTCTGTAAGGGAATACGCAGACCAATCTGTCAAGATGGTTGATGATTACTTTGATATTCTTTAACTGATTATCAATTATTATTATTGTCATTGTTATTATTAATATGGTCACTGTTATTTTTGCTTTATTTTATTTGTTAATTAATGTATTTATTTGCTCAGCCAGTTGGAGTACAGGTTGCTTTTCTAACAGCCAATCAGAGGAGAGAGGGTTTTTTTCTCTCAGCAAATTGGAGGACAGGGGGATTTTGTCTCTGCCAATCAGAAGAGAGGTGGATTTACTCACTACTATTCAGGGGAAAGGGGGATTTTCCCCAGCCAATCAGATGAAAGAGCAATTTTCCTTCAACCAATCGGAGGAGAGGGATTTTATCTCAGCCAGTTGAGGGAAATGGGGATTTTCTCTCAGCCAATCAGAGGACACAGGAACTTTTCAACATCCAATCAGCAGAAATAGTAATTTCCCCCCATCCAATCAGGAGTAAGAGGGATTTTTAGAACAACAAACCACAGGACAGTGATATTTTCTCTCAGCCAGTCAGAGGATAGAGGGATTTTCCATCAGCGAATCAGAGGAGAGGAGAATTTTGTGTCAGCCAATGAGATGAGAGGGGGATTTTCCCCTAGCCGATCAGAAGTAAAAGGGAATTTCTCTCAACCAATCAAAGCACAAAGAGATTCCTTAACAACAAATCATAAGATAGGGCAGGAGGATTTTCACTAAGCCAATCACATGAGAGGTGGATGTTCTCCCAGCCAATCAGAGAACAGGGGGATTTTCCCATAGCCAATCAGAGAAGAGAGGGATTTTCTCTCAGCCAATCAGAGGACAGGGGGATTTTCCTTCAACCAATCAATGTCGAGAGGAATTTCCCTTGGCAAATCCGAGTAGGGCGTGATTTAGGCTCTCTATTGCAACTCTTTTATTGTCCAAGCCAACCTTATTTTGTACCAAAAGCTGTTTCTGTCCTCTTGCATCAACATGTTAGAGGGAAGTCTGTAAAATCCCATAGCTATCAAACACATCAGAATATGGGACAGAATGCTGGCTACCAGCTTAATCTCCCACTGGCCACATAGGAAGCACAGCAGTTCAAGATCAGGCCAATTAGAGCTGAATTCCTTTTCTGTGTGACCAGCCACAACCTGGAAGAAACAACAACAGGGGTCCTATCTATTGTTGGTCCTGCACGTCCAGCTTCACTGATGAGAGATGGGAAGGGGGGAGACAGATATACATCATACATATACATATAATATTTAGCTAGAAATATAAAACTCACTGATTACACATATCTTGCTATGTAGCTGTTAAAACAACATACACTGCTGTTGTTAACATTGGCAGCTCAACATGTGCATTCTTTCTGATTACGTTATTTATATGATATTCTGCCTAATCCTATAACAAGAGCAGGGGTCGCGTTAACCGAATATTTTCCGTCGTTGACCGTTTTTTTAAAACGGTGACGGAAAAATCTGACGGTCATCTGTCATTTTGACAGATTGCAATTCACACCCCTGACCAGTAGGTGGCGAGTGATCATATTAATTAGCTATTGTCTCTCTTGATGCATGACCTCGTTGTTTCACTCAGAAAAATGTCACGGCAGCTGAGTGTCCGAAGATTCTTCAGAAAGTCCAATGATGATGTTGATAAAAGAGGTGAAAAAAGAGGGACTGATGCAGTGGAAGATGAAGGACAAAGAAGTAATCAGCCCTCAGCAACTACGGAGCGAGCAAGCAGCAGCAAGGAGGTCAGGAGGGAGTACAGAGTTCAGTGGGAGCAGGAGTTCTTCTGGCTGAGGAGGGAGGATGGAAAAATGTTCTGCGACATATGTAAAAAAGCCAATATGAGTAACGGATTTGTCCGAGGATGCACGAACATGCAGAAATCAGCATTAACTGACCACCAAAGTAGCCACAGCCACATCGAGGCTTCAAGGGTGCTCAACCAGAGTGTGGCTATGGTTAAGCATGTAGAGAAATCACAGGTTGCCTGCAACGAGGCATTAAAAACACAACTTAAGGTTGTGCTGCATATGGCTAAAACAAACACCCCGAGCCACCTGTATCCTGACCTGATAAACCTCTTACAGTCTGCTGGCTGTCCAAACCTTAACAGTGCACATACGTACACCCACCATGAGACAGTCAGTCAGATGGAGGAGGCTTTAGCGAAGACCATAACCAGCGATATTGATGACCGCATCGCCAACAGCAGATATGTTGGAATAATAGTAGATGAAACCACTAATATCACGGTGGAGAAAATGCTAATCACATACCTGACACTTCAACAGAAAGGGGAGCCTGAAACTGCGTTTATTGGCAATTACGCAGTTCCCTCTGGCACTGCTGAATGCATCACAGCAAAAATAAAAGATGTGCTGTTGGGCCGTGGAGTCGCTATGACTCGGGTTGTTGGACTTGGAAGTGATGGAGCGAATGTGATGGTAGGTCGAAAGGCCGGAGTTGCACAGCAGTTGCGCCAGAATGACTGTCCCTTCCTCGTAAACATTCACTGTGGTGCGCACAGGACAGCGCTTGCTGCCCGTGATGCCTCCACGGCTGTGCGTCAAGTAAGTGCATATGTCACCACTGTTAATAACATATATACATACTACAAGAATTCCCCCATACGAACATACAGACTAAATGAACTTCAAAAAGAAATGGGGGAACACGACCTGCTGAGCCTAAAGCAACCATCGGCTACACGCTGGCTGTCGCTGGAGAGGGCGGTTAAGGGCATACGTGCCAACTGGGCTGCTCTGGTGTCGGACATGGGGGAGGAGGAAGATGCGAAAAACTGCCCGGTAGCTAAGGGCATCAGAAAGCGCCTTCAAACATACACGTTCCCTGCTTTGACTCACTTGCTGACTGACGTTTTGGCTGTGGTGAACCGCATGAACCTAACCTTCCAAAAAGAAGACGTTAACATCTCCTCCATCTCACCTGTCGTGAGCATGACTGTGGCCAGTCTGGAAGACTTAATGAATGGGCCAGGTGAGGCGGAGAAAAAATTCAACGAGGCCTCACAAGACGGCAAGTTCTGTGGCGTCACACTCACACATGCAGACGCGCAGACATTTTCAACTTTACGCACAGAGTACATCGCGGAGGTAACCAAATCAATCAAAAAAAGATTCCCATCAGAGCATCTGAGCATCATCTCTGACCTGGACACCGTACTCAATGCATCTCGCTATCCGGGTGCTGACAGCGCGTTGAAGAGTTATGGACAGGAGGCTTTGGAGCGAGTCTGTGACCACTACGGGTCACAGACCGGTGCAGCTGAACCACTGGTGCAGAAGGAGCGCATGCTGCGGGATTTCCTCCCGCTGAAGCGAGTGCTTGCGGGATCAGGAAACCCCTCGTTCAGAGAATCTTGCCGACTTCTGATCACTTCACTTGGAGAAATGTTCCCTGATTTCAAAACTTTGGCTGAAGTGGCGCTTGTAATTCCAGTCTCCAGTGTGGCAGCAGAGCGCGGATTCAGCCTCCAGAACAACATCAAAACAGCCATGAGAAGTCGTCTGTCCGAGGCAAAAGTCCAAAACCTCATGACAATAGCCTCTGCAGCAATTTCACTTGAGACATTTGATTACGCACAAGCGGGCACGCAATTCAAGTCCATGCGGACCAGGAGGAAGGTGTGAGACTGTGCGTTCTGGCCACAGCAGGTGAACTGTTCATATTTTAGGTGCAATCGTTTAATTTAATTGTTCATATGTTGCTACTGGGGCCACAGTCAGTGGTTTTTGTCACTGCGGAGAAAAAGTTACATGTATTCATCTGCTTGATGTGTGATGGCAAGGTGTGGATTCTCTGTTCAGCTTGTTCAGACTTAATATTAATTAAAAATGAATGAAAATTTATTGAATATGTCATTATTATAATTTTAAAAATTAAAGTGACGGGTAAAAAAAGATTATGACGGGATTTTTATGACCCTGTCAGTCAAAATGACAGACAACGAAAAAGTCTAGCGCAACCTCTGAACAAGAGTGACAGCTCAGCATCTGTCAGCCTTTTATATCACCAAGCACTCAACTAAAACCATGCCCACGTTTACACTTGACTTTTTCTTCTTGCTAGGTCACGCTCTTCCATTCTCCTCTTAGCTCTTTCATCAATGCGCTCTTTAGTCTCTTTGCCTCTGTCATGATGTCTGTAGAGGCTGAGCCCAGTTATATTACATGGTTCTGGCATGACACCAGTGCCACTTCCCACCAGCATTTCAGTGACATATTTGGTCATGTTTGATAGGATTGGATAGTCAATTGCTGTTTGTTTTGGTTTTGGGCAATCTTTTTGGATCATTTTTGTAATTTTATTTTGCTAAATGAATGGTCTGCCAAGGTGACTTTTTCTAAAAGGGGGAGCAAAACAAAACAGAAAGAACGTGGCAGTTTCTCATATTCTGGGGGTGTGGGGAGACACTGCATATTTTTAAAACAAGATATGCATAATATGTGACTTTTGATTTCACATGAGACATGAACCCAGGTCTCCTGGTTGAAAGTTCTGTGTTTATTTGAACCATCCACCTGGCTACGTCCTCTATACACAGACTGTCTCTCTCTTTATACTGTCAACTTTACATTCAAGTTACTGAAATCCCAGTTTTTCTTATACAGATGCTAAGGGGTACTGTGTGTATCTGTACAAGACACTGAGGGGCATGACAAAATGTTGGTATTTTTTTGACCTGGGAAAGAATTCAATGAATCTATTAAGCACAGGAGTATTCTTTTTGTCCTGCTGACAAGATTACTGTAAGCCTTCTGACAACCTCTGCATCTCTGTAGCCCTCTTTTTGTTTGTGTCTGACAACCACAGCTGTCCTTGTCTTTGACTCAGTAAGGCGTCTCTGTGCTGGACCGTAGTGATGTGTCAGTCGCGAACGATCCGGATCTTAGAGCCGGCTCTTTGAAGTGAACGACTCTTGATTGGGAGCCAATTTGTTTTTTTCTCCTCTTTTTTTCTGTTAAAGTCGCACATGATTGGTGGTGTGTGTGTGTGTGTCCACACTGAGTAGAAGGGGGAGGGGAGGGGTTATAGACACACAACACAGTGAGCACATGAGCAAGTGGGAGGGAGACGAGAGAGAACATGCGCTACAGACAGAGACAACATGCTTGAAAGGTGAGAAAATACACTTGTTTGAGATGAACTGCACCTCGCCTGGAAAGTAAACGAGATCAGGCGGCCGCAGCAGGAAGTGGAGACGAAAATCTACAGTCAAGTTGGACAGTTTTCAACAGAGTTAAGAGAGAATAGAGGAAGAGACCACCTGTAGGTTACCTGTAGTCTGCAGACCACGATCATAGCTGAAGAAATAAAGTGCGTTCTTGATCGCTGATTGAAGTTAAAATAGAAGAGATCCCCCTTCTGATACATGTAACATCTGTTCTTTTATCTGCCTTGTAAAACCAAGTCATATATAAGGCATATATATAATCTTTATTGTTATCAGACAAAATATCTGCTTGTTGACAGATTAAAACTTCACTGCACAACAGAAGACTAATATATCCAGTGTTAAATATTACAATTACACAGAAAATTAGTAATTAATATAATATGTGGTGTTTGTTGTCAAAATTAAGCACCCTGCTTAATATTGTAGTACTCTCCTCCAATGTGTATAAATAAAGCCATATAAATAATAAACGTTTGATATAATGTATGTTTTTTACATTAGTAATTCATTTTACATTATTTTGGGTTATAAATTAATTTGAGCAATAAAAAAATCTGAGGAGCCACTTGGGAGCCGAAAGAGCCGGCTCTTTTTAGGGAGCCGAGCCAAAAGAACCAGCTCGCTAAAAAGAGCCGGAATTCCCATCACTACTGGACCGTTGACAGTCTCAGGACTGCTCTCTCCCCTGGCTATCATCGCCCCATTCCAGATGTTTGGATCTGGATCTTTGTCCTCCAGGAGACTCAACCTCGCCTCCTCTCCTGTGTGAATGGTGTACTTGAGCTTTGCCTCCTGTGTTTGTGTAGTCTGTTCTCTTCCATGTAATCTATGATGGAGAGGAGGTTGTGTGGCTCAAGTAAACTGATTGACATCCTACTAAATCCATTCTTCATACAGTTTATATTTACAATCTATCTATAATTTTATCATCCTGAGTGTGATTTTAGTATTTTGGCCTGTTCTCCACATTATCATGTATCTATTGTATGTCTGTGGATAGTGTTGCTTTCGTCAACGAAATTTATGACGAAATATCGTTGTCAACGAACCTTTATCACGTGACGAAAACGAGACGAGACGTAAATGGTGGTTATGTGACGATAACTATAATAAAATATATAATGCAATATTGTTGACGAATAAAAACAAGACGAAATGTGGTTTACAAAATAAAAACCCTGCTAAAATGTCTCTTCATTTTCGTTGACCAAAACGAGACGAGACGAAATAACTTTTTAATGTTTAGTCGCATTTATTATTTTGCAGTGTTTCTGTTTCCTAGGCTGTGTGTCGCACTGCGCAGACGCAGGCGACGTCACTTCCAATCCCCACTCGCGGCATTATTTAGATGCAGCTGTGGTGGATCATGGCTGGGCAGCTGCGGAGAAAACGAAAACATGATATATGGACATACTTTGAGTACAAACAAGTGGAAAACAAAACGGAATGTGTCGTGGAAAAAGATGGGGAGAAATGCGGCCACAAAATAACGGGGAAAAACACGACAAGTTTATAAGGTAACAATATAAGAATAAGATAACCATGTTTGATTTGTGAAATGGGTTTGACTAAAAGAAAAATCTGGTTTTGTCTATACCAGGGGTCGCTAACAGGTGGACTGCGGTCCGAGTCTGGACCCAGACGACGTCCTATACGGACCCGGACTTATAACCAATAAATTATTAAGAGATTTTAAAGACGCTTCTATTTTAACTGGCGCAACTTTTCTAGTCTTTCCGGCGCTGGTTTATCTGATCAGGAAACACACAGACCAACTGCAGAGAAGCTGCGTGTGGAGGAGACTGTTGTTAATGACAACAGAAACTAACGTGATGGTTAATGACATCGACACCAACCAGATGCGCTTATAAAATGAAACAACTGTATAAGGAGGCCTAAACGTAAAACAGGAGAGTCTGTGTTTCTCTGTGAGAAACTTTCAGATCTTCTCACAGCAGAGTGAACAGGTGAGGGAGGAGAGGAGGACAGACTGATCACTAATCAATCACTGATACTGTCGTCCTCTCGGACTGATTAAAAAAATAAAAATGACAAAGTTGGTGACAAACCAAACCTGGATAATCACACAAATAAAGTCTTTATGTAAAACACTGCAGAGTTTAACATCGTGCTGTTTAAAGACAGTCTGCTGTCTGTAGTTTGACAGAGAGGGTCGTGTCTGGAAGGGAACCCTAGACCCGCGAAAGATCGCGCGAGTTTGATTATTTTAGTAGAAATAACAAACACAAATCTCGCGAGAGATAAAAACTTACCTTCTAGACACGACCGAAAAAGGTGCGCAGCTCCAAAAATAGAAAATCATGTCGTGATGTCGATGTTTTTAATATGGCAGCCGCCATAAATAAAACACTATTCACTGATCACTGACCTGCTGTGATGGAAAAAATACTCACATTCTTTACTTAGGTATTTTTACATTGTGGTATTAGTGTTTTTACTTAGTTACTAAGTTAGACATTATGATGTTTTTGGACCTTTGCTTTAGGAAATTTTCTCTAACTGGACCTCTTTGAATTTTAGTTGAATACCCCTGCTATACTGATTGGATTAAATAGAATTAGAATACTAAAAAGAGAGTAAAATACAATTTTCATTGACTAAAACTAGACTAAAATGTCATCAGTTTTCGTCGACTAAAACTAGACGAAAATAGTCATGTGTTATTCTGACTAAAATAAGACTAAAATGCTCAGACTTTGAGTCGACTAAAACTTGACTAGACAAAAAAGAGTATGAAGGTGACTAAAACTAATAAAAACTAAAATGACAGTTTGACACAAAGACTAGACTAAAACTAAAACTAAAACAGGCTGCCAAAAACAACACTATCTGTGGATCTGTTGTTTTTCCCTTTTAAAGTATTTTTGGGGGAGTTTTTCCTGATCTGCATGGAGGTTCTAAAGACAGACAGTGTTCTATGCTATACAGATCAGAAAGCTGACAAATTTGTGATTTGTGATACTGGGTTATATAAAGCCTGCGCCATGGCAACAACAGCACATGCAGATGCTGTGCTGCATACACTTTGTTGCTTTTTCTTTTTTAATTTGTTATTTTGTCAGCTTTATTGCTGAACCACATACCACCTATGATAGAAAATACTTGTAGGCACTGGAAAAGGAAGCATGGGATTTTGATTAAACAGCAGTGGACCCTGAGACAATCAACAACCCACACACCATTGTTTGACCACCCAGCCAGATCAGCCAGATGCACCACTGCGGTGTGTGACCAGTGAGCACACCAGGAGGGGTGGAGAGAGCATAAGGGCCATGTTAACCCAGCTTGCACTTAAGGCTGCTCCTGGCTATTTTCAGGTCAGAAAAATGAAAAAACGAAATGCAACTCAGGCTGGACAAACAATTGATAATCAGTGACTGTTGTGCCCACATCTGACAGAGACCTGCTCCATAACCATGATCTGCTATTCACAGATAATAGTCATTAGTATCCTGTAATTGACCAATCAGAACCTAATAAATGTACATAAATAAATGCACATACCATGTTATTTTATTTTCTTATTTGCCTATTCCATTCTGAAAGTAATTATCTGTATGTGTTATGTGTGTGTAGCATAAAAAGACTACAACTGTTTTGATTGTACAACCTGTGTTGTATAAGGACTAGTGCTGTCAATCAATTAAAATATTTAATTGTGATAAATTGCATGACTGTCTGTAGTTAATCGCAATTAATCGCAAATTGAACGCACATTTTTTATTTGTTCAACATGTACCTTAAAGGGGTATTTTATCATTTAAATATAAATGTTTTTTGCAAATGTAACTTTATTAAATAAAATACATTTACCAGAAACAATGACAAATTTTGTCCAGAAACCCTCAAAGGCACTGCATGTGGCATATAAAATATGCTCATAGAATAATATTACAAACTCAAGTCCATCAGGCACAGATCAGCATACTGACCTGCTCAATTTAACATTGAGGCCAAAATGCACTAAAAGCTTCAATAGAAAAGTTAATTGTAATTTCTATGGAACTGCAGGCTTCAGATTTAAAATTCCAACACCACAGAACCAGCAGTATTTTAGGAAAAGTGTATTATTTATATTCATTCATTTATTTATTTAGTATTATTATGTTAATAATAGTTTATTTCTTTAATAACATATTGTCCTCTGAGGAGAAAAATCCTCACCTTTAGTCAGCTCAGTCTATATAATGATGAAATATTCATGTTTTTGTATTAAAGCAGCAGGATCATTTCCATCAGTGTCACTCTGACAGTTTACATCAGTGAGGATGTTTTAGACCACAGCAGACTATGGCAAGCCATTTTAACATTTAATAGCTAGGCTGGATATGTATTGCAGATATCTGTAATTCAATTCTTCCTATTCAAAAATAACATTTCAGATATCCATGACGTCATTCTTACTAGGACAAATGACATCACTTTTTCCCATTCATGTATACGGGGTTTGTCATTACAGATAGTCATAATGAAGTTGCAGATATCCACAACGCACATTGTAGATATCTACATCTTAATTACAACTATCTGTAATTCCAGTTAGAGATATCTACAACATAATTAAACTAGTTGTAATTCCAATTTCTAAATAAGGGGGTTGAAGATATCTTCAAACTGGTCAACAGAATGGCCTGCCTTGCTCAAGAGACCTGCAGCCCCGTGCTGGAACCCTTCACCTACCATGGCTTTGATGGAGTCATGAAGTTTGAGGACTGGAATTGATCTGTTGAGCACTGCTGGATAATATCTAAAGAGCTCTGATGAAGACAGAGATGTCTTTGGGGTTATTTGTTGATTGTTGATTGTTGTTGATTTACTGATCTGTATTAATGTAAGCATGCAAATATTTGTGCTACATGTGTCTGAAGCTGCACCAGGCAATGCAGTATATCGAGTAAACGAATATCTTCTATATTTTGGAAAATCTTCTAATTCTCAGAGGGATGAGATCATTCTGTAATCCATTATCTACATCCATTAGTCCATCAGCTGCAGTCTTATTCTTGAGAACTGGGACAAAAACCTATTCTGTTTTCATAAGTTTTGATTTTTACTCTCCAGTGCTGGAAAATATATTTTATAAGATCAAACTCTTGGCTGTCAAACCTTGTAATGAGCCAACCTCCTAGTGATTAAATCCTTTGTTAAATGTAAAAGTCAACTCTGTCAGATGGAAAAATCTGGCAGAATTGACATATCTTAAGGAGTTGACAAAATGTTACATTTTTTCATTTCAGAGCATAGTCATAGTGAGCAGCCATTTTTAAAGAGTTCTCTTAATGCTAATCAACATACACATTTTTAAACCATAATTGTTACACTCATGTTATCAGTAGGTATTGGTAGTTTTAGATTTGAAATCTTTAAACACATTTTTAAGTTGTTTGAAGTTGTGAATTCTTGTTTGGGACATGGTGTTTTCTGACATAGAGCAAGTTTAGTAATACAAAAAATAAAGAAAACCAAAATATTCCTTAGAGATTTTTTTTAATCAAACTGTAGCACCCTACCCCGGTGATTAAGAATAAATTAGCTGAGTTGAAAGTATCACTTGGGCGTGCTCTGGGTTCTGGATTTTAATGTTTGGTGGTGCCGTATTATCCTATGTATTAACTATGAATAGATGTACTTTATCTCACAAATAAGGTAAGTACACACTCTGTTGGTGCCTCCACTTAGTAGATTAATGAAATAATATGCAAAAAATCCACTAAGGAAATACCATGAACTTACATTATTCTTGTACCTTTGTTTTATGTAGCTTAACCTGAACACTGATTTTAATTACACACTCACACACAGTACTCTTTAAAATAAAACCACTATATTAACAAAATGTATGAAACACATGAAAATCACAGGTCTTTCATTCAATGCACAGTACCACTCAATAAACCACAGTCAGTACCCAAATACTGTATGAGCTCTGCTAATAAAATAAAAGAAAGTCTTGAAAATGAAACGTTGCAGGCCTGAATCGATGCTGGCGTGCGGTGAGGTCCAAAACTTAGGACCGCTTCGCTTTTCCAAGCAAACATAAACAAATGCACGTGCACTGGGTTTTGTTTTAGTACTCACTGTTCCACTTGGGTTAGTGTGAGGGGTGTGTGTGTGTGGAGGAGAAGGCTGAATGAGGGTTTTTACTGATGAAGATGGAGGGGAATGAAGAGGAGGAATGGAGACTGGGACTCAGCTACTGCTATGCACGCAGCTCCCACCAATAGCCGATCTCTGCCGCTCAGAGGGGGAAAAAGGTCCAAGGAGGGCTTCCTGGTCCAGTCCGCTCTGACAACATACATTTACATCCTTTACTCACTGATAAATATCTATACACTATGATGAACTCAGTCCGAATTCACACAATAACCCGTACACACACAGGTAAACATGAGTAACGTGAGGCTACTACAGCAAACACTGCGTAAATACCAGCTGCATGCTAGCTAATCGCTAATCACGTTTAGCATTTACTTTATAACCAGTGGTGGACAGTAGTGAAGTACATTTACTTGAGTACTGTACTTAAGTACATTTTTTGAGTATCTGTACTTTACTTGAGTATTTGTTTTTTTGGAAACTTATTACTTTCACTCCACTACATTTCAAAGACAAATATTGTACTTTTGACTCCACTACATTTCTAGGAAGGTTGTTGTTACTTTTCGACTAAGCTTTGAAGTCAGCTGTTGGTGTTTTTTTCTTTTCTAAAATGCAGTTGGTCACACACTGTGTTTCTCACAAAAGAAAACCAATCACAGTAGCTCCTCTCAAATGGGACTGATGTAAAAGTGGAAATACATCATCCAGGTGCTCTCTGTAACAAGAACAGGCAAGCTCTTCCTCTTTCATTCAAACAAAAAGCGGTAATGGTGATGGCAGGAAAAAGAAAATTAAATCTCAAGATGTTATTATAATTATTAATTATTCCAGGTAGGTTTTAAAGTTTTTATCGGGGTGAAAAATACCACATAATTCATGTATATATACTGCCTCTGAAGACAGAAAGAAATCTCAGTTATTTAACAGACTTGGAGAACTCCTTTCAGTTAGCATCAATCTGCTTTTATAATGTGATTTTAATACAGTTACATCAGAAAATGACAATAGCTGTACCTTTTGGTTTTGATTGTATTTCTATGTTGAAGTTTTTATAGGTGTTTCTATAGGTTTTGTGTAGCAGAGTGGTTCTACAAGCAGGTCAGTGCTTCATTAGATGGTTTCAGAGAGTTACAAGCTTCTGTAAATGCATCATGAAAACAATACAGCATGTATTGATATTAGAAAATGTACTTTGTAATTTGTACTTTTGAATACTTAAGTATTTTTAAAAACGTACTTTTGAATACCTAAGTATTTTTAAAACCAAGTACTCTAGTACTTTAACTCAAGTAAAATTTTGACTGAGCAACTTTCACTTGTAGTTGAGTAATATTTGACCAGGAGTATCTATACTTTGACTCAAGTACTGGGGTTGAGTACTTTGTCCACCACTGTTTATAACATTAGCAGTAATACAGTCCGTAATTACCACACACAAATAAACATTTACCTTCTTTACACCGTTATACTTCGGTATTCCACTGACAAACTCTGCATTTGTACAGGTAACAGAAATACTCCGGTTTTTTCAACACTACGCACGTCGTTTTTTCTCCGGTGCTCTCTCGGCCTCTCTTGTCTCTGCCGTGATCTAACCTGCTTACTTCAAGTCCCTCCCCGTACTCTCCCAATTGGACGACAACTCAGGCCAAAGAGCAGGCGACCAATAAACAACCCATACAGTGATGACTGACAAATAAAACACCAATGCTTGCACATTTTAACCAAACACATAACATCATAAACATAAACACATTTTAAGTACTGTCTTGACTTATGAATGTATATATATATATATATATTCTTCTTTCAAACTGAACTCATAAGCAATTTTTTTTAAATATAGAAAGAACTTGTTATTTATTTATTTAGTCCACTTATTAACTTATTTACAATAGAAAGGGCTACAAAACAATTGGAATTAGAGTATTGGTATCAACATTTTTTGAAGTTTTTTTTATCATGAGGCTGCTATTCTATTCTATATATTGCTAATGGTCAACAAATCCAATGAAAAGTCCACCCCTCAATACATTCTCTGTAACCTCAGCCCCAAGCCCATCAGTTCCAACTCAAGACAAAAAATTATTAAAAAAAAAAAAAAAAAAGGCTGTGAAATGTATCATTTATTTTTTTAAAGGCTCACTGATGTACAAAAACATCTGGTCACTGTATGTTCTAAATATTAAACCTTCTTTGCATCCAACTCATTATCACTCCTAAGACATCAAACTGGTCTGTAGCTACCCCTCTAGCAGGTTATGTAAGTTACCTTAGAGAATATGCTTAAACATTTAACTAATATACTTATTTTAACCCAAAACATGATATTTTCCCTAAAATTACCCATGTAGTTTTGTTGCCTGTATTTTGAAAGAGGAGATGGGAGTGTTAATGTGTGCAAAAAAATAGAAAAAAGAAAGGTGGGAAAAAAAGTTAATATTACTAGTACTGATGATAACAATAATAATAATAATATTGCTAATAATAATAATAATAATGATGATGATGATGATGATGCCGAAACCTGACATAAGCCCATGAAATATCTGAGAAATAAGGCACGACCCGATCCAAACCCACAGAGTCTTGTCAGGTTTGGGTACAGATCTCAAGCTCTATCACAGAACTGCTAATATGGCTGGAGATTCTTGTGCCTTTTTTGGTGGTATCCCCAAAGTTAGCAATCCACAGCAACAGATTTTGGAATAAGGGTGATGCTACCACTAGTTTTATCTTATTAGTAGGAAATATATTACTTGACTAGTTACAAAACTCAAAACTGCCAGCTCATATTTTGTCAGTAATTACTGTTGCCTGTGATTCATCGCTCTTTTTAAAAAAACAAAACATATGATGACATCATCAGAAAAGTGATCTAACAGTGATAGTTAACATACAATAGAGTTCTGAGTGGCCAACCAACCATTTTCTAATTCATAATGAAAATGAATTGAGTTGAATAGTCATGTCCCTGGTAGGAGTTTATGTTTATAGTTTATATTCATGAATCTCTCCAACATTTCAGTGATTGCATGATGAAGGAGGTTCCAGCTATGTTTGTGGTGTATAAATGTATATAAATTCTAAATGTAACCAAAGAATTTACCACTGAAATGCAGGTATAGCTGTTAATGTGCAGTAAAAATCTCATTTATCAGTTACATAGGCCATGTGTCAATCCTCGAACCAAGTTAATTTAGTTAATAAGTAAAGTTGATCATTCAGTTTATTTAAAAATAAAGAATTTCAAAAAAGAGGCGGCACGGTGGTGCAGTGGTTAGCACTGCCGCCTCACAGCAAGAAGGTCCTGAGTTCAACCCCCCAGCTCCCCGGCTGGGGCAGGGCCTTTCTGTGTGGAGTTTGCATGTTCTCCCCGTGTTCTCTCCGGGTTCTCCGGCTTCCTCCCACAGTCCAAAGACATGCATGCTAGGTTAATTGGTGACTCTAAATTGCCCGTAGGTTTGAGTGTGAGTGTGAGTGTTGTCTGTCTATGTGTCAGCCCTGTGATAAACTGCTGACTTGTCCAGAGTGTACCCCGCCCAATGTCAGCTGGGATAGACTCCAGCAGCCCGCAACCCTCACGGAATAAGCGGTTAGAAAAGAAGATGAATGAATGAATTTCGAAAAAGGATGAATTATGGGCCTTTTCATATTTATTCATTTTATCTGTTTAGTTTAATGAGTAATCTCAGAGGAACAAGTTGTCATTACCTGTGGAACGTCAGGGATGTTACTGAATGAGTATAAATACCATGGAGGAACAGCATCATGTAGCACGTGTTATTATTGTAGACATGTTGGTGCAACTCTGAGCAACCTAAACTACAGTGAATATTATATTACCAACATAATATCAAACATCTCATTAACCTTACATGTATTTTTCCTGTGTATAATTTCCTCAGAGACTTGTTAAAGAGATGACCATGGAGGAGCACAGGCAGCTCACCACACAGCTCCTGGAGAGGCAGCCAGGACTGCAGTTTGGTGTCCTGATGATGCATCAACTCAGGTTTGGTGTGAATATGGACAAATGTGCCGACTTGATATAAAAACTTTTTATGATCACGAAACATAATATTACTGTACACTTCAGTGATGTCTGTCTATCAGTGAGTGTCAAATGAAGGCTGCAGTGCATTTTGGCCTTAAGACTGCAATGTATGTGGCAGATCGAATGTGTCGTAGACCTCCTCTGTTGAGGGATGGTCATTCCAGGTGCACAAAAATAGGTTATTTTACTCTTCTCTTAAACCATTTCAATCATTAGAGACTAAGAATAACAGGAAATAGTTTATTGACACGTGCGTGAGATGAAACATGAAAAGTTTTTGGTGGTTAGACCCCATTGAGGTGAAACAATAAGCACATATATAAATGGGGATGATGAAGCTGTAGTGAAGAGAACCCCCGGGGTCTAGACAATGGTGGTGGTGGTGATGAGGTGCAAAGCAGAGACAGGTGAGGTGAAGTGGCTCTGGACTCCTGCTGCCTGGACCTGAAGACTGGAGGAGAGGGCGTCGGGGAGGATTGAGGTGAACATCTTCTGGCTACCTTGGTCCAATGACTGGAGGAGAGAGGGGTGGAGGAGACTGACTGAATGACAACTGATGGAGCAAAGACAGAGGCCATTTGAAGTTCGGCAGCAGCAAATTGACTGGCTACCGCGACTGTGGCAAAATCTGATTGGATAGTAAAGACGAAGGTGAATGCCCACAAACAGCTGATTAGAGGGAATAGGAGGAGAGAGACATAAAAGAAAGTCTTCCTGATTGAACTTACGCTTTACTTCATCCGTCTTCCCTGACCAAAATACGAACATTGTTGTCTTCAAAGAAATGTTCCTCAAAGTGTAGGTGGACTGCTGAGTCCTGGCTTGAGGAGTTGGCTCCTTCAGTAGGTTCACTGTTTTGTTCAGTTTGTCCGGTCTGTGCAGCCGTAAAAAAATATGGCAGCCTCCATGGACGAGGACCCACTCCTTATACTACTACTACTAATAATAATAATAATAATAATAATAATAAAAACTTTATTTATATAGCACCTTTCATACAAAGCATGCAGCTCAAAGTGCTTCACATAATAGAAACTATGGAGAATAGGAATAAAAGTATGAATATATATACATACAGTTAAAATTAAGCAAGAATAGCACACATTTAAAGAGGAGTAAAAAGAATATATATATATATATATATGCATATATATATATATATATATATATATATATATATATATATATATATTCTTATATACACACATACACACATCCACACATATACAGCACATACATACAAACATACACATAATAATGATAATACTAAAGATAGTATAAAATGACAATTTAAAACAAGCCATCAGGCATGGATTAAAAAAGAGGAACTAACTATCTAGCCTTTCTACTACTTTTCAACTACTGTGAAGGCTAGGTTGAAAAGATGTGTCTTTAACTTCCGTTTGAACATCTCAACAGAGCCTGCTTCTCTGATGTGTTTGGGTAGGCTGTTCCACAATTTGGGAGCATAGCTGAAAAAAGCTGCATCTCCAATTTTCTTTTTGTTATAGTTTTGGGTGTCTAAAAAAACAGCACTGGAGGACCTGCGAGGTCTTGATGGAACATAGAACAGCAGAGAGTCTCTAATGTCGGATGGTCCTAGGCCATTGAGAGCTTTGTATACAAGCAGGGACACTTTAAAGTCAATTCTGGCGGACAGAGGAAGCCAGTGCAATGTGGCTAGAACTGGAGTGATATGTTCTCTCTTCTTTGTTTTGGTCAGTAATCTAGCAGCCAAATTTTGTATCAGTTGTAGCCTGTCAATGGACTTTTTTGGAAGACCTGTAAAGAGTGTGTTACAATAGTCCAGTGGTTCCCAAACTTTCTCTGCTGGGCCCCCCTTTGGTTGATAAGAAAATTTTCGCGCCCCCCTAAACCTGACACACATACACATATTTTGTTTTCAGACTCCATTGCAGTTTATTTCACACATTGTAATTAATACAAACCTCATAAACTCTAATACAACCCTCATAAACTACAGGTTGCAATAAACTACAACCTCTTTTGGAATAAGAAATAAATAACGAAATAACAAACCACCTTAACAGTGTAATTATGTTCAGTGTAACAGGTTTCTTTTTTTTTTTTACTGTGTAACAATACTCAACATTGCTATCAATGCATTTTTCAAAAATTGCATCTATGTGCAAAAATGTTTTTTTAAAACATGACAACACAAATATGAACTCCCTGAAAGGAAAAAAAACAACAACAAAAACCTAAAGGTTTGTTGTGCAAAAATGAAACCTTTAATCCTCACATCTTTTCAGTGACTGGTGTGGGCCTGCTTCATGCTGCAGATCTTCTCAAATCTGGGTTGCAGTTGCGAGACTGCCACTCTGAGTTCATTCATTCATCATTCACTCGACTAGCTATGTGTCAATTGACGCGCCATCCGTCGGAAATAGACTCGCTGAGTATTCTCCGCGGAGCAGAGCGCCGAGCCGCTTCTGGTATAAATTACAGCTCCGCGGAGAATACTCAGCGAGTCTATTTCCGACGGATGGCGCGTCAATTGACACATAGCTAGTCGAGCAGGCAGGAAGTCAGGCACGGAAAACAGGGGAGAATCCGGTTGATTTTCAAAATAAAAGACCCCGTGCAGACTCGCGATCATAAAGACAGACAGAAAATAAACAATTTAACTATGTAGCCTGCTTATCCATGGTAGAAGCGGGCAACACGCTCCGCTGCTGAGA
Organism: Lutjanus erythropterus; assembly: GCF_056507025.1. NCBI lineage: Eukaryota > Metazoa > Chordata > Actinopteri > Lutjaniformes > Lutjanidae > Lutjanus > Lutjanus erythropterus. The sequence goes on along the minus strand of NC_139335.1, from coordinate 34,306,296 downwards.
CGCTCCTGAAACGCTGCTGATCTTAATTGAAGTCGCGTGCATTACGGAGCAAAACCGCAGCGCAGCCGCGCCTGGTGTCAATACTGGGTAAGCCTTACCGCGCCCCCCCTGCAATGGCACCGCGCCCCCCCTAGGGGGCGCGCCCCCCACTTTGGGAACCACTGCAATAGTCCAATCTGCTTGAAACAAATGCATGGATTAGTTTTCAACGTCTTGCTGAGTTAGGAATGGCCGTACCTTGGCAATGTTTCTGAGGTGGAAAAATGCCACCTTGGTCAGTTTATTTATGTGGGGGGTAAAACTTGGTTCAGAGTCTAAGATAACCCCCAGACTTGTTACTTCTGGTTTTACCCAGGAGGACAAATGGCCAGTTTTTTTCAGCAAGTCATTCCTTTTTGATAAGGGATCCGACTAATAGAATTTCTGTCTTGTCCTCATTTAATTTTAGAAAATTATTGGTCATCCAGTTATTTATTGCTGAGAGGCAGGTAGTGAGGGAGCATACAGCATCTATGTCATTTGGCTCTACGGATATATACAGTTGCGTGTCATCAGTGTAGTTATGGAAATTTACATTGTATTCCCTGATGATATTACCGAGAGGAAGCATGTATAGGGAGAACAGCAGAGGGCCGAGGCAGCTTCCTTGTGCAACACCAGAAGTTATGTCATACCTCCCTGACGAATGGTTCCCAAGACAAACGAAAAACTTTCTGTAATGTATGTTCAGAGCCAGTTTAAGACCAATTTAGGGAGTCCAACACAACCAAATCAAGAATATTGGCATGCTGGTATGTGATCTCTGTGACATGTTGAGTGAGTTCAAGGCTGTCAAGCAGATTTATGAATTCCATTGCTTTAATATCGGTGCTGTTGTTGATATGAATGTTAAAATCTCCATTTAAAATGATTCTGTCATAATTGCTGGCCATAAGAGCAGCCAGATCAGAGAATTCTGTGAGAAATAGATAGCTGTTTTGGAGGCCTGTATGTTGTTAGAATGAGTACTGCTTGATCAGCCTTAAGCACAAGTGCAAGATACTCAAAAGATAAAAACATACCCAGGTCCACCTTTGTACAGTTCAGCTGTTTTGACTAGATGGTGGCCACTCCACCCCCTCTCTTTCCCTGTCTCACTGACTGATAGAAGTTATAACCTGGTGGACATGCCTCAATTAGTGTCACATTGCTATTCAGGTCTAACCAGGTTTCTGTTAAAAACATAAAATTTAATTTATTTATTGCTTTGTAATAAGGTCATTAATTAAAAATGATTTGTTGGTTAGAGATCTAAGGCTAATTTAATAGACGGAGGAGCGGTTCCAAAAGAGATTAAAATTGTTGATAGAATCTATATCATGAGTTCTGCATGCAGACTGGAGCCAGGTGATCAGGCTGAGGATTCTGCTAAAACGACCCGCCCCCCGGTTAAAAAGTTAAGAAGGTCAATAAAATCCTTCTTGGTCAGCTCAGACTGCCTCCGAGCTGCATCGTTTGTCCCCACGTTGACAGTCACTCACTGTGTAGAAGATGGGAGTGAACGGAGCAGCCCCGGGAGTTTTTATCCAAAATGACAGGGGCTGTGGCTCCTGGGAAGCAACGAGTGGCAGCATTAAAGAAACTGACGTTTCTGATTATGGAATCGCCAACAATTAATGTAGTTGGAGAGAAGAGGGGATGAGGACCTGACGGCTGTAGGTTCTCTGAGCTTGAGGGTGCACATTCAGCCTCCGAGCTGTGTGCTGACGCCGTTGGCTGAGGATGGTGCATCTGAGCCGGTGAGCACGGTGGCGGGGCAGCAGCATCTGACCCCAAATGACTCCCCGTTGGTGCAGGGCGAGGAAGACTTCCAGATCGTCTGAGTACGGCCTCATTCAGGATCCTGTGACGGGAAGCAGAGGTCAATTGCTGGGATGAGGGTCGATGATCAGACCCTGCAGTGGAGCAGTGAGCCACCCAGCGCGGTCACTTCGTGGGATGCAGGACATTGTTCTGCCACCCTGGAGGAGCGGGGAGCGTTGCTAGCTGTCAGTGGGAGGGAGGCCCAGGTATTGGTGGTCGCCATCCCTTGCGAGGGGTGCAGATCTTGGGTAGTTGGAGCCACCGGAGCTGGAGCCGCATGAGCAACAGTATCGGCTGGGTGACTCTAAGGGTTGCCGGAGAGGGCCGCGTACCAGTTGGAGAGGTTTATGAGCGGGGCTTCGACAGCCCCGTCCAAGTCTCTCCTGCGGCCACGGACCACCACCTTGGCCCAGGATGCCTGTCGTTTCGGTGTGGAACAGGAGAGCGAGGGGCCATTTGTGGGGTCCCACAGAACTGTGTCCTGTATGGCTGCTTTGAAGGAGGCGATTTGTTTGGATCATCCCACAGCCACGTCATTGTAGCTGGTCGGAAGAGAGTTCTTCTTCTGGAGTTCATCAAAGAGCCGCCGGATATCTTCCTTGAGGTCAGCAATCATTTTGTTTACTTTTTTGAGCAGTATGCAGTCCTCACAGGGGATAGATGGGGAAGATGTGTCTGTTGACTTAACCATCGGGCTACAAACAAGCCCAGTCAGGCAGTCGTAGCCGCAGAGAACAAATGTAATTTCACAGAAAAACAAATGGAGATGTCACTAAAAACTTCTAAGAACGTCACTAAAAAGTTCAGGCACTCAAACAACCACTGAGATCAAGTCCAATCGCGGTATTAGAATGAAGACAACACAGCTTTAAGAGCAGCTATTGTTTATTCTGAGGTAATAAAAACATAAAGCTTATTAGTTTAAGTTGATTTTATACTAGTAAAAAAACATACTCATCTATTATATATTCCATTTCTGCGAATAGATCCCTCTATATATATTCACTGGACCTTTAAATCCATAAGTACCATATCCTTTACTTCTGACTATGTCAAGAGCTGATTCAATTTACTTGGCTTTATTGGCATGACTTACCTTGCAGGGCAGCTGGATTTGAGAGATCATGTGAGAATCCATCTTGCCAAGCTCCAAGTTTTCTGCTTGTCACTGCACCAGAGGTGGTGCGAGCCAATCAGCTGTCTTGGAGGGACTACTGGCAGCTACAGGGATGGTGTTAGTTGCATCCAGGGCCTGATCTAGAAATTGAGGAGATCTGCGACAGACTGCAACCTTTTTTTTTTGCATCCATGTGCAGCGAAATAACTTTTTTTTTTTTTTTGCTTCAGCACCCACCAAAATGTTTTTGTGCCTCTGCTGATATATCTTAAGAAGGGGGACAAGGGGACAGAAGGCACTGGAGAACACACAGTAATGCACATAAATTCACACCTGCTAGTGATGCAAACCAAGTACATTTACATCAAGTACTGTACTTATTTTGCAATTTAATTCCAAATTATCCAACATTATGTCTCTACACTACATCCCAGGGGTAAATACTGAACTTTTAAATCCACTGCCTTCATTCACAACTTTCCTTTAATTTCAACTTTCCTGAAGTGGTTGATACTGTGATAGCATCAGTTATATCAGAACTGAAGAGTATTTCTTCATTAAAAGAAGAGCAAAGAACGACACTGAGGGATTTTATCAATGAAAAAGATGTTTTCGCCCTTCTTCCAGCTGTGGTTGGGTGAGTTGATCTGATTGGTTGAAATTACCCAAGACGTGACAGATGGTTCTCCCGATCACCTGCCAAGCGTTGTTTGAAAGCACCTGCCTTTTTCCAAACTGTTTCTGTGGGCAGCTTCCCAAATAGTTCTGTGTAACAAACCATTTGGTCTGTCAGGTTGTGGCATGACTGCATCAAATACAATGTTGCCACAGCATGTTCATACAAACTATTATGTAAAATACTGTATTAGCAATGCGTGACCATAAAAATGAGTGGTTACTGTGGAGACAAGAGGAAACCCTGAAGAAACCAAGGGATACAGAAGAAGAAAAAAACAACAAAGGATGAACAAACAAAGGAAAAACATTATTATTACATACATTGCATTATTATTACATACATTCCGGAGGATTTTTTTTTCCAACATTATCTTTATTGGTTTTTCAAAATGCTTCCAATGATATACAGAAATTAGAGTGCTCTCACATCAAAGGAAACATCAAGTGCAACTAATTATTATTGTCCAGCATTCAACTTGTCTTTCCTTGCAAGTCAGGTATTTATGAGATAGCATAGAGCAGCACTTAGTTGAAAGTAGAGTATATGAGAAAAGAGAGAAAAAAAAACCCAAAACAAAACAAAAAATCAACAGCAATCAAAACAACAAAGGTTTCTCTATTTTATCAAGGGTTAGCCCAAATTATTTCACTATTGTGCATGGTTCAAAAATACAAACTCAATTGTACAATTCACACAGAATAAAGAAATCAAGTATCCAAAGAAAGGAAATTATTTTAGGATACTGCAGAGGATCACTGATAACTACGCCTCATCCGCCCCACACCCCTCAAATCCACACTCTTTATATATTCTATAAAAGGACCCCATATGTTTTGAAATGTGATAGTTTCCCCTTTATAATGTAAGTAATCTTCTCCATAGGTAAAGCTGTGGACATTTCATTAATCTAGTTAATGAATTTTGGTTTACTGGTACTCTTCCATGAGAGTGCTATGACTCTTTTTGCAAGCAGTAAACATAAAATCCATGGCAGTGATTATTTTCTAGACATATGATGTCTATCAGGATATAAACCTAGAATAAACAGTTTAGGGTCAAGAACTAATTTTATACCTAGTATAGTCTCTAAAGCTTGTTTAATCTCCCACCAGAACTGTTAAACTTTATTGCATTTCCAGACAAAGTGGAAGAACGTCCCCTTCTCTTCTCCACACCTGATACACAAGTCTGGGATGGCACCATTATACTTATTATGCTTTTCTGGCGTCACATATGTCCTCATTAGCCAATTATATTGCAGTACTTTGAGGCGTGTATTGGTAGTTTGTGTTTGTGCTTCAGCACACACTTCTTCTCAGTCCTCGGAGGGCAAGTCCACCTGTAAATCTTCCCTCCAGGCATTAAGTTTCCGTAAAGAAGACTCAGAGGATCCCTCTGCTAACATGCTATATAGTTTGGAGATAATTCCCTTTCCAAAGCAATCATTCTTCATTTCAGTTTCCACAATATTTTGTCTCACCTGTAGATATTTAAAGTGATTTTTACTTGGGATATCATATCTGGCAATCAGTTCCTCAAATGACATCAAAAACCCACCCTCTGATCCAATGAGATCCCCTATTGTCTTTAAACCTTTTTCGGCCCACTTCCTAAAACCAGGATCTGCCCTGCCTGGAGGGAAAAAATGGTTACCCCATATTGGGCTGAAGCGTGACAGAGAAGAGGACTCACCTAAATACTTCTTAACCTCATACCAAATTATAATCATATTTCTGACTATAGGATTTTTTGTCTTTTTTTTTCAACATTTTGACTTTTGCTGAGTATATGTACTGGGGAAGAGGAAGAGGGACTGAGCAGTTTTCAATATTCATCCAAGGTGGGAGGGAATTATCTGTAAAATAATGCATCATAGTCCTCAATTGAGCTGCCCAATAGTACCAAAGCACATTGAGGCACCTGAGGCCTCCTCTATCATACAGTAGGTACAAGAGTGATAAACACAGCCTCGGTCATCTATTATTCCACAAAAAAACGTACAAAAATTTTCTTTAGGGATGAAAATAAATTGGCAGGAGGTGGCAATGGGATGTTCTGAAACAAATACAGAAGTTTGGGCATTATATTTAATTTAAGAACATTAAATCTTGCTATAAGCGACAAGAGCAAGGAGTTCCATCTATCTATAGAGGAAGTAATTGAGTCTACCATGGGGGTGTAGTTAACCCCAACAGTGTCATTTATACATGGTACTATCCTAATCCCCAGATACGTAAAACAATCTACCTTTTTAAATTGGAAAGGATTTCCGGCACTGTTTCTTTCTTCTGAATTAGTAACATGAAGTAACATTAATGAAGATTTGTATTTATTTACTTTATATCCTGATATCCTTCCAAATGTGTTTATTAGATCTAACAAGGCTGGAATAGAATTTTTCAATTTTTCCAAAAAAAGAATGACGTCATCAGCAAATAAAGCAATTCTGTGTTCCTGTTGGCCTACTGTCAAACCAATTACGTTTTTATGAGACCGCACTGCAATGGCAAACGGTTCAATTGCTAGAATAAATAATAAGGGGGCCAAAGGGCATCCCGCCTACATCCCCGTTTGATTTTAAATGATTTAGATATAACTCCATTTGTTAATATTATATAGCATAAGGTTCATTATATAAAAGCCACCGACAGAAATTGTCCCCACAGCCAAATCTTTTTAATATCTCAAATAAATAGGGCCATTCAACTCTATCAAAGGCCTTTTCGGCATCCAATGATAGCAAAGCAGTGTCTGGTTTTTCTTCCAGATTATAAAGAATATCCATCACTCGTCTCACATTATGAAATCCCTGTCTACCTACAATAAACCCATTCTGGTCACAAGCAATTATGTCGGGTAATATTCTCTCCAGTCTTCGAGCCAAGATTTTGCAAAGTATCTTTAAATCCACGTTAAGAAGGCTTATTGGTCTTAGGGTTTCATATTTATTGCAAGGTTTACCAGGTTTGGGCAAAAAAGTTATCAGGGCTCCTCTTAATGAGGCAGGGAGAATTCCCTTTTCAAATGAGTCCGAGTACATGTCAAAAAGAGGGAGCAGCAGTTTAACTTTAAATTTTTTCTAAATTTCTGTCAGCAGCCCATCTGGGCCTGGGGCTTTACCTGTTTTCAAGTGATCTATTGCTATAGATATTTCTTCCTTAGTTATAGCTGCACCAAGATCTGTGTTACGTTCTGAGTTTGGCCTGGACCCCGGATGCAGAGACAGCGATAGTGAAAGTTTTCAAAAAGTTTATTTTTTCACACGGGACAAAAAGCAGCAGAGCAGGCAGGGGGGTACCGAGCTGGCGTCAGTTCAGGAGCTCGAGAGCTGCACACACGGTCGGGAGGAACACTGAAGGCTGTACAAAAACACTGAAGATTAGAGCCACGAAAAAACACCATAAGTCCACAGGAGAGATTGAAACTTGCTGCACAGCGTTACCGACTGCGACTGAATAGTCCGGCACAGGAGTGGTGACTTGGCCGAGCTCATATAGCAGGGGAATGTGATGATGAGAGCCAGGTGCGTCTCATTACGCTGAGCCAGCCAATGAATGCCGCCGCTGCCACACACACTGCCCTGGAAGGAAAAGGGAGGGGGAAAGGGGAGACAAAGAAAAAAGAAACACAAAGCAGACCAGACCAAAACCAAAAACCCTACAACCATGACAATCTGTACTCATTAATTCTGAAATGTTGGTTATTTTGGAGGGTATCTAAGAAGAGATTTTGCTCTTGTTCCATATGTGTTATGTCTGAGCTGTATAATTTTTCAAAAAAAACCTTAAAAGTTTAATTGATTTCTAAATGGTCAACAATAATCTGTCCATCACTATTTTGAACTGAGTTAATATTTTTCTCATTTTGTAATTGTCGGAGGCGCCAGGCTAATAGTTTCCCAGGCTTTTCCCCTTGATCATAAAATGCCTGCTTAAGACGCAAAAGATGTGAGGCTGTTCTAGAGGCAGAAAGTTTGTTATACTGTGTTCTTAGTAGCAAAAGTTTTAGATGAATGTTTGGACATAGCGTTTGATAATATTCCCTCTCAAGCAACTCAATCTCTGCTTCCAACTCTTTTGTTTTCTGATAGCTTTGTTTTGCCTTATAACTCGTAAAGCTAATTATCTGACCTCTTATGTCGGCCTTAAAGGCTTCCCACCTTGAAGAGGGTAGTGTTTCATCTGTATTGGTTTCAAAAAAGATATTAATTTGATTATCTATGAAAGATATAAATTCTGAGTCTAGGAGCCATTTTTGTTTAAATCTCCACCTAGGGGGGTCTCTCCTTAGTCTTAAATCTCCATATATTAATGAATTTGGTGCATGGTCAGATATTAAGATGCTGTCATATTGACAGTCCTTTATTTTATGTCTCAAATTGGCAGAAATTAAAAAGTAATCGTATTCGTGTATTGATTACTTTTTAATTTCTGCCATTTCTGTATTTTAAACCCTTGGGATTCATATCCCTCCAAATATCCATCAGATTAAGTTCCTTCATAAAGTGTTAAATTGTTTACTTTTAGAATGAGAGTTGTCAATACCTTAGCTTCTATCCAATTCTGGGTTCAATATGCAGTTAAAATCCCCTGCTATAATATAGCTACCAGACAGAGATGAAATTGTAAGAAAGACCTTATGAAAAAACTTTGGGTCATCAATGTTTGGAGCATAGATATTTATCAGGTTTACTTTTTCTGTAATAAGTGTGCCCTGTAGAATAATATACCTCCCAGTCTTGTCTTTAATAACCCTTGTCACATGAAATGGTATGGATTTATGAATCAAGATCATAACCCCTCTTACCTGAGAAGTAAAAGGTGCTGAATATATACTACCCTGCCACCTCCTCCTAATTTTTGCCTCTTGACTAGATAACAGGTGGGTTTCATGAAATAGCATGATATCAGAGTGTATAGATTTCACCCTAGTCATTATCTGTTTGACTTTTTTCAGTTTTTGTAATCCTCTGCAGTTCCAAGAAGACATTTTAATTCCTAATCCACCAGACATACCATATAACATTGAATGGGCTTCCCAGTGCTTTCAAATTATTTAAAGGCAGAGAAACAAAAAATACCTGGACGTTAAAAACTACATCCATAATAGTGAACACTAGGGATGGGAATTAATAACATTTTTACAATCCTGATTCCTTTTTTGATTCTGCTTAACGATTCGGCTCTTTATCGATTCTCTTATCGATTCTCATTTAGAAAAAAGGAGAACAAACAGGAAGCTAGACATGAACTGGAGTGAGTACTGCCAGCCTCTGACCCAGTCAGACTCTGTCTCTCGTCATGGTCATCTAAATGTAATGCATGAGAAAGCATTCATTTAATGTTAACAGTTAGTAATAGCAGGTTTTACAATGAGGCAAATAGCGCTAACATGATAGGCAGTGTTAGTTAGTTAGTTACCTACAGTATTAACTAGGGGTGGAACGGATCAAAAAACTCATGGTTCGGATGGTATCACGGTTTTGAGTCACGGATCAGATCATTTTTCAGATCAGCAAAAAAGAAAAAAGTGGTGGGATTAGGGTTAAATAATTCTAAAAATTCACTTGTCTTTAATCTTTGTCATGATAATGGTAATATATTAATGGTAATATATTAAAAACTTCAAACTTATACAGTGCTGTACTATGTATATACTATACATATATTAGATAATTATACACCTATACAGTATAATACACACTTACGCTCTGTAGTCTGGCTCAATGTCCCGCCTACAGCACAGCACATCTGATTGGTTAGAAGTCATGATCAATCAGCAGACACACTGTGTCACAGACGGGGTGAGACATAGCTGCACCAGTGAGTAGAGAGGAGCTGTGTAGAAGTTAAGACAGCTGATATCACCAAAGTTTCAATGAACATCACAGTTTTATGATCTGTTTCTTTGGTGATAGCAGAGTTACATCAGTGAAAAAAGTTATGGTCTGGATTTCACTCGAGGCGATGTGACGGCTTTTAAATCAGTCGCTCTTCACAGAGATGCGCTGCACCACAGCAGCATCTGTCCTGTCTGTTCACTGTAACTCTGCATTGAGATTTCAGGTATTATAACTTATACAAAAGTAACAATGACAGTAAAACTATGATGCTCACATGTGGTCTGTGCCGAACTGTAGATGGCGATCCGTACGGGACATGGGTCAACTGCGATCCGTTGCACCCCTAGTATTAACAGCAGAGGATGTGCTAACATTGCCGCTGCTGCTGGGTTGAGATTCACTCTGGAGCGTATCGAAAACGTGACATTCATTCAACGTTATCACATGCTGTGTGTGGAAAATGTTTCTACATATTGGTAGTATATCCTCCCTTGGATGAAATATCCACTTTGCAAGTATTGTAAGTTGCCCTGTTGTCATCCTTTCTCGTGAAATGTAACCAAACTTTCGAGCGTTTGTGCCACTTGGGGACCATGTTTCCTGCTGGCAGCACTGGTCATGATGTCAACACGCACGTTGCGTAGCTTGCGTAAGCTACGCAACGTGCGTGGTGACGTCATTCGCGCCCACTGGAATCGATATGGGAATCCTTTGCAAAATTGGCAAATGATTCCAAAGAAGTGAAACACTGGGAACTGGTTCTCAACAAGAACTGGTTTTCGATCCCCATCCCTAGTGAACACTGAACAATATACCCCTTTTAACTTAAAACTTTGTTACCCACCTCCCTCCCCCTTTTATATACTGGTACCTATCTAACAGCTGAAGGCTGTTCCACACAAAAGTGAAGATCAACCGACTATACCTGAAGACTTTTTTCCTGTTACCCCACCCCGCTACATAAGAAACTCATTATTAAATACGTTCAGAAGATTAGGCTATTAATATTGGCTGTGGGCCAACATATGTCAAATATAATAACCAAACTATTTATCCTTTTTTATTTTTACTTAACTTAAGGCTCAGTGATTATCCATCCATATCGATACACTGCAATGTGATGATGTCTTCATTGTCTCACACAGGTCCACTTTTTGCTTTCAGAGTCCTTACAAAATTCTCTGCTTCAGCTGGCTGATTAAAGATGCGAGACTGACTGTTGTGTGTCACCAGCAGCCATGCGGGAGGAATCATGCCGTATTGGATCCCCATGGCATGAAGTTGCTGTCTCTCAATGATGTCTCTCAAACTCTTCCTCATAAAATCTCACCGGGTGGTTCTTGAACAGAATCTGTCCCTTTGCCCTGGCGGCTCTTATCATGGTCGTTTTATCCTTGTAGTTTAAGAACTTCATGATAAGAGTTGTTGGTGCAGCAGTGTTTGATGTACTCTTCTGACCAACCCGATGCGCTTTCTCCAGTGTCAGAGCGGTGCATGACGGTGCCAAGTTCAGAGCCTCCGGCAGCCATTTTTCCAGGAAGGCGCACGCATCCTCTCCCTCCATGTCCTCTGGTAGGTTAAACAGTCAGTCAGTCAGGTTAGATCGTCGTGATCTGGCCTCCAAGTCCAACACTTTTTCCTCGAGATCTTTGTTTTTATTTTCAAAGGCCTGAACCCTCGCTTGCAGACTGGTGATGCTATCCCCTGCTGCAGATATCCGGACCTCCGCCTCACCGACCTGCTCGGCACACTCATTAACATCTTTCTTCACATTCTCTATTACAAAATACCATCTAGTTTGGAGGAGAAATCAGATTTCAAATTTGCAATTGCAGCCAGTATTGCATCTGAGCCTGCTTCAGCCATCTTTCCCTCTCATTTGGCTTGCTGTTTTCCTCCACCATTGCCTCGCATGTGCTTGTATTAGCCTTGCTATTGTCACAGCTAACTTCAGTGCTCACTTTAGAAGTGAAGTTGGATAACTTCGACTGAATCGGCTTACTAGTTTTTTACTGGGCTTCCTTTGTGAGAGAGGCATCACAGCTGTCTTTAGACGTCATTCAATGTGTCATATAACGAGTACTGTCCAGAGTTTTACAGAAAGGTAGCGGAGCTGAAGCGAGCACGTCCTCTCAGCAAGCCACCATTACCGGAACCCCCATTCAGGAGGATTTTTAACAAACATCACATTTCTGTGCATTTCAAGTCCAGCAACACCCTGAGGCAAAAGCTTGTCCACCCTAAGGACAGAACACCCAGACACAAGCAGGAAGATGTAGTGTTGTCCAGCAGTCCAGTGTAGTGAGGAATGCACAGACCTGTACAAAAGAACCGCTGCACAAGTGCATGGCACAACACTGGAAAGCCAACTCCTCAGGCCAGGACTCAGCAGTCCACCTACACTTTAAGGAACATTCCTTTGAAGACAACAATGTTCGTATTTTGGTCAGGGAAGACAGATGAAGCAAAGCGTAAGTTCAATCAGGAAGACTTTCTTTTACGTCTCTCTCCTCCTATTCCCTCTAATCAGCTGTTGTGGGCGTTCACCTTCGTCTTTACTATCCAATCAGATTTTGCCACAGTCACGGTAGCCAGTCAATTTGCTGCTGCCAAACTTTAAATGGCCTCTGTCTTTGCTCCATCAGTTGTCATTCAGTCAGTCGCGCGACCCTCCTCCACCCCTCTCTCCTCCAGTCATTGGACCCAGGTAGCCAGAAGATGTTCACCTCAATCCTCCCTGACGCCCTCTCCTCCAGTCTTCAGGTCCAGGCAGCAGGAGTCCAGAGCCACTTCACCTCACAGTCTCTGCTTTGCACCTTATCACCACCACCACCAGTGTCTAGACCCCGGGGGTTCTCTTCACTACAGCTTCATCACCCCCATTTATATATGTGCTTATTGTTTCACCTCAATAGGGTCTAACCACCAAAAACTTTTCATGTTTCATATCTCATGCATGTGTCAATAAACTATTTCCTGTTATTCTTAGTCTCTCCTGATTGAAATGGTCTTATAGACCATAATGCATTGCTGTAGATTAAACTAGTCACAGTGGCCTAAAGTAGCTAAAATGAGCTCAACCTTAAACATCTACAGCAGGGGGCGGCTGTTTAGCTCAGTTGGTAGAGCGTCTGCCCCATGTATGGAGGCTGTCAGTCCTCTGCAGCGGCTGCTGGTTCCTGCCTGCAGCCCCTTGCTGTGTGTCATCCTACCTCTCTTCACCCCCTTTTCCTGCCTACTCTTCCGCTGTACTGTCAAATAAAGGCAAGAAAAGCTCAAAACCATAACTTTAAAAAAAACAAAACATCTACAGCAGTAACATTAATGCAATAATATTAATCCAGAAACATCAGACATATGACACTGCCAGAGAACATGAATACTTTTACTTTAAGTATATTTATATTTCACAGCAAGAAGGTCCTGAGTTCGAATCCCCCAGCTGGCTGGGGCAGGACCTTTCTGTGCAGAGTTTGCATATTCTCCCTGTGTCTGCATGGGTTCTCTCTGGCTTCCTCCCACAGTCCAAAGACATGCATGCTAGGTTAACTGGTGACTCTAAATTGCACGTAGGTGTGAGTGTGAGTGGTTGTCTGTCTCTATGTGTCAGCCCCGCGATGAACTGGCGACTTGTCCAGGGTGAACCCCACCTCTCGCCCAAGGTCAGCTGGGATAGACTCCAGTGCCCTGCAACCCTTCGGGAATAAATGGGTACAGAAAATGGATGGACGGACGGATATTTATCTTATAATATTGCCATACTTTTACTTTAGTAAGGTTTTACAGGTTTTTTTGTATTTTTACAGTGCGATATTAGTACTTTTGCTTCAGTAAATTATCTGAATACTTTTTACACTCTTGGTCACCTCAAAGGAGTCACATCACGTCCATATATTGAATGGACAGACAGACAGACAGACAGACTGGTCTCCTCAGAGGCTGCTGCAGGACAGCGTGTACACACATATGAATGGATGTTCACATGCGTTATCTTTTCTGAGCTACAAATTATAAACTCTGTTGTACGTTGGCGCTGATCAAACATGATAAATAGTTTCATTTCATTTTCTGACTCCTTGTGTCAGACACAAAGTCACAGAGCAGCCCTGGATGTGTCTGTAAGCAGGACACAGACAGACAGACTGCAGCACAACTAACATCAAACAGACAGAGGGAGGAGGATCAACTTAACGTTACTGTAAATGAATGATATCAAACTTGTAGAGGAGTAAACACAAGTTTACCTGATTACTGTTCACTCTGTTTACTCTAAAGATGTTATTTTGTCTTTAGGTCTACTTCATCCTCTCATTATTGACATGTGCTTTGACACAAGGGGGAGGCGGAGCCCTTGTGTACATCACAGGGCCCTATGCAACTTGTGTGTTATATTAAGTGTTACACCTGCAGTTTCACCTTAAGTGTCTCCTGTCTGTGGTTTACTGGTGGCTCCTGCTGCTGCTGATGTACGGTGCCGCCGGTGGCTTTTTTAAAAATTGCGGATGTCCATGAGAATGAAATACTTCTTCTTCAGGGCAGGCTACAGAGGCTACGTGCACATTGGCGGCGTATTACTGCCTCTCTGTTAGACTCCAGTACTATACAGTGACACACACGCAGTGCAGTCAGAGAGAGCTGGGCTTTTGAGAAAACATCTGGGGCTTGAGCCTCAAGCCTGAGCCTAACCACCCCCTAAATCTGCCTCTGGGTGCATCGACAGCAAGAAGCATCCATGGAAACGAATTGTCTAAAAAAAAAACTGGTGGCTCCTGAAGAGGTTGATACTGTGATAGCATCAGTTATATCAGAACTAAAGAGTATTTCTTCATTAAAAGAAGAGCAAAGAACGACACTGAGGGATTTTATCAATGAAAAAGATGTTTTCGCCCCTCTTCCAGCTGTGGTTGGGTGAGTTGATCTGATTGGTTGAAGTTACCCTGTGTTAGACATGACAGATGGTTCTTCCAATCACCTGCCAAGCGTTGTTTGAAAGCACCTGCCTTTTTCCAAACTGTTTCTGTGGGCAGCTTCCCAAATGGTTCTGTGTAACAAACCATTTGGTCTGTCAGGTTGTGGCATGACTGCATCAAATACAATGTTGCCACAGCATGTTCATACAAACTATTATGTAAAATACTGTATTAGCAATGCGTGACCATAAAAATGAGTGGTTACTATGGAGACAAGAGGAAACCTTTAAGAAACCAAGGGATACAGGAGAAGAAAGTCTGCAGAGGGAGCGCCTGGACAGGCTGACAGACAGACAAGAGAAACTTCTGTGGAAACTAGAGGCCAAGCGAGCATTATTATAGTATTATTTCACTGAAATTCAACTATTCAGTCCTTTTTATAAGTTGCTTCCTCAGTTATTGTTCATATTTGATAAAAAAATTGTCAGGCGGGGGGGGCATGAGCTTTTTTCAGCTCCTGGAGAGAAGCACACCAGACAAGTTTGGGAAACATTGCATCAGAGAGTAAGAAGGGAAGTCAGTGAACATGACTTAATTCAGCGTGAATACAACTTAACACATCACCTTGTCCATTAGCATGATTTCTGCCTATCTCACATCAGATTGTCATTGGCATAATGTCCTCAAACTACATCTTTTATTGTTTTAGATACAAGATCTAAATTACATACCATGGATTTAAATAAACAGCACGAAGTTCTAATTTTCGTGCTTGGACAGTAAATGTTAATATTGTTAAGGGCTTTGTTTAAAGATGTCTTTATCTGTACTTAAATTTCAAAGTCCTTATTTGAAACTGGATTCTTAACTAATTTAACAACAGAAAGATATTGTTGCTAAGCATATTCTTGAGGTGGTAAATACCTTTTTAGTGAGTGTTATTAATTATATTCTTTTTGTAGATAGTGTATATTATTGTATTATATTGGAAAATCCTCTATGATGAAGGACTGGTATGATTTCCAGGTCAAGCAAGGAGGCAGGAACGATTAAAGGAGAGAATTAAATGAGCCTCCTGAACCAGACTTGACTATGTCTGATCTCATCAACTCTTCTTTGTCTTTATGAAACAGTTTAATCCTGGTTCACTGTGTCAGGCTTATTCAAGTCAGACTTTTCATAACAAACTCCACAATTCTGAGGCACCTTTATGAAACATCCATTTACATTGCACATGATAATTTTTTTTTCTGTATTCACAAACATGTATTTGTTTTTTACATTTACTTAAAATATAAAGCCTGAAATTTCACACAACTTTGTGAAATCAATTGTACTTTTGTTCTACAGACAGTATGGTACAAAAAGCCAAAATGAAACTACATAAGTAAGATAATACTTAATACTTCAGCAACGTACCCAACCAGCAGCCCTACATTATCCTATCTGTTTGCATGGTCACATGCCAAGGACAGCACATCCTCATACCTAAACTAGAGAGTCCCAGCGACAGGTGTACTAGACAGCAAGACAGTAAGTCATATGATGTTAAAAACATTGTGAAACGACAGCAGTATGGTTAGGTTTGGGAGAAGTCATGATTAGGTTGGAAATAAAAACATCATTGTACATATGTCAAATGACGGAAGTCATGTGATGGAAGTTATATGATGGAAGTCATGTACATAATGAAACTTGAGTAATTTAAAACTTAAAATAACTTGTTGACTTCTGGTTTCATGCCTTCAGGTATTTCACCAGTTAAACACTTTTAACGTAAAGCAGCAGTAGTCTGAAATGTTGGGTTATGTCACCAGCAAACAGTCTGATGGAATCAGTACGATCAAAGTCCACACATTACTGATTACATGCTGCATCATTTCCTATCATTTTTTTCCCATAAATTAAATCCAGTGCAGGAATGGCAGACTCCCCCACTAAGCGGTCGCAAATTTCCCTGAGGTGCACACAAAAATAATATTAAAAAGAATAACACAGTAGTAACAAAGTGATAAAAGGCAAACAGCCCAAAGATCAAGAGCAGAAAAGAAACGGCAATAATTAAAAATGATGTGAGATTTGTCGGTTTTTGTTTTAGTGATTTTGAGAATTTATTTAATTAAAATGTCAAGGATTAATTTAGAATATAATCAGTTTAAAGGAAGTTGAAATACTCAACGCTCCGGTTGTGGTGTACCCTTTTGAGGTTTTTTTAAAACTTTTTGTATGCCCCTTTCACATTTTTTAGAGGTCAAACTAATGCCAAATATTTGTCCAATGAGTAGCGTTTATACGTTTAATGTTTGTAATGGTTAAATTAAGCAACATGTTAGTGGAGTCTGACAGGCAGTGAGACAGGCAGCCACTTAACTCAAACTCTTGAAACAAGTCACTCCAACCATAGATCATGTATTCAACAGGATTTCAGCTGATTTAATAAACTAATAATCTACAGCTCCAATTTACAAACATCTTATATAAATTGTAAAATCCATGAAAAAACTTGGGAGCTTTGGGGAAAAGAACCAGACTCTCAGACAGGAGCTTCAGGACCTGTTCACTCACTGAGGCTTGTTTCTTACATAAAGAGACAAGACAGCTGGGACTTTCAGGGAAGCCCAACTGCTGCTCCAGCACCAACTGAACTGAGCTGACACTAAACTGAGCTATGTTAAGTATAAATGTACACATGAGAGATTGAGACAACAAATGATAAATACTGCAGTCCCAGCATGGAGGGAAATGTGTGATGGGTTTGACCAGCTGGAGCTGAGACTGAGACTGTGAGTCTGTCCAGAAAAAACCTGGAATGTATGGAGACCACAGGGTCAATCTAAACAGCCATTTATAAAGCTTAAGTGGGAACAGACGAGTGTGTGAGTGTGTGTGTTTGTGTGAAAGAGTGCATGCCTGAGTTAACTTGAACTGCATGTGCAAGATCCAGGGGTCTGTGCAAGTGTGTAACCAGTGTGTGTATGTGTGTCTGAGCTGAATGGATAACTGCACTGCTCAAATAGTAAATACAGTCTATAAACATTCCCAAATGTGTGTGTGAAGGAGAGAGAGAGTGTGTTGGACAGAGAGTTAGCTGCCCTCTTCCTCCTCTCAGCATTCTTTTAAATATTTACGATAGCCAACCAGAGAGGGTTGTTTTCAGGTCACCTGCCACCACAGGCCAAAGAGGATGAGTTACACAACCATTATTAATTGCTTCTCAAGGTAAAAACTATTTTCTAGCATGCAATGAATGAGGCATGGAACCATAAAAGCATGACAGGTCACACTTCTGTCTTAAAGAAATAGAAAAACACAGTGCCCTCAAGAGGTCATTTGTGCAACAACAAAGAGAAACAGAAAGAAAGACATGCACAAAAGTGAGGCACGCAACACTTTTATTTTAAAGGCAAGGAGAAGGATTGAATTGTGCAAGCAGGGGGCAGACAACAAAGGTGCAGGGACCAGAGGGACAAGCACAAAAGCATGACATCTGACACTCTTTTATTACAATAAATTCATTACACAATGAAGTCCACTTCTGCCAAAGGTCAGAAAGGTATGTTTTCAAATGCAGAAGACAGCGATCCTGTCTCTCGACTTGTACCAGGGGTCTTGCCAACTCTTTTGAGGTTTTCCGGTATCACCAAGTTGACTTACTTTTAACTGAAGTATATCACCATGGTAACCTATACTGTATACATTTTCACAGTGGGCCTGCCCAGTGGGCCTCCAAACAGTGTCAGATGAAGCTCAGTGACTAGAAGTGAAAAAATATTAGCTTATCGTTATACTTATTACAATAGTTATCAAAAGGAGATCATATAGAATAGCTTAAAAGTGTGTGATTTTGTTAAAGTGATAGTTATGAGATATGTTACTGGGTAATTTTACTCTTTTCCCAGAGTCAAAAACTAGTAAATGCTGGTGAAACAGACCTTTTGTTCTGTATGTGGTGCAGTCTGAAAGGACCAGTGTGTAATAATTACGGGAATTTATTGACATGAATGGAATATATCATACATAAGTATTTATTATTATCAATCAACTTATACTCATATTTTTTATGTTTGTGTTACCTTAGAAATAGCCATTTAGAGTTACAGAGGGAGCAGGTCGCCTTTTATGGAGGCTGCCATCTTGTGCTGCCATGTTTTCTGCGGCTGCACAAACTAACTGTTTTCTTAAGGCTGACACCCACAGTTTTGACCAGTGGATGATCATAGTTGTTATTTACCACAAGAAAAAGAAGCACACTGTGAACTCTTGTTCTCAAAGAAGCGAAAACATGAAGAAAACAAACGCAGTGCGAGAGGAGACGGCAGAAAACAAGGACTAACATCAGTGTGGCGGTGGAAATCACTGATGATCTGTTTTCACAGTAACACCGAAGTTGCCTCTTTTCTGCTGGACAGGTAATTCATCCTACACATATAATTGCACTTTATTATGAGATAGCTTTAGCTAACGATATAACATGGCCACAGGCATAACGCTAATTATTGACATGAGTAACATGTTTGTCCTGTGTTTCTGTCGATAATATGTGTTTGTTACCACAATCGTAATTTTGCATGTTGTTTTAAAAATATGATCAGGAGCTGAAATTTCTGGTGGTGTTACTGAGATTAGCTCACGGCTGCTCGAAGTTATTGTCTATAAACGTGTAGAGCTAATGTGGCTGTAGCTGACTGCTGGTTTATGAGTTACAGTTTTAATTTAGTGTGGTTATGTATGTCCAGGTGAGCCATTCCTCTCTGCACCATCTAATGTAACAGGATGTGTTACAGGTGTGTGTGTGTGTGTGTGTGTGTTATGTTTCTGCAGTTATGACAAACATCCTGTAACATCACCTCCTATGAAGAGAAAACCTTTTCATGTCTCAGCTGCAGCTTTATCTACCATCAACGCTGCTTCTACTGGGACAGACAGGTTAGTCATCACAATGAAATAACAGTGTTGTCCTCACAGGTTTCATTATCAACCTAACGGCGCTGATCAATAGTTTTTTCATTCATAGTTTATGTTAAATGTTTTATCTCCATATGTGTCATGTATAGAAAATGCTGTGGTTATTTTTTATTATTATATTACTTGTTATTGTTTGCCTATACATTCATCATAATGATGTAAGATATAGTCATAAAGTGACTATATCTTACATCAGGGGTATTTAACCATTATTGGTTAAGAGTGTGTAAGTTTTCATCAAACCAAAATAAGAAAAAAAAAACCAAAAATTGTTTTCACTAATTAGCTCCTCATATCTGGATGATGGCTGCTAATCAATTGAATCATCAGGTGTGGTTTTTATTTGGGATGAAAATCTGTGTAATCTAACATCATGGAATATAGTAGAATACTCCTGTATGACATCACTATGTATATTTTGTTTCTCTCCTAAAGGCAGCAAAGGTAAAAGGACAGTCCATTCTCCTCAACTAGCTGAAAGACACTGTAAGCCATTTGGGATGCTACGATGGAGGAGCCTTGGACCAGATGACCCCAGAAGGTTCAGTTTGGTGACCCTCATTCATGGACCCACCACATCAGAACTGGTGCAGACACAAGTCAGGAGAGGTCTACGTAAGTGACACATTTCTTTGCCTTTATTGTGGAATATTAACCTGCCTTGTAAGTAATACTCTTAGTGATATATTATTTTGACCACATTGCATTAAAACAATAAAATAATATTGTAACTAAATGTATCTTGACACTGTCTTCAAAAGGACGGACACTCAGTACAGCTGCTGATTTGGAATGAATTAGACAGGAAGTCACTGTGTTTCATCCAACAACAAAGAGCTGAGTCAGTGCGATTCTCAGGGAGGACCACAGGATGAAAGAGCTGGAGCTCAATGATAACCTCCATAACCTCACAACTTTTAATGTTCAAACAGACAAATGTCTCAGCAGCTTCTACTGTCTTTATCCAAGTCGGCTCTGATGAGGACAGAATAAGTTGTCAAAATGTTTGTGTTTGTTCACTAAAAGCTGCAAGTTATGATTGTTCACCAACATTTCTCCTATTCTCAACACAAAACAAAGTGTTCTTTTTTATATTCATCCTTTCATTCCAAACTACAGCTGTCCTCTGTAAGGATAATACACATTAGTGTTACCTGAAGTAGAAATGAACATTTACAGACATTGCAGGGAAGTATTGTCATGATTACTGTATAATTGCAAGTATGTTTATATGTAGATCACTGCAAAAAACAAATCATGTACATCTGATGATCAGCTTTTTCTTAATAGTTATTGTCCACATTTCAGGATGATTCTCAGTCAGGACCACAGAATGATAAACTCACAGCTTTTAGTCTTCAGTTCAAAAAGACAAATGTCTCATCAGCTTCTTCTGTCTTTATCAAAGCATCTCTGATGAAGACAGAACAAGCTGATGATGATTGTCTATTTGAACACTAAAGGCTGCAAATTTATGATTATAAGACAGCATGTCTCCTTGTATTGTCAAGACTGACAGGGATGACCAATACTGTTTGTGTAAATAATTTATATTGCTGATGTCATTATTGTCAGTGGTGTTTTTTTAGATTAATTAATTAAAATTGTAAGGTACAGCTGACCCTGTAATGATAATATACATTAGTGAAGCCTGAAGTGGTCATGAAAATGTACCAACACTGAAGGAAAGAACTTAATATAAAAGGTACATATTTATATGTATATAAGTTCAGTAAATACAGCAGGTATATCTAATTATCATCTTTTATCAATTGCACTTACAATTCAATGTAACATTGAATAATAAATAATGGACTGAATAAATAAACTATACATTAAAACATTATATTATATATATATTATATATTATATTAGCAGGAAAATATGAAAATATGGAACATACTTTGCAATACAGAAATATATAATCTAGAAGAAATTAACTTTTGGTTGATTCCCTGATATATATACAGGTTAGTGAGTACTTGTGGTCCTGTTTTGAGACTCCAGAGGGCCTGGAAGGAAACTCAGATTCTGGGTATGAAACCTGTCTGATGTCCAGTGGGATCAGAGAACTTGTCCCTGATGCTCCAAACGCAGCAGCTGGGGATGATAAGTCGGTTTCCCTGCACTAAAGAGCCATGTAGCCAAAAAATAAAATGTCTGCAGGCTGTGTGTTGGTACTCCCTGTTGTCAACCCCAGGCCCCCTCAACATGTTCCTGCAGTTACCACCAGTACACCATGATACCCTGGTACTCCAGTAAAAGGTGGGGCACCATGTCTGAGCTGATGCATCATCAGGGCATCAAACAGTCCTGCTGCCTCCTCAGGAGCTGTGTGGTGAGCTGTCTGTGCTCCTCCAGGGTCATCTCTTCAACAAGTCTCTGAAGAAATAATACACAGGAAAAATACATTCAAGGTTAATGAGATGTTTGATATTATGTTGGTAATATGCTAATATCACTGCAGTTTATGATGTACAGACTGTTCAGAGTTGCTCAGAGTAACACGTGCTGCATGATGCTGTTCCTATGCAGTATTTATTATCATTCAGTAACGTTCCAAGTAATGATGCCTCGTGTTACTCTGAGATTACTTGTTATTCTGAGATTACTCATCAGATGACACACAACACTAACATCGCTACACGAAGAGAACAGTAAATATAGCTTTGCGTTGGATTAGTATAACAAAGTCATTTTCTAAATACATGCCTTCATTTGGAAAGCGTCAAATCACTCCTCTTCATCTTCCAGCAAAGCTTCTGCTCTGGTCGCCCCCCCGCACCTCTCACTGCAGTCAAGCCAGCCTCCACTTCGAAAAACATGGTCAATCTAGCCCCCACTTGTTTTGTGGTGTGCATATATACAATACATTACAGTAAGTAAGTAATATATTTTGCTCTATTTATTAAATTATAATTATGTTTCAAAATTCCTCTGAAAGTTTTTCTGTTTTAGTGAGCTGATGTAATTTTGGATAATACACAATAATATAATTATTATTAAATTCAGATTAATATTAAAAATAAACTACCAGTTTCCACAGACCAGTTATGATTCAGACTGATAGTACACCACCTCAGACTGGCTCTCACACAATTTCAGGGAAGTCTGATGTAGAATTTCAAAATAAAAGCCCTGAGAAACGTCCAATATTTTCACTATTATTACCTAAATTCAGATTAATATTAAAAATAAACTACCTGTTTCCACAGACCAGTTATGATTCAGATTGATAGTACACCACCTCAGAGTGGCTCTCCCGCAATTTCAGGGAAGTCTGATGTAGAATTTCAAAATTAAAGCCCTGAGAAAAGGCCAATATTTTCACTATTATTACCTAAATTCAGATTAATATTAAAAATAAACTACCTGTTTCCACAGACCAGTTATGATTCACAAATAAAAAAGTACAATATATAAAATACAAGTTCTAAGAAGTAATAGTTATCAGGAAAAAAAAAATACCATTAAAACTAAGGTAGCCGTCTTTTACTGAACTACTTACTACTACTTACTGAACTATGATAGAAATTCCCATTTCTGATGTAATCCTGTATCTGCATATTGTAAGTACCTAAATACAGGACAGAGAGGAAGGCCCAATATACTTGTATGACGCACAAGACAAGATGAGATAGAACAAGCCAGAAGTGCTGTATTGTTTTTCTGAATGTCCTGTACCATCATGTGATAACGATATGCAACTCACCCTTTCCTGACCTTGCATCTGACACATTCTCTGTTCTGGCTCATTCCGCCCAGTTCATTCTTTGACTGTGCTGTGAGTCCATCTGCAGATGCTTGAGTAAACCTTACAGAAAGACAAGTTTCTGACTCCGTGCTTTATTCAACAGAAATTGCCACCACAGAACTAAGAAGAAACACTAATTGCCCGTAAAAAAAAGACCACAATATATACATATTATATATATATATATATATATATATATATATATATATATATATATATATATATATATATATACATAGATATATAGATATATATATATATATATATAACTTCTTAGAACTTGTATTTTATATATTGTACTTTTTATTTTTTTTACTTTATTATGACATGAATATTTTTAAGTGTGAAGAGTTTTGGATCATTTGTTTTGAAAAGTGTTAATAATAAAAATTTATTTCTAGTGTTGGGTAAGTACATGATGTTTACAACCCAGTATCTGTGTCCCTTTCAGTAATACAGAGTATTGTTAGAATATAATCAACATAGGCTATATATGGAATTGCCCTGCAAATGACCATGCAAGTAGGACTTTTAGAGCACTTGATTTTGAAGGTAAATCATTGATAATACTTGACAATTTAGAGGGCTTTAATTTTGAAATTCTACATCAGACTTCCCTGAAATTGTGTGAGAGCCACTCTGAGGTGGTGTACTATCAATCTGAATCATAACTGGTCTGTGGAAACAGGTAGTTTTAAAAATACTTCCACATTGTGGAGCAAATAACAGTTATATTCGCCATTTTACATGAAAGTTATGACCTATAGAGACTAACAACGAAACATGTTTTCTAAAATTATCCGTAAAACAAACCTCAACACTGGAAAGACTAGTCGATGCGAGTGTTACACCATTTTGTCAAGTGACGGCCTCCTTACACTCGAAAAGGGAGCTGGGCATAGGGGGAAATCCTCTTTGTTTCATTCTGAATTTTGATCGCTAGATGCCACTGAAAATCACACACTATTCCTTTAAGTTATGTCAAATAATATGAAGCTATCTTGGCTCAATTGTTGAATGTCTACGGGATCAAATAACATAATCATGATCCCGTAGACATTCAGTAATTGAGGGAAACTCATCAAGTAAACAAGTGCAGCCACACTCTCGTGGGTTTTCATTAGCTTTTCAGGCTCACAATGCAGACATCTTTTTCCTCTTCGAAGTCAGATTCTTCTCTGGTTTTGGGCTCATTTTTGGTTTTCTTTGCATGTGTCTTTGTGATTTTTTTAATCTCTAGGTTTTTTGTTTTTTTTTTGCTTCTGCTGCAGGATTTTGCCTTTTCCACATTCATTTCTGGCTGCACCTGTGAGATGTGGCTGGATTGCAAAGCAAAACCATAAAATGTGGTTCTGTTGGAGGAGGTGGCCCTGTTGGAGCTGTTTGTTGTCTGACATTATAAAAATAACCCACATACTGCTAATTAGCTATTACTACACTGTTATTGCAAGACATTCTCACTCCCAACTTGTCAAATATGGCAGCTTGGTCTGTGCCTCTGTGATTCAAACTATGCCAAGTTGTGTTTGTGCCTTTGAGTCCAACTTGACCACTTGACCACAGAACCCTGCAGGTGCAAAAGTGAGGGGTACAGCACCATAATTTGAAGCATAGGGGCTCTAGCTAGTGAGACTGTGTCATAATAACAGTGTAATAACAGTTAATAATAGTATGAGGGTTATCTTTATAATATAAGACAACAAAGGGGATAGTTTTTATTTCTAATCCTTTTAAATAAGTTTTCGAAAGATTTCTAAAATATTTATGTTTTCTAATTTTTGTGACAGGTGGTCCAATAAATTTGATAAGCACTGTATCTATAATATACAAAAATATATTTATAATGTATCCTCTGTGGTGGTCAGAGTGAGACCACAAAATGATCTGTTTGATTTTGCTTTGATTAGATCAACATAGATCTCTTTGTAAAAGTTTGCTCTGGTTTTAATGGTAAATTTTATAATCCCACTAAAGCTTTGAACAAAGCCCCAATTGCATGTTTGCAGCTAATTCATTTCAGGACTGGCTGGTTTCCCACTCCATGGGAGGTTAGGCAGGGAGCTGTGCTCTACTCCCACTTTTAACTCAGGCAGACTGGGAACCATTTGGTCAAGAACACTTGAAGTCTGTGTAAAGGGAAAAAGGGAGAACCCTGAAAAAAGGAGACATCAAAAGCCACCAAAAAGCTGCCATCTTTTCTGAACCATAACCAAAGAGTAAAAGCCTAAAGCTGATCCCATGCACGATGCACAGCTCAGTTCATGAAACTGTCACAACATTTAACTTGGAATTTCCCATTTTTTGTGACACTCAACACAATATCTCACAGAATTTAAACTGGATAGTACATCAATAAATACAGCAGCAGCATAACTTATTATAATGTTTTTTCCTTACATTGAATTCTTCTGTACCAAAGTTGTGTAAGATCTGAACAAATCACACATGCAGAATACTCTCATCCTGCTGAATAAGCAGGACTGGTGTTTTCACTGGTCTCACTGGGAGCTGTGATCCTGAGTCCAATAATGTGACTCTTTCTATAGACTACCAGTCATATTTTTTCTGATTTAAGTTCCAATGAGGCACTCCAGAAGGGGCATGACTTAGCTCTCTATTGCAACTCTTTCATTATCTAAGCCAAACTTACTCTGTGCCAAAAGCTGTATCTGTTCTCTTGCGTCAACATGTTAGAGGGAAGTCTGTAAAATCCCATAGCTATCAAACACATCAGAATGTGGGACAGAATATTGGCTGCAAGCTTAATCTGACAAACTTCTCCAACTGGCCTCACAGGAAGCACAGCAGTTCAAGATCAGGCCAATTAGAGCTGAATTCCTTTTCTGTGTGACCTGCCACAACCTGGAGGAAACAACAACAGGGGTCCCATCTATTGTTGATCCTGCACGTCCAGCTTTACTGATGAGAGATGGGAAGGGAGTGAGACATATATATTTAAATATTTAGCTAAAAATATAAAACCACTGATTACACATATCTTGCTATGAGGATGGGAAAACAACATTACATAATATTTGATATATTTGGGGATTTGGTGCCCCTGATTCAGAGTGCAGTTCACTTATAAAATGCTGTCCTTAACATGGACCACTGTGCATGTGCTTTTGTTCTGATTAGATTATTGATGACCAACAACACCACAGGACATATTACTGTAATACAATATCACTGACTAATCCAAGCTTAGCGTCAAGCCTTTTATTTCACCAAGCTCTCAACTAAAAATCACTCCCACGTTTACACTCATTTCTTTCCTCTTGCTCAATCACATTCTTCAACTCTCTTTTTAGCTCTTCTGTCAACATCTTTGTCAGTCTCTTTGCCTTTACCATGATGTCCATAGAGGCTGTCCACCAGCATTCCCCTCTCCCTTGAAAAAAATCCTCCTACCAGCAGTTCAAAGCTCCTTGTGCTAGCACTGTACACACCAACACTTGTAGCAGTGCAACTAATAAATCATGACCCAGCTTCAGTGATATATTTGGGCAATTTGCCAAATGTATCAGCTACTAGCAGAGTCCATTGCCAGTTGTTCTGTTTTTGGGCAATCTTTTTGGCCAATTTTTGTCATTTTATTTTAAACAAGCAAGAGCCACTGCTCAGCGACAGACTCTTATTCTTACTAGCTCGACCAAGCCAGATTTGTTGATTGTTGGAACAGTGGAATGACTAACCAAGGTGCTTTTGTATGTTTTACGATGAGTTAACAAGGCACTTAAGCTAGTCTTAGTTGGTAAAAGAGAGGAACTTTGAATCTGAAGGTGTACGCTGGTATTTTTCCACTCACCCCTGGTGTGTGACTCATGTTGTAAAGCATTAAACACTATGATCTGGCCATCAAAGTTACAAAGTGCAAAATGATTTTGAACTTGTTATTCTAAGGTACAATAGTTGCATAATGAATGTTTAAGTTCAGCGGACCGTTATGACAATCACTGCCCACAACATCTTCTGACCACTCAGCCACAGGAACCACATGAATCAATCACTGACTGATCAGTAGCTTTTAGCAGTAACTGTGAGTGTGACTGTGGTGAGTTAAGCTGTGACAGTACAGGACTTCATCATCAAAAACATGTTAAAAGACAGTATTCATCATCTGCTGAGCTATTAACCTTGTGCGTGGTTGTATAGCTCAGCTTTATACTAAATCCCACTCATCTTCTCCGCCAAGACCATTCATCTTAACTTTCAGATAACTGCTTATATTTGTCTACCTTTCACTGTCGCTGTCACTGTTACCATTATCCATCTGACAGGTTGCTCTCAGTGTCACTGAACAACTTGTTCTCATCCCAAGCTGAATATTGATGCTGCTTTGTCACGCTCTTCAGCATCTCATTGCCCATCTGTATGAGACTTTGCCAGGCAGCCTTTTTAACATGTGGTTAATGTTGTGAATTAGTCACAGTTTGGTTAGGTTTAGGCACTAAAACTACAGAAAAACTACAGAATAAAAACATAAAATGCCTCCATACTGCTTGTCTGGTGTAATCCAAGTCTCCTAAAGCCCCAACATGCCAAGTTGATTAAAAATTGTGATTTACATCATGTTTTAGCCTGAATCTTCACTGTACATCTATAGCTTGGGGTCCATCACAAGTTCACATGCACATGCACACTTGCCTGAATGTGGTGTGCTCTAACAGTGTGCAAAGGGCATGTACATGAAATCTATTGCATGTCTGTGGATCCCTCCTCTGTTGTTTCTGACATTTTTCCCTTTTAAAAAATTTTGGGGGGAGTTTTTCCTGATCTGCATGCACATTCTAAGGCTAGATGGTATTCTATGCTGTACAGCTTATAAAGCTCCTAACAAATTTGTGATTTTTGATGGTGGGTTATATAAAGCCTGTGCCGTTGCAGCGCATGCAAATACTGTGTGGCACACACTTTGTCACTTTTTTCTCTTTTAATCTCATATTTTTCAGCTTTATTGCTGAAACACATATCACCTATGACAGAAAACACTTATAGGCATTGGAAAAGGAAGCATGGAGTTTGGATTAAAGAGCAGTGGACCCTGAGATGATCAACAACGCACACAGCATCTTTCAACCACCCAACCAGATCAGCCTGATGCACCACTGTGGTGTGTGACCAGTAATAGCCATACTAATCCAGTTTACACTGATAGCTAATCCAGGCTAATGTGATTTCAGGAAAATGAAACAGAAAAACTGACTCAGACTGTACAAGCATCTGGAAATCAGAGACTGTTGTGACTACATCTGACATAGACCTGATCCACCACATCCTGGATCAAGCTGTTGCACTTGATGGGCAGACCTGGTCTGAGCCTTCAGGATTTTTTTTACATCGATGATGCTGCATGCTCAAACAGTCACAGTTTATGGACAGTGTTTCCAAGATGTGGAACTATTACTGTGAGGATGTCAACCATATTATAATCACCATGTTGTTGCTGCTGTTTACATTCAGCCTGATGCAAATTCCAAAAATGCACTACAGAATACAAGAAAAACTGTCAGTTTCCTTGATTGTACATGTAAGGGATAATGCACAGTGAATCAGTACAAAGAATCACCTTCACTATACATTTTCTCACTAACACAGATACTTACATTAAAAAAAATCAGTAATTTAATTTTCTGTAACGGCTTATTCTGTAAGGGTCGTGGGCTGCTGGAGTCTATCCCAGCTGACACTGGGTGAGAGGCGGGGTTCACCCTGGACAAGTCGCCAGTTCATTGAAGGGCTGACACATAGAGACAGACAACCACTCACATTCACACCTACGGGCAATCACCAATTAACCTAGCATGCATGTCTTTGGACTGTGGGAGGAAGCCGGAGAACCCGGAGAGAACCCACGCAGACACGGGGAGAACATACAAACTCCACACAGAAAGGCCCTGACCCAAGCCAGGGGATGGAACTCAGGACCGTCTTGCTGTGAGGCGGCAGTGCTAACCACTGCACCACCGTGCCGCCTGAAATCAGTAATTTAACACATTAATTTATGATTTTATTTATTTAAAGATGACTTTATTGCTCCTTTGGATTCTATGATCAGAACTGTGTATTTGTTGATCAATCAGAATTGAGTGTTTAAAAAGACTACCTAATAAATGTATATAAATAACTGCATATATCATTGTTTTTTATTATTATTTTCCTATTCTATTCTGAAAGTAATATGTCATTTTTGTGTACAACATGAAAAGACTATGAGTTTTTTTGATTGTACAATCTGTGTGCTGTTTATTACCAAAACATTGTTAGGTAACATACCTGAGTATATCTCCAAACTTTCTATCATATCAGCTACTAAAGCAGATCCACTTTTATTCTTTTAAATGTCCCTAAGGGGCACTGAGTGCTTGATAAAACTGCTTTCTCCTTTTATGAACCCTGAGCATGCCAAATACCATTACCATAGAAGCACTCCTGTGTTTGAATACCTTTAAAGGTCTTTTACAAAGTGCGCTGATAGAAACATGTCACTGTTTTACATAATCCCTGACTTGAGGTGGAATGTGTTATGGATATTACTGGTCTGACCTGTAGGTGTTTTCTTCTTTTACTATTAACTTGTTTGTCACTCATTCTTGAGAATAGGGACAAAACTGCATTTTGAGGGAGTTTTGATTTTTACTCTTCAGTTATGTTGGAAAATATTTTTAGAGAAGATCAAACTCTTTGCTATTAAAACTTGTAAAAAGGAAAAAATGTTTTTTTTTAATATCACAGCATAGTTGTAGTGAGCAGTCACTTTATTTTTTAAAAATGTCTCAGAGTTCTCTTAATGCTAATCAAAATACAACTTATTTAGCTTTGATTTAGATGGGCTACAGAGTTGACATGTTATGGTTGAGACACATCTGAAAGCAATATTATTTAAGGAATTTTTCTAAAAATAGAAGGTTTACCAGTGCTTGAGCAGTATTCCTCCTGAAAATAAAAAGTCAAGTTGAAATATGAAAGAAAAAAGTGTATAAAGTCATTCTTTTGGTCTTGGACAAAAGGAATTGTGTGCGTAAAAATGCAGCAAAGTACCTGTGTTTATGGAATTGTGTCTCAGATGTATTTCACCTTCGAAAGGTATTTGGAGATTTTGTTTGACTCCAGGTACCAGAATGCTCACACAACCTTGTTTTATCTCTTGTCTCTAAGACATGTAAGGGTGATGATTATATAATGTTTAAATAACGTGCGTAAAAAATCTATACAGCATGCGTAAAACCACGTTGGCCTGTGTAGCTGAACAGTGGCTGGCTGCTGTTCATTTAAGAGGGGGAGGAAAGGGGAGGATATGGTATCCATGAGGAGAGGGGTGGGAAACAGCAGGGTCGAGGGGCGCGCCCCTCCTCTCCAAACTAGTTTGAGCGCTAGCTTCTGAGCCACAGTTCATTTTTCTCCTCCTTTTCTCCTCGGCTGTGCGTAATGGTAGAGCGGAGGATGAACTCTCTTGTAAAATGGGCGCTCATCCTCTTCGTCCTCGTCTCCATCATCCTCAACATCGTCCTCATCGGCATCCACTCCAGCAGGGCGCCAAAATGCTCGGCGCAGCGCGTCCACCCGCTGCGGGCCAAACACGACGAGCACAGCCGCGTGTTCGCTGACCTCAGCCGGGAGGAGTACCTGCAGGTCCAGCAGTACATGCTTAAACAGAAGGACTGGAACATATCCACCAACCAGGTCACCAAGCCGTCGGACAACTTTTTATTTCTGATCGATCTGTCTCTGCCCAGGAAAGCGGACGTGCTGGCTTACCTGAACGGGAAACATTCCAAACCGGTCCGGGAGGCCACGGCTGTGGTCTTCCACGGCTCCAAAGGACACATTAAGGAGTACGTGGTGGGTCCTCTTCCCAACCCGTCCTACCACAGAGACGTGACCAAGGAGAGGTACAACATGGAACTACCTATCTCAGCACGCACGGTCACCATCGGGGAGTACGCACTACTGTTTAAGTTCTTAAAGGAGGAGGTTTTCTCCAAACTCGAGAAGCTCATGAAGGAGAGCTTCGATATTTCTGATCACAAGAGCCTGAACGCGTTCGAGCAGATGCCCCGCGGGGTCCGCTCCGGGGACAGAAAGACCTGGGTGTCCTTCTTCAGGGACACTAGCGGGATGTACATCCACCCGGTAGGCTTTGAGGTGCTGGTCAACCACGAGAGCGTGAACGCGTCGGAGTGGAGGGTGGAGCGGCTGCTGTATAACGGTCAGTACTTCAACTCCACAGAGGAGCTCCAGAAGAAATACGACGCGGGCTTGGTGAAGAAGATCGTGTACGCGGAGTCACCGGACTACGGCTCGCTGAAGCCCAGGAACAAGCCGCTGCAGGTCGGCCCGCAGCTCTTCCAGCCGGAGGGGAA
Organism: Lutjanus erythropterus; assembly: GCF_056507025.1. Taxonomy (NCBI): domain Eukaryota; kingdom Metazoa; phylum Chordata; class Actinopteri; order Lutjaniformes; family Lutjanidae; genus Lutjanus; species Lutjanus erythropterus. The sequence continues at coordinate 34,274,824 of NC_139335.1, read as the reverse complement.
GCGCTACAGTGTCAGCCACAACCACGTCCTGTACCTGGACTGGAGCTTTGCCTTCGGCCTCAGCTCTCTGACCGGGATGCGGGTGTTTGATGTGCGCTTCAAGGGAGAGAGGATCGCCTATGAGCTGAGCGTACAGGAGGCCATGTCGGTGTACGGCTCGGTAACCCCCGGGATGATCCTCACCAAGTTCCTGGACTCGAGCATTGGGGTGGGCCGCTTCGCGCATGAGCTGGTCCGTGGCGTGGATTGTCCTTATGACGCCACTTACGTGGACACGTACCGCTACATCGACGTCCCCGCTCCGGTCAAGTTTAGGAACTCCATCTGCGTGTTCGAACACAACATGGGGCAGCCGCTGAGGAGGCACTTCTCAGACTTCTTCCACAACAGTTACGGTGGGATGGTGAACAGCGCGCTGGTGTTCAGGACCATCACGGCCATAGGGAACTATGACTACATGTGGGACTTCATCTTCTACCAGAGCGGCTCTGTGGAAGCCAAGGTACACGCGACCGGATACATCTCCTCCTCCTACCTGATGGACGGCAGCCTGAGATATGGACACCAGGTGGCGAAGAATGTGTTGGGTAACATCCACACACACTTCATCAACTTCAAGGTGGACCTGGATGTGCTGGGTGAGTGGCAGCATTCAGTAACTAAGTAACTAAGATTTACTCAAATACAGTACTTTTAAAGGGACAGTTCACCCAAATCAACAATATATATTTTCCTCTTACCTGTAGTGCTATTTTAACATATATATTGTTATGGTGTGAGTTGCAGACTATCAGCTGTAGAGATGTGTGCCCTCTCTCTAATATAATGAGACTGAATGGCATGTGGTGCTCAAAGTGCAAATAAGTATATTTTAAAAACTCAACAGCAATGTCTCCTTCCGTAAATCATGACCCAGTACCTCAAGATAATCCACACACCATGTAGGAACTACTTTCCTGTAATACCCATCAACTGTATTATCCACAGAGTGTGCATCTACTCATGGAGGAGAGGCTTGTGCCTGTGACACCCTGGAAGTAACTGTTAATGACGTCCTCCTCAGCTGAGCTGTATCTTATCATGCATGACTAGATGCTCACATGGTGATTCTATTGGTGGGTGTGAAAAGAAAGTAGTTTCCACATGATGATCTGTAGATTGTCTTGAGTAACTGAGCCATCATTTCTAGAAAGAGACATTGCTGTTGAGGTTTTCATCCATCTAGTTTCATTTTATTTTGTACTTGTAGAGTGAAACATTATCCTTTTTACCCCACTACATTTATTTAATGAATTGACTTAGTTGTTACTTTTGCAGATTTAGATTTTTAATACAAAATATTATCAACAAAGTAATTAAACTTAGCTCCAAATTCAACAGGTCCAACATTAAAATCATACATGCATATAATCCAATAATATATTAGACACTATTCTGAAATGGGTCATTCTGCGTAAGGAGTAGTTTTACTTTTGGTACTGTAGGTATATTTGTGTATTTTAAAGTTTTGAATGCAGGACTTTTATTTGCAGGGTTGAATCAGATTACTTTGAAACACAGTCAGTTACTGAATAATTACAGGGACATTTTTGTATTTAGTAAATAAACCTGTTGGATTACAAAAAATTGAATATTCATACCTTTGAATTACTTCAAAATCAAACACTGAAAATATTGCACCTTACATTAAAAAATGAATGCAGGAACAAAAATCTGAATTCTTTAATTTTTTAACACGTTAAACATTTTCAATGCAATTTCTTAAAATGTTGTAATATGAGTTGATTATAGTTACTTCTTTTTTGTAATATGATTACACAATCCCAATTACAATGTAATCCATTACTACATAAGCCTGTACTTGTACAGAGTATTTTTACACTGTGCTACTCTTGCTACTTTTACTTGGATAAATGCTGTGAGTACTTCCTCCACCCCAGGCAGAACTCAATTTAAAGCTGTTTATCTGTGCAGGGTAGAGAGCAGTACAGAGCTGAGCAATAAGAGAAAAACGCTGATGGTGGGGCTGACCGTTTTGTTTTTTGTTTGTTTAAAATGCTTTTCAGCATATGCTTAATTAAATGCACAAAATATTTCAACTTCATATTAAAAACATTAAGAGAGCTCTCTGCAGCATTTCTAATAAAGTTACCTGAAAAAATGAAATGAATATATAAACCAAAAGTCTTATTAATGAAATAAAATGAAAACTTAAACAAATAAAACTTAAATTTGTATTGAAATATGAATCCTTCTCTCAAAGTCCCTGTTCTCCTGCATTCCTTTTTGCCTGTCAGTAACATTCAGGGCCCTATCTTACACCTGGCGCGAGGCCTTGGTTTTGCTATCTTACATCAACGCAAGTGCCATTTTTGCCATGTCTGCAAGACAGCAAATGCACTTGTGCCTGGTCTGTGCAGCCATGGGCAGGAGGTCTAAAAATAAAGGCAAAACAAAGGCATGGCCTGGCAGGTTTGCTACCTTGTGCTCGGTGTATTGGAATAAAACCACTTGCGCCTTAGACCAGCTAAAACCTGGTCGAAGCACAAAGTCTGTGGCACAATGGGTCTTTCAGCACAAGATAGCACTCAGTGTGTTTGGCTGAAGAACACACATGTCACCTTAATTTATGTTCATTCTCTCCCTCACATGGGAGTGTGGATGAGTGAAGTGCCATTTGAACATATTTTCTATCAGCAATAAAGTGTAAATATTGAAGTTAAAAGTGTGCGTGTGTCTCCATATATTGGATGCTCTCACACTTTCTCTTATTGAACAAGGAGATGTCTTTTCTCTTTGTTTTCTCCTGGTAAATCTGCCGTCATGCTGACACCCTTTGCACTGCTGGCACACCTGCCTCTTAAAGGTGATGAGAGCTGACTTTCTGATTGGTTTATTGCATGTTCAGCCTAAGCTGGCCTGTGAATTAATGAGGGCACTTGAGTACATCTGACCGGTGTAACCTGCTTTGCACTGGTGGCGCAAAGGGTGGGGCAGGGAAAATACCACTCCCGCCCCTGGCACAAGATGGCAAAGGTGGATTTGGACACGCCTTGAATAAATTAAATTCATTGTGACTTGCGGTTTCCACTTGCGCTTTAGATCAGCGTAAGATAGGGCCCTCAGGGTTGATAACCTATTGTGATGTGTGACCAATCAGATAGCCTGTGGGTGGAACACTGAGCGACACCACAGACAGAGAGAAGTAACACATTTAAAAGAAGTCAACAATCTGATTGAAACAAAACAAAGCAATGAATAAATAAAAAAAATATCAGTCTCAATAATCAGCCAGGCTGATAATCAGTCAAGATTGATCTTTTGGATATAAAATGTCATCATCTCATCATTTTATTCTATTAGATATTACTGAGCAATTTTGTCACAATTAGTGTTCTTGAGCTATGGCCAGAAATGTGTTGGTGAGGTCACCATGACCTTTGACCACAAAAATCTAATCATTTCTGAGTCTAACTGCTCATTTGTTCAAAGTTTGAAGAAATTCGGTCAAGATGTTCTCAAGATATTATAACACAATAATGAGATGACCTGAAAACCTCTGGCTGGCGTGGAGCCAAAAAAAAAAAACCCTCCTGATTTACCTCTGGTGAGGATAATGAAATTTAAAAACCCAACACCCTGACATGGACCTACAGGAGCATCAAAATGTCTTCACACAACTTTGCATTGGCTTGGAAATTTGGAAACAATGATCACTGCAAACATTTTGCATCATTTTCTCTGCAGGAGTGAAAAATTATTTCCAGACCAAAGACATGGAGTATGTGAACGTGTCGCTGCCATGGATGCCCAGTCACTATGCTATGGTCCCTCAACTGGTGGAGAAGCAGCTCAAAACAGAACAGGTCTGCCTTTATCTGCTTTCACTTTCATAAATATTCACCTGCATTTAGGTTTCATTAACTGAGAAACCTTCTTATTAAATGTTTCATTAACATTTAAATGGCTGTAACAGGAATGAGTAACATTGTGCAACAAAGGTCTTTTGATTTTGTGTGGGAAATCTCTCAGTTTTGTATTTTAAGGACTTCATGACTGTGTACAGAAGACAATAATGACCATATTTACAATTATTTTTAATGTTGTTAACTCTAGATCACGAGTTAATTATTTTGTGAGATAACAAAGCTCATTTTCTCATGATAACAGGCTAATTATTTATTATCTCCAGATAACAAAGTTAATTTTCTTGTAAGAAAGGGTTAATTTATCTTGAAGACAAGTATTTTCTTAAATGATAGTTAAATTAACCCATCATCACATTAAAAGGAGCTTTGTTATCTTGAAATAACTAAATACAAATATAACTTGTGATCTATCCTTTCCTATCTCTATCTCATTTATTACTGCTATTTACATGTAATACTTTTAAAATGAAGGGGTTTATTCCAAAATACTCTTCCATTGAGCCAGTAATTGTTAACTGACTATTAAAATCCTAAAAATCGCTGAATTTGTTTTATTATCCATGAATTTGAAAAAGTAACAATCTCATAAATAGTAATTTATGCTTCTGTTGTACACATTAGCAACCTCATAGACAGGTGGCACTTTATTAGATTTTAAATGCACTTGTTGTGGAAAAAGAAAATATTTTCTAAATTATGAATATAAAATGAATATTTAATGCAGTAAAATATACAGTTGAGTTTATATTAATGCAAGCCATTTGTTACAGGTGGCAGCATGAACCCAGTTAATGCATTAGTGAAAAGTGGAAGAGTGAAAAGGTGAAACAATTTTTCTTTCTGCTAAATGATATATATCTGCTTAGAAATAAAGCAGAAAAACAGAGAGGCAAGAGACACTCTTGAGATCCATTTTCTAAACTGATCTAATTTGTTTTCTCTCCTGTGGTTATGTTTTAAAAACAGATGGAAAAATGCCAGGATAATCTCCTTAACTGACTGTTTTTTTATCTGTAAAATACATGGGAATAGGGGTGGGCGATATGCGATTTTTTTATTATAAAATCACGATAAAATTGCGATTTTTTTATTATAAAATCACGATTTCGATTTTATCACGATCTTACATGTATTTATATTATGTATTATGCTATGTATTTAGATTTACATTTACTGTTTTTACTTTACTTTCTACTTTTTTTTTTCAAATACAAAGGTAAAAGTAAAGGTAGTAATGTCTGCAGAAACCAGAAACAGAAGATGAACTAACTCTTTTAACTAAAACAGTCACCAGAATGTTTTGTTCACATGTTAAAATCACAACATTTTTCTTCTGGAGCAGGACAGACGCTCCCAGACCCCCCAGAGGACAGGGGACTGGTTTACCAACATGTCACCTTTTTCTCCTCTCTTGAGTTTGCACGTCTGTATTTAGTCATCAAAAAATAACAACAAGATAAATAAATAAATAAAAATGTTGATTTTTCAAAAAAGGAAACAATAACATGCAAAATTTTTAAACTGTAATTAAGTAAAAACACTAATACCACAATGTAAAAATACCTAAGTAAAGAATGTGAGTATTTTTCCATCACAGCAGGTCAGTGATCAGTGTTTCAGTGACTCTCTGTGGATCAGTGAATAGTGTTTTATTTATGGCGGCCGCCACATTAAAAACATCTGCACCACGACATGATTTTCTATTTTCAGAGCTGCACACCTTTTTCGGTCGTGTCTAGAAGGTAACTCTTAATTTGCGCAACTCTCGCGAGATTTGTGTTCATTATTTCTACTAAAATATTAGCTGATCAGGCTAGACTAGAAAAGTTGCACCAGTTAAAATAGAAGTGTCCCGTCAAATTTTAAAATCTCTTAATAATTTAGTGGTTATAGGTCCGGGTCCGTATAGGACGGCGTGTGGGTCTGGACTCGGACCGCGGTCCGCCTGTTAGGGACCCCTGACCTAGACGATCCATACGATCTCCTCACTTTGGCAGATAGTCTACACGTTCTAATCCTTCACCATCTAATATCGTCATATCACACACCCCTACATGGGAAGGAACGTTTTGCCAGGATAATTTTTCTAAGTTACTTTTTTGTCAACTGTTGTCAAACAGTTTTTGTCAGCTGTTTCATTTCTGCCACAAGAGACTGAAGTGCACCGCTACCCCATGATCTAAATACTAAAAGTGTTCATGTTTTCTTACAGATGAGTTTTCTCTATGCTCTCTAAAGACAACTGCAGAGGTTGTGTGCTGGCAAATTAAGGGGTAATGGTGTTAGAACAAAAAACATTTATTTGATTATCCTGACAAAAACATGTACCTGCTGTACCTTCTTAAGTCTCTCCAGATTTGTGTATAAAAAGGGAGAAATTTAGACTGTGTTTTTCTTTTTTCTTTCAAGATGGAGCCCAGTATTTTTGCACTAACCAACAAGAGGGCCAGTAGTTTTGTATCTGTGGAGACATCTTTTACTATAGCCAATCAAATCCTGGCATTTTAAAGTGAAATAGATAAAGCAGTAACATCACCACCAGGTTCACAAACTCACATTAACTACCAGTGTGAGACACTGCACTGGAGTCACATTAAAGCTAATCAATATTTTTATGTCTGCAATGGTTCAGATGACTATTTGTAATGTTTTACTCACAGAGCATTTTAGAGTCTTTGAGCTCATTATTTATTTCTTTTAGAAATAAAACCTCTGAAACCCATTGGACAGTACCTGTCCAGCACCAAACAGCAGACAGACAGTTTGAGACTAGCTGTGAACATAGTGGATTTAGCTGCTAAACTGCCAGATGATTCCCTCAGGAGTTGGTCAAGACCAAAAATAGAGCTAAAAGAGAGTGAATATTGGACTTACATTGATCAGGCGGACACAACACACTCACCATAATGACTGATATTTAGCCTGGTGATAATAGAGTCTTGTGTTTACATATTGTTTCTCTGTCGCCTGAGTAGCCAAAGTATAAATTAGTGGTCTACCACTACTACTACTACAACAAACTACATTAGCGTTCCTGGTAATATCTCGTTTGTATGTAACTTACAAACAAGGACAGATGTTTTTGCCAGGAAACGCTAACTGTTAACATCAGTTCACAGCTGTGGCACATTAAACAGCATGTAAACATGGCTGCAAATGTTTTCTCGGCCAGTTTAGATGCTGCTGTCTCACTATCTGCAGACGCCTTGTAAGCTACAGCACAAGTTTGTTCACCCTCTGGTCTCCTGTTGGGGCTCAGCAGGCAACATCAGCCACACACCAACACCACAAAGACATTTTTAGTTCCATAAAGGGATGATTTATTCTCCAGTTAGTTGCACTTTAATTGATCGGTCAGGCAGCTCAAGAGGCAGATTTTTAAACGTACAGCTTGTCAAATGACCCATTTACCACTCATTGACTGCAATCATTGTCATACGTCTTTGTACTGTTTATTAATTATTAACAGTTTCTTAATCCACCAATGCTACAGTCAACAAAGTAACTCTTGAATCTTGTGGGACTAATATCTACTGTGACGCCTGTGCAGGATGCTGCTCTGCGTTATGGCACCAAGACTCCTCGCTACCTCCACATTGCCAGCAAAGACAAGAACCGCTGGGGTCACCAGCGCTCCTACAGGCTGCAGGTGTTCAGCTTCACTGGGGATCACCTCCCGGAGAGCGAAGCCGAGGAGAGGGCCATGTCATGGGCCAGGTGAGACTAGAGAGCTGCAAAGTAAAAAAGCAAAACAAACAAAGAAACAAAAGAAATTCTTTTTTTTCCTTTTGATGATTAAAATTTGTGATATGAGTATCAAGAACGAGTACAAGAATATAATCTTTCTGAACATTCACCAATTTTAATAAATATTGTCAGTCAGTACTTGTTGTGCAGCATGGCTGGAAAGCAACAATGAGAGGACAAGACCCCATGTGGACAGGAAAGTCCTGGAGCCAGACTGTATGTTTATATTTCTGTGTGATGTTTTTTTTTTTTTTCTGCGGACATTTGGAAACCAGAAGACATCTATGCTGCCAAGTGGCAGAATGCATCTTCTAAATTTCATAATGATTTATTGTTAGACCACTATTCTGTCGCTGGATCCAATAGTATTAAAATATGACATCAAATTTCACCTCTATGCAGACATCACACTGCTATATGTTATCCTTTAATGAATCTTGCAATGTTGGTTGGACATGTGAGTCAGACGTCACTAACTTTCTTTCAATTCTGTTGATAAACTTTAAAGCAAGTATATTGATATTTTACTGAACATGTCATGTTGAACGTGACAAGGAACAAAATGAGGCACTCAGGTCCCGGTGGATTAAAGCATAATAATCTCCCTTTTACAAAAAGTTACATCCTTTCATTTGTAATCAATAAGAATACACCCTTGATCAATTCAGAAACTCTGGTTTTGCTGATACAGCCTTACTTAGTCTGGTAAGACCAGTACCTTATGGTGGCTAAACTTAGCTAAAGTTAACAAACTTAAGATAAACATCACTGTATAACTCAATGTGTTGATATTATGACTGTTTTCTACTTGTGCCACTGATTAGATACACAATAATTAGTTAATTAATTGGTTATTTGATCAACAACAAATTAATGGACAACTATTTTGTTAATCTACTGAACATAATTTTATATTTTTTTCATTTCATATTTGGAGGACAACAGCTGCAGGGTTTCCACCACCATAACCACAAAATATCACCTCAAAATAAAATTATGTATTCATGCATCCTTTTAACTGGCTAATGTACAACTCACTGTGACTTTGTGAGGGAAAATATAAACACAGGCTGTTCCTCTGATTTCGAGAAGAATCCAACCCAGTGACAGGCACTGAGAATAATGATGTTGAAACAGCCAGTCTTCTCACAGATGGTCATGTTTGCTTATGTATGTCATATAGAGGCATCGGTGCTAAACTGAAACAGCTTTAAATAAAAATGCCAAACACTTGCTGCGTTCAGCCTGTCGGGGTCTAGGCTTTTTGGCATTTTGGTCTTTTTTTCAGATGATAGAAGACAACTACAAGGTGATTAATTGATTAATCAGGATAATAATCACCCAGCAAACACTGAGATGTTGAGTGACCATTGTTTGAATGTCCAATCAAGAACTCCTGTCACAGTTCAAAAATTGTCCTAAACTGAAAGTTGTGCCATTGTCTGGGGTATTTCCTCGCAATCAGCTGGACATCCTTCCTGGGCATCGTATCAAACATGTCACAACTAAATAAATTCCTAATTAAATGTTGTAAAGACTCATGTATTTGTTTTTTTTAATATATGCAATAACCAGCTGCAGAGTCTGGCATCTAACCAGGATCATTCCTCGCCAGGGACACAAAATTGTCATCAAACCAGTGTTTGCTGGGCAGCATATTTGTCAGTAATGAAAATTATTGTCAGTTGTATCCCTACTACTAATGCACTTTGTATTAGCATTAGAAACTCATAAATATGTCAATGACCGAGGGACTCAGAGTGCATCCATACTGGATGATTCTGCACATAAGGATTTATGAGGAATGTGTTTTTTATTAGTTGTGGGGAAAAAGTCGACATAGCATAGTTTAGCTATATTTTGCGCAGTAATATTATATTGACACATGGATATAAAGTCATCTTTTATTATATAAACCATTAAAATTGCAAATACAAATGAAACTTTTTGCTTCTAAAATGATAAAATAAAGTTTTTTCAGTCCACTAGATGGTGGTGAGTTTTTTCCTGGAGAGGTCAGCAAAGGTCACAATCAGCAGGATTTATTGGTTCTTATGAAGTTATGTGTTGGTCAGTGCCATTTTACTGCAATAAAAATGAGTGAAGATGAGATGAACAGACTGTAAACCTTATCTTATTAGATAAAACACATGTTGACAAAGTTTTTCTTTAGTAACATCATTTCAGTGGAAAAACATAGTAAAACACAATATATATATATATATATATATATATATATATATATATATATATATATATATATATATATATATGTTATCGCAGTACTTAGAAAATCACAACTTTTTTTTAAACTCAATAATATTGCATCATGGTTTAGGTATTGAGATAATATTTTTTTTAAATGTACAGTCAAGGTGGTGAATGTGTGTATAGTGTGGCAGACTCTGATGCAAGAAACTGGCTTTCATGTCTGTAGTTTGAAGTCTTTTATTAACTATAACCCTAATCTTTCCCTTACCCTTTAGAGATGTTGGCATTAAATGGAGAAAAATATCATTATTGAACATAATTTGAGGTTCTGAACAATCATTTAATTGCAATGTTCTTGTCTAGCGATAAGGTTGAAATCCACACACCACAGCCTGAAGTCCTCAGACATGGCTCTGCTGACCATCCACTGATATATGTTTTAAGTTGTGTGTGCCTCTTCTGTCTCTCCTCAGGTACAAGGTTGCCATCACCAAGCATAAAGACTCAGAGCAGACCAGCAGCAGTCTGTACAGTCAAAACAATATCTGGACTCCAGCTGTTGACTTCAGCAAGTACCTTGAAGACAACGAAAGCATTGAGGACGAGGTTGGTTGAGCTTCTGCATGTAGAAATAATGATAATAATAATACAAACCCATGTGTAAATGTGCATAACATAATTTAATGAATTTTTATGATGAGTATGAAAACACCCCTGCAGGACTTGGTTGCCTGGGTGACCACCGGCTTCCTCCACATCCCTCACTCTGAGGACATCCCCAACACGGTAACAGTGGGCAATGGGGGCGGGGTCCTGCTGCGGCCCCACAACTACTTTGACGAGGACCCGTCCATCCACTCTGCTGATTCTGTGTACATCAACCCAGGCAGTGAGAACAGCTGTGACAACAACAGAATGGCCTGCCTTGCTCAAGAGACCTGCAGCCCCGTGCTGGAACCCTTCACCTACCATGGCTTTGATGGAGTCATGAAGTTTGAGGACTGGAATTGATCTGTTGAGCACTGCTGGATAATATCTAAAGAGCTCTGATGAAGACAGAGATGTCTTTGGGGTTATTTGTTGATTGTTGATTGTTGTTGATTTATTGATCTTTATTAATGTAAGCATGTTTATAGAGGCACTTTGGGGCAGCAAATATTTGTGCTACATGTGTCTGAAGCTGCACCAGGCAATACAGTATATCGAGTAAAGGAATATCTTCTATATTTTGGAAAATCTTCTAATTCTCAGAGGGATGAGATCATTCTGTAATCCATTATCTACATCCATTAGTCCATCAGCTGCAGTCTTATTCTTGAGAACTGGGACAAAAACCTATTCTGTTTTCATAAGTTTTGATTTTTACTCTCCAGTGCTGGAAAATATATTTTATAAGATCAAACTCTTGGCTGTCAAACCTTGTAATGAGCCAACCTCCTAGTGATTAAATTCTTTGTTAAATGTAAAAGTCAACTCTGTCAGATGTAAAAATCTGGCAGAATTGACATATCTTATGGAGTTGACAAAATGTTACATTTTTTCATTTCAGAGCATAGTCATAGTGAGCAGCCAAGGACAAGGCTGTTTTCTGACACAGAGCTAGCTTAGTAATTAAAAAAGTTAAAGTTGGTAGGACATGATTAGTCCCAATTCTCAAGAATGGGTTTGACATTTTCTACTTTACAGAAATTGCAATTTGCTCTCAAGCATGTTTCAGGTTCGATCACATCATTAATGAGGCTGTTATTCTATATATTTGTAATGGTCAACAATCCCCATGAAAAGTCCACCCTTCCATACATTCTCCTAATCCTGAGCCACAAGTCCATCAGTTCCTACTCAAGGCAAACATTTTTAAAAAGGCTGTGAAATTTTTTTTAAACGCCTAGTGATGTACAGAAAGCTCTGGTCACTGTAGCTTTTAAACATCCAATCTGTTCTCACTCCTAAGGCATCAAATTGGTCATTGCCAAATGCTTCAAACTGTGACACTGTAGGTACCCCTCTAGCAGCAATTCTGGAGGTGCCCTGCTGTTGAAGTCAGTATAAATAGCAGGATAGTTCTGTATTGAGGAGGCAGAATGGGCAAATGGGTAAAACAAACACATGACTTTAACCCATGATACCAGGAGTCTGCATCCCATTTGAAACCTAGATTCAGTATTGACTTCTTTTTAACTTACATAATGTGCATGCATTATATAAGTTACACTGTGTGAGACACAAGACACAAGTTATGTTATGTACCATATTTAAGTTACGTTACATATGTTGTGCGAGCTATGTTACTAATGTACATATTTATTACTTACTTATTTTAACCCAAACCATCATATTTTCCATAAACCTACCCAAGTAGCTTTGTTGCCTTTATTTTGAAAGTCTACCCAGATGCTGAATATTTATTACTGCTAATTTGACTGCAGAGCCCTGCATGAGCAAAGCTTAAGCTATAGCTTCATAGTTGCCATAGTCATCAAGCTGTGTTTGACGTATTGGAAGTGATAATGTGTTATTGCATCAGCATGTTAGCATGTTGACCTTAGCATTTAGCTTCACTGTGTAGGAGTACAGCCTCACAGAACTGCTAACATGGCTGGAGACACTTGTTGTGCTTTTTTTGTTGGTATCCCCAAAGTTAGCAATCCACAGCAACAGATTTTGTTTGTTTGCTTGTTTTTGGTTCAGTAATTACATCTATAATAGTGAAAATGTGAATTTGTCAGTATTACAATAAAAACATAAAACATAAATCATATTAACATTAATAAGGGTGATGCCACCATTACTTTCATTTTATTAGTTGAAAATATATTTCTTGACTTATACTTACAAGACTCAAAACTGCCAACTGATACTGTATCAGTAATTACTGTTGCCTGTGATTCATCGCTTTTTTTTTTTTTTTTTTAAACATCCCCAGAAAAGTGATCTAACAGGGATACTTAAAATACAATAGAGTTCTGAGTGGCCAACCAACCATTTTCTAATTCATATTGAAAATAAATTAAATTGTTTATACCAGTAAGTAAATGTTTTTTGTCTATTGGCTGAGAAGTTGTATATTAACCTTAATCCACTAAAAGAGCTCAAATATGTCATTCATTTCGTCCAGGGTAGTGTTTATGTTTGTAGTTTATATTCATGAATCTCTCCAACATTTGAGTGACTGCATGATGGAGGAGGTTGCAGCTATGTTTAATTGTGTATAAATGTATATAATTCTAAATGTAACCAAAGAATTTACAACTAAAATGCAGGTGTAGCTGTTAAACCTAATTTATCTGTCACATATGCCTTGTATCAATCCTTGAACCAAGTTAATTTAGTTCATAAGTGAAGTTCAAAAAAATGTCATGTCATTTAACAAAAGTGGCCCCAAGGGAAACCAGGTTGAGTATCCCTGGTTTAAGATTTTGCATGTGAAGAATCCTCTGTCATCATTTCAGTAATATTTAATAATAATTATTTTTGCTTTAATTACAGCAGTCACTTTTTTGAATGAAATGCAAAAATGTGTCTGAATAATTTTGGGTCGCTGTTTCTTACTGACAAACCACTGTAGTATAAACTGTAATGTAAACATTGTAAACTGACACTGTAAATGTATGCACTGACAAACATGAGCATTCAGTCCAAAGTAGGCTCACTCTATGTAGCTCAAGGCTGAGACCACTGAACATCTGAATGATATCTGACTCATACATTTTTTGACTGCACCACAGGAACACGGGCCAGCCCTAAAAGATAAAGTCTGTCCCTAATGAAGTTTACACTATTTGTGGGTCGAGTGTTCTGGCCATTGGCCATTGCTCTTTCAAAATGAATAAGTGTGGACTCACTTAGAGTCTCAAAGGAGGCTTTTAAGTGTTGTTTGTGAACGAGACACTGCAGCTTGAGTCTCTGCAGATTGTGTCTGAGTTACGAGCCTGCACAGAGGCCATGCTCAAGTATGCTCAGAAAGACCAGAGGGCATACAAATCAAACACTCTGAGAAGAAGCAACAAGTGTTAAGTCAATATTCTTACCAGAGGAACATCATAGACTAAACATAGGTGCACACTCTCAGTCCATCAAATACAATGGTTTGGTCAGTGCACCTGTGCATCAAGCTGTGTCGTTTATAGGTACACATGCACCGTCATTTCTGGAGGCACACCTCCAGGCGTTATGTTATAATGAGACTTCAAAGTCAGGTGACATAGTGTAAAGAGTGAGAATGTCCATGTATGGTGGAGGTGGATTGAGGGGTCAAACAAACACAGGGCTTTCACCCAGAAGACTGGAGTCTGCATGCCATGTGAAACCAAAAGTCAGCATTTACTTCTTTTAAAGATATTATGTACGTTGCGTACACAAGTCACTTTATGTGTATGTAACTTACGTGACATAACCCTGACCATGATCTTTTTCTGCATCTGCCCAAGTAGTTTAGATGGCCACTGAGCAAGCTGCTGTATTTGATGAGTTGGGAGTGAGAACGTACTGACTATACAGCTCCTCAGTGCTGGGGAAAAATTTTAATTAATTGAAAACTCATATCTACTGACACACAGGTCAAGTATTTGGAACAATTAAATATTTTAATGAAATGAAGGTTGAATGTCCTGTAAACAGTTTGGTTCTTCTTGCAAAATATTATTTACCTGGGTGTAGATTTTAAAGTTGTTGTTCTGTTTTAAGCTTTAAAACAAACTGGATATCTTTTTTTTTTTTTAAATCCTTGAGATACATTAATTGTAAAAATATTGATGGTCTTTTAATTTAAGGTGATTACTTTAGTTTGTTGAAGTTACTTTTTAATTGTAGTGGAATGAACAATTCATGTGGGTGTAGTCTGGTGAGAATTGTTTGCCCATCACTGTGCACTTAACTTGGAGGAACTCTTGTCCATTAAAGTCAAAGTTATTACATGTCAGGTTGATGTGTAGGAGTTCCAGTAAATGTTGGTCAGGGCATGATGCATCTGGGTATTTTTCCAAAATTCTATGACCTGCTGCTATGCCCATCTGTCTATCAATGTTGGTGTAGAGGATTTCCACATCCATGGAAATGAGCAGGCATTGTTCAGGCAATAATAGGGACTTTACCTTGCTGATGAAGTCATGTATAGTTAATGTAACTTGGGTGTTGGGCAGAAAGTCGGTTGAGGAAATGGTGCTGTGCCATGGGATTTGCTGCCACAGTCAGAGATTGACAGGCAGCCCAGAGGAATCTTGTAGGGGACTGTCCATAATTCTTGATTTTTGGGGATTTTGGTGAGGGGGTAAAAATACCTTGTTCGAGGGGGGGACTGTCCTCTCAAGTATATGACCTGATATTTGGAGAGATGTTTTCATCAACTATTTGTTCCAGGATAAGGCTAATTCTTTCCATTGTACGTGGATATATGGGGTCATCCAGTCCTCGGTAGTAAGTCATGTCCCACAGTTGTCAGTGGGCTTCCTAGATGTTGTCCTTACTGTCCATAATTATTATTGGCAAGCCTCTGTCCGCGGTTAGGCTCCATAGGTCTTGTGAGGCCTCATCTTCCATTTTAGATAGATTTGGCTGTTCCAGTTGAAAAGTCTTACGGGACAAATCCTTCTTGTCTTTGGTAATCAGGGTTAAGAGTGCTGAAGGTAGGTTCCCGTCCTATGGCTCCTAGTTGGACTTGAGTTGGAAGGGTGAGGTGTCGAGGCTGACTGAATCTTCGTAGAAGGCCACAAATTTTAACCTTCTGTGAAATTGTTGAATTTGAGCGGCAAAGGATTGGTGGATGTCCGGGAACATTGTTGAGGTGGGAATGAATGAGAGGCCTTTACTTAGCAGTTGAAAGTGGATGGGTGTTAGATTAAGAGAGGTTAAGAAGTTGATCACCGACTTATCTTCAATGAGTGTGTTTGTGGGGGGGACTAATAGACGATCTTTAAATCTAAAAAATCCTTCCTCTGGTTCCACATGGCTGTCGCCATTTCCTGTGTCCAGTGGATGTTGTCCCTCACTGTCCTAAAGGATACCTTGGTTAGGTGGGGGATAAGCTTGCCCCTACATATCTCTCTGACCTCCTCCACATTGTTACACCTGCCCGCACCCTCAGATCCTCTTCTTCCATCCATGGGGAGCAGAGCATTCAGCCGCTCTACTCCCCAGCTCTGGAACTCACTCCCACCTGACCTCCGTAACACAGACTCACTACCACATTTCAAATCCAAACTCAAAACCCATCTGTTTAAACTGGCTTACTCCCTCTGATCACAATTGCATTGTCTAATTTTAAACTGTATTTTTGTATTTTATTTTTGTTGTCTCTCTAATATTGTGTCTGCTTTTATGTTGATGATGTAAGGTGACCTTGAGTGTCAAGAAAGACGCCTAAAAATAAAATGCATTATCATTATTATTAAGCTGGTTGGTATCTTTGATGATGTGGTCAAGAAATCTGATGTTGCCTGCATCAAGGGGCGAAGGCAGTCTGAGTGCTTGACAAAGGGAATGTAAATGCAGGCTTATGGGAGGGAAGCCTGAGCCGATCCAAGCATTTTTTTTTTTTTTTTTTTAGCAGAAAAGTGATTCTCTTTTCATGATGATTGAGGCCAAATGAAAGGATGGGCACTTGAACTTTTGATGCAACTCTGTTATCATATATGATGCTCATGAAGAGTAAAGTGAGTTGTATTATTTTCATCTTAATTTGAGGACATGAAGGAATCAGTAGGGATTGGTGGGAGGACTCTTGGCTTTCTTTATGGCTGTGGTGGAGACTCAAAAGGGGACGGAATCTCTTCCCATGGATCAGAAGATCCCCCTGTTAATCATTCAGTAACTGGGTCCTGGGGTGTTATCCCAGTAAGAGAAGCCCCAGGGTATAGCATATCTTGGTCTTTGACTGAGGCCAGGGATTGGAGGATCTCCAAGGCTGGGCCAAACCCAGGTTTTTTGGGGGGGTTTTGTGTGGGAACCATGGTTTCAGTTGAAGAAGGACCACAATGGGTTAAATCTAGAATGGGTGAGGCAGGAATGTGTTCGTGGAAGGTTGTTTAGTCTTGGGAGGTGAGGTGGCTAATCCACCTGCCGTCGAAACAAAGTCCACACCAATGTCAAGGTTTCCATCGGATCTGTTTGCATTTTATTTGTAGTCTGTGGAAGGGGTGGTTGAGACATTGCAACTGGCACATCCTGGGTGGGTATTTTTGTGTCCAGTGGGAACTGGTGAGTTCTCTTGGGTGCCATGATCAAGGTGTGGAAAGCAGCGACAGGCCCAACAAAGGGCCAATTGACAAGCGTTGCTCCAGTCATCCTAGAATAACATCTGGAGTGTTTGTTTAAGATTTCCTGCAGAATTCATGGATGCAGCATGCATCCAATTGGTATTGTTTCCCTGGAGGGATAACAGGGTATGATCTGTGCATGCTGCCGGATTAACATTAACATTAATGTTGTATCTGAAGGAAGAATTTTGGGAGGCACTCATACCTTTGCATTAGCAAGGTGCAGTCAGTCCTCAGTGACATCCTCAGGAGCACATCCAGCCATATACTAAGTTTGACCTACCGTTGTTGTTTCTTCTTGTTCTTGTTGTTTCTTCCCAAAATAAAAGATGAGATTATTTGTTCAACAAAGGGTCTGGAGGTCTGATGCTGTGTCTCTCTCACACACATGCATTTACTTCATCATGGTTTAGGTTTTTTGTAGTCACTTCCTGTTTTATTCTGCTGTGTCTTCCCTTGTGTGTTGTTTTTTTTACTTCCTGTCTTTGTCTGTTTTCCCACTCTTTTTTGATCACTGATATTTTCACCTGTCCTTCTCTGCCCTGTGTCTTTTTCTCCGCAGTTGCTCGTTTGCTTTGTCCCAGTGTGCTCCTGGTTTTCTGTTTGCTTGTGTTTTTTGGTTCCCCCCTGTCTGGATTATTGTTTTTTTCCCCCTGCCTGGATTGAGTACTTTCCTTTGTTATTCATGTAAGCTTTTGTTGATCTTTTTGTCCATTAAATATCTTTTGAACTCCCTCCCTCTGTCTCATGGTCTGCATTTGGGTCCAACCCTGATTATTCCCAGATTGTAACATACTTATGTCATTATCACTTGCCCTAACCCCCAGTTTTACCCTTACCCTAACACACTCACAGTGTAGCACATACCCACACCCATTCTACATACTTCATGGGAACAAAATCAGAGGACAGGATATAACTGCATATAAGGTTTAGTGACTGTTGTTGTGTGTGTGTGTTTGTGTGTGTGTCAAACATGGTAAGTGGTGAAGTGTTTCTGTTAAAGCTTTCACTGTCCTCTGTGACTTGCACTTGTTGGATGCAGGCAGTGGCAGGATGTGTGAAACAAAGGCGAGCAGGGCAACAAGAACTTGCACTCAAAGACCAAGTGAGTCCATGCTGAGCCTATTTGTTCTCACAGATGAAATGCACCCTGATTCCATGATTCTTACAATGTCACAGCCAATAGACCAGTGGTGGACGGAATATCTAGATCTTTTTCTTGATAACATGACAAATACAAAAATGTAAAATACTAGTACAAGTAAAAGTAGTGTAAATCCTACTTAATTAACGGTATGTAAGTAATACTATATCAACATAATGCAGTTAGTAGAAGAAGTGGTTGTGCAGTAAAAATGTTGACTGATTTATTCTGTAAAGTCTGGAATCATGTCATAGATTGTGTGTGAGTGACCAACAGGCTGGAGCTACTGTCTATTCTGACTGCAGCTAATGTCACATACCCATAAGTCTTTTTTTGTCAACATTTACCCTCATATGCTCAAAGACCTCTCATGGTTGCAGTGATTCACAATTTTTGAAAAAACTATTTTATAGACTGCTGTTTTATATTGACTGCTGCAAGTCATTAACAACTGCTAGGATAAAAACAAGGCTTACCTCATCTGTTGCAGGCCACATTTAGGCTTTCTCATGGCTCAAAAACGGACATCAACAGAGAAGTTTTAGTTTATCTTAAACTGAAGCATTTGCAAATTAATTCCATGCCTGATCCACTAAAGTTATTCATCATAAATTCACACTTTGTTAGCTTTGCCAACAACTCCACTAAGCATTTGCAATGTTGGAGTGTAGGAGTCAAATATGGTAATAATCCAGAGGTTAAATTCTAGTTCACTGTTTGAACACTGGGTGTCACTCTAACATCATCATACATGCCGTAAAGGTAGGGGGTTACTGTTGTTATCAGGTGTTTGACCTAAAATGTTTGTCATACCATAAGTTGAATGTTTGGTCTTTTGTGGAACAAAAATGGACATTGTTAACGTTTATGCATGGAAGAAATAAAGAGTGTTATGCTGCACCGAACAACATGTGAAGAAGCAAAACAATGTACGGTAATCAAACTAAGAGCGAAGCAGGTCACTCCTGGGTTAAACATCTCAGTGGCTAAGTAATAGGCTAGCTTCTACATGGAGCATTCAGGTTCTACTTAGTAAACAAATGAGCGATGCAGATTTCACTTCACAGTTGACTGTAATTTATTTTATTCTGAATAGATTTCCATTAATTTTGGTTTGTAATAAACATGAGAGAACATGATCATGGTTACATGTTGGACATAAATTCAAATACCAGGGGCGATCTAACGTTGTCTGGGTGCAGACCTTCAAATCCGCCCACTCCACTGAGTTGATCGATTCTCTGGTCTGTCATTGTAACATGTAACAGCGGTTTCTTGAATACAACAACAATTGTCTAGTCAGTGCCATGGGTGAGCTTAAAGCTGTTATCAAGCTGCTGTCAAGGGTTACTAAGCTGTGCACCGGAACCATACAGCAGTAATAACAATGATGGTCACTGCTTTAGATGTTGCTATGGAGGCTGTTTTAAGTTGCCTGATGAAGAAAAGTACATAGATCTGCACTGGTTACAGAATAGAAGTTACTCAAAGGCTGTGTGTCTTGTTTGCTGTCACAGAAAAGAAATAAAAGTCCCTGTTTATTATGTATCATATCTATGCAGCAACAGAACTAGCATTAGCTAATTAGCAGCTATGAACTACATGGTGGTCCGCAACCAGGAGATAACACAGTCAATCTTCTGATTGTGTTTGTTTCTCCATCTTCGTTTCCAGAGGGGTGTACTCTAAAGCAAGAAAGCTCCGCAGCTGGTCTTGGGCTATTTTAAACATTTGCATGAACTCTGCTGCTGTCTGCTGTAACTGTTACACCATGTACCACCTCAGAAAATATTATCCTGTCCAGGTACTACTATCATAACTGAGGTAAAAATACTATAGCATAGACCGACACTACGGCTATGACTTTGGGCAGTTCACACAGGAGGCAGGTTTATTTCTAATAAATCCTGCTCCAACTGAATCCAAATTTGAGGTAAGTCAAGTCATATGTCCTGATTGTTTTCACAGTTTGAGAATCTAGGCTGTAAACATTTTATTATTGTGACTCTACTTCACTTCTGCTTCACTTCTACAGATATTTCAACAAATATATTTTGTTTGTTTCTCTAAGAAGTTTCTATTTGTTAATGCTGCCTCCCTGATTATTATCTCTTTTCACTTATGTGCATGGTTTTCCTTGCTGTAGGTATCTGTGTGAGTAATACATTAGTTTGGCTTATTTTCCATTTTTCTATGTATTTTTCTACATATTTTTTTTTCATATTGAATGTTTTGTCTGGATGATTTGTGATTTATAATGTATAACTGACTTAACCCACTGCGCAAAGACATGTCCAAATGACAACTTTTCTACATCGTTTTTGCACGTCCAAATTTGGTCCCATGAAGGTGCAGACTGTAACGCCAGACAACATCTTTTCCCTGACGTCTACCGAAAGTGCAATATTGATGTCCACAGGACCTCTAAGCCTAATTGTAGTCCAAATGTGGTTGTTATGGACGTCTTTTCCACGTCAAATTTAATCCCACATGGTTTTTATGCTGCTTCTAGGGTCTGTGCATAACTGTAGTCGCATTTCAGAAGGTGGCATACTGTTCCAGTTCATTTTCCCTACAGCTTCATTCGATTGTCTCAGCAGCAGATAACTGCAAATGCAAAGGTGTAATACATTTCCAGTTCAGACCTGCTGCTGAGCCAAATGAAGCTACAGGAAAATTTACTGGTAGAGGAAACAGGTCCTCCACCTCCTGGAAACATGGGACTACAGTTATACACAGAGGTTTACAAATAAATCACAATTCAATACACACTCATTTAATTACATCTTTATTTTTGTTAGTCACTGGCACAAACATGTCATTAAAGGTTTACTACACGGATGGCAAGACTTAGTAAACCTTTAATAAAGCTTTTTACTGTGAATTTCCTGTACTGAGCTTGAATTTCCTGCCAACTAGCAAAAACAAGGAACAGGGAGTGAACAGGGAGTGACATTCTCCACGGATAATCAGACTGCTGTGTATCCTCCACCGCCACTTCTTTGTGGCGCATGCTTCAGATGCTCTGCGGCATGCATCTTTATGAAGTTCTCGGTGGCTGTCTCATCAAATTTCATGACTCTGTCTGCACGGGCAGAAAAAGACAAATGATTAGAAATATCCAAAGGCAAGTCCCCATTTTTGTAAGCAAAATATGTTGCCTGAGCATCCACTACCAATACTCAATTAATACAAAACCATTTGAGCAAATGTTAAGATAGCCATGATAGACTGTTGGCATTGTATTTTAAATGTCAACAGGAATGGAAATATTTTCTCCAATCATTATTTACAGATTGGCAGGAGCTATTTTTCTTCCCTTGGTCAACATGAATTATAGACCTGCCTTGTATTGCTCTGTAAAGCTTTGTATTTTCCAAAGGCTTCTTTCCCCTTTTCCCCTTCCCCTTCATGTTGAAATTTGCCATTAGGGCGTTAGTGAAGAGCCTAAAGAAAAATAAATTACATTTATAAATCAATGTGAATGATATATTTAAGAATAACATTCCACATGTCAAACCCTTTACACTACATTGATCAGTGTCCCCTAGAGTGGTCCCCGCTCCTTTTATCCCTCTACAACAAATTTCCTTGTCAAGAGCAGCTGGTCTATAAGCTCACAATACATTGTGTTGTGAAACTGTATTTTTGCTTAATTATCACCTATTAATATACATACTGTATGTAGGAACATACTTTGGTGTTTTTCCCTCCAATTTTTGAAATTTGCAGCACCTGTTGGATTAAGTCCACAATAAAGTTGACTGACACTCCCCGGAGGAACCTAGCAGTGTTCAAGTACATTGTTTTGTGTTATGCTAAGCTATCCATTACTTACAGACTTGTAATACCTACCAGGGCATCAAAGGCTTCTGCATCACAGAGGTGTTGCTCCTCTCTCTCAAAATCCTCTATGGTCTCCATCCTCTCAATGTGCACAGCTGAGGAGGCAGGTTGTGCTTGTTTAAGGTGATCTTGGAGGTCAGCCAGTACGCTCAAGACCTTTTTCTGGTAGACTGAAATAAATAAACACATTTGTTGATTACAATGATTTCCTCCAATTAGAATAGCAAGGCTAGCTAGCTGGTTCTCAATTGTTTTTGTATTCAGCTTCAGTGTTTGTTATTAATACAGTAGATGGTATTGGACAAAGAAAAACAAAATTCAAACAAGTGTCATCATCTGACATGATAGAAACCACCCTACAATTGACGGTAAAAAAAAAACAAGCCACTGCTATAATTGAAAAGCAGTTTCTGTGGACACAGAAACAACAGTAGAGGAAGAAGGAAGAGAGGTGGTGGTACTATTAAAAGTGTCTCTCTTGCTCAGTGTCCTGTCATCTCACAATGCCAATACATCAATACTTACCATCCCAAGGCAATGGAAATATCCTCCTTCGGTTCTCTGTCACTGCATCTGCACCACGCCCTGAGAACTGACAGACATGGCTTCATTTTCTGAAGCTGAAGAGGCTGAAACACATCAATCAGTCTGTAACTATCATGTTGTGTATACACAACACATTGCATGCTTCATGAGTTGTCATTAGTACTCACAAGCATTGTGTAACATGTTGGTGTCCTGAATGGACTGCAGCTTCCTTGGTGCAGTAGGGTAGTTGGGCAGCTTGACACCTATACAGATGTAATAAAGTAAAAATAAGCATTTCCATCTCCAAAAATATAATCTTAGAAAAGCATATTCTTACTAAATAATTTGATTGATTTTTTTAATTGGAATTATAAATTCATTATAGAAAACCATTACCCCTGACACTCTCCTCCTCATCATCTGAATCTGTCGATTCTGCAAAAAATGTTCATAAACATTGATGTCTAAAATTTGAGGCCCAATTCACCTCCTCCTCATCCTCTTCCTCCTCCTCCGCCTGACTGGTCAGGTTGTAGTTGTCGCATTCACAATGCTTATCTAGAAGTTAGACAATTCAACTTTAAAAAACATTTCCTCAGCAATATTTTGACTTGAAATTTATATTTAATTTTCTATTCATCAAAACAAAACTTGTAATTTTTATCTTGATTAATGAGAACGTCATCCAGTCGTCCTGAAGATTAATTTTGTCCTTTAGAGCTCTTTCCGTTTTTTGTGGTGCTCGTATTACAAGACCATCTAACGGTTCTCTTGTTCCTGTCAATCCAATTGTCAGGAACTACACCCTCCTCCTCTAGTTCACCCTCCCTCCAAACAGCCCTCATATACATGACCTGGAAAGGACAGCATATGCATGTTACTTGAAGTTCTTAATGTTTTCATTTACTGTAGCTTACACATTGAGTAGACCAGTGGTTCTCAAACTTTCAAAGACCCTCATAACTCTGAATGTACAACTGGAACCAAATGGACCCTTATGGTTCCATTAGGTTCCATTTGTACAAAGTTACAGACCTGTAAGCGTCCAATTTGGAACCCAATGAAGGAATCCTGAGGGTCCCTGGGACCCATTTTGAGAACCACTGTAGCAGACAGTCTTATATGAAGCAAATTACAGGTGCAATAGCATAGAAAATGAGATGAACCCTATTCAACAAATCACCAATTATCATGTTAGAAGAGAAAGCTGGAGCTGGAGGTAGAAACTAACATACAATGGTTCTTATTGGGTGTGACTGACTACATTAGAGGGTTAGCCCAGGTGAAGTTCATTCAACAACAGCTGATGAATGAAGCAAGATGGCTACTGTGTTTTTCTGTGTTTCTCTGAACCTGTGGCTGATTCTCTATCTAACAAAAATCTGAGGAATCCTGCATGAAACTCAAAATTTCTGCTGCTGTTTGAATCAAGATACTTCATACCAACTCAACAGTGAAAAATTGTGGACAATTGCTAGTATCTTTGGAGGTTTTGGCTCAGTTTAGGATTTATCCTGCTGAACTGGCCTCAGTGACCAACCATGCCTCCTGAAGCCTCAAACAACATCACTGAGGAATATGTCACTATGGCTCAAGTGCATGAATTGTTGAACCAACAAAAAGATTTCTACAGAACTTTGCTTAAACAACAGGAAAAAAGCTTCAAAACTTGTGTGCAAATCATAGTTGACTCTTCAAACAAGAGGATTGATGATCTGTCAAAGCAGGTCTATGATTTGAAGGTGAGTCTAGAAATGACTCAGAAGGAATTTGATGATTTCAAAGTCTCATGTAAAACTTGGACCAAGAAATGTAGCGATACCAGGACTGATTTGGACACAGTCTGTAAAAGCTTGATCTCGATGTCAGACAAAACAGAATATCTGGAGGGCCAGTCAAGACGCCATAATATTGTTGTGGGTGGCATTGAAGAATCTGGGAGAGAAAAGGTGTCTGAATCTGAACAAAAAGTGAGAAAACTATTCAGTGAGAAACTACAATTGGATAATCTAAAAATAGAGTTGGACTGGGCTCATCGGGCTGGGAAGCCAATGTCGTCATCAAGAAAACCTTGACCCATTATGGTCAAATTTGTGCGGATGAAGGACAAACTTGCTGTCTTGGATAAAGCTAAAAACTTGAAGGGCTCTGGTATCTTCATTAATGAGGACTTTCCTGAAGCTGTCCAGCAAAGAAGAAAAGAACTACTCCCTGCAATGAAAGCAGCTCGTGAGAGAGGTGATATTGCATATTTGAGATATGAAAAAACTTTTTGTACATCCACCTGCTCAAAACCCATCTCAACGAGGGAAGGCCGATGCTCAGAGTTTGGCTCATTAGTCTCCATCAGCATTTTGATTATTTAATCTCACGATGTTATATTATCCCTCTCACATATTATGGTTCATAACACATCTGATCTTGAAGAACAGACCTTTAAGCTTTTTGATCGCTTTACAATTGATTTTTATAATTTTGATGTTGACCCAGACCAACAATTTTTTTCATCATTTGATGTTTCTAACCTTTGTAGTTATTATAACGAAACTCGGTTTAATGATTTATGCATGTTTTTACCTCCTGATATATTCTCTACATTTAATTTGAATATAAGAAGTCTTTCCAGTAATTATGACAAATTCACACATTATTTATCTTCACTCAAACATGATTTTTTTGTTATTGCTTTATCAGAAACGTGGTTTACAGAAGCATCTAAAAAGAATTTTAAATTACCTAAATACAATGTGGTTCACAATGTCAGGGAGAATAGATCTGGAGGTTTATTCATTATAATTATGAATTTAGAATCAGGACTGATCTCTCTCTGAAATCTAATAAGGTTGAGGTGGAATCAGTATTTGTAGAGCTCTTTGGTGTTTCTGGTGGAAAGAATATTAGTATTGGTGTTATTTATCACCCACCTGATTCTATCATCAAAGATTTTATGACAGTTTGTCAAGTTCTCTTTATCTGATAAATAAGGAAGGAAAACTCTGTTACATTTTAGGAGATTTCAACATAAATCACAGACCCTTAATGGGGATTTTCTTAATATTCTTTATTCTAGTTACTTTTTCCCTCTTATTCATAAGTCCACACAAGTATATAGAAATTCAGCAACTCTGATTGATAACATTTTAACTAACTCTCTGAGCAAAGAGATGAAATCTGGGGTTTTGTATTCAGATTTGTCAGATCATTTCCCCATATTTCACTATTCTTTAATCAAGGCTAATAGACCAAAATATTCCAGGAGAATAATGCACAAAAGAATAATGAGCAAGTTAAATATTTCTAAATTTAAGGATATGCTTGCCAGTATTTCATGGAATGATGTATATGAAGAAAATAATGCTGATTTTGCATATCAAATGTTTTTGAAGGTTATAAGCTTAAGTTCCAATGAATGTTTTCCAATTGACAGTCCTACCAAGAAATACAGTCATGACTTTAATAAGCATTGGTTTACAGGTCATTTATTGAAGCTGTTGAGGAAAAAAAAATAAATTCAATAAAAAATATGTCTCAAATCCTACTCCTCTCACCCATAGTATTTATAAATCCTACAGAAATAAATATACTCATTCAATTAGATCTGCAAAAAAGAAATATTTCAGTGAAGAATTTAAGAGGTGTTCAAATGATTACCTCCACTCTTTTTGTATGGTGACAATTCTTTTAACAATTCATTTAATATAACTCAAAAATTTAAAGATTTTTTTTGTTAATATTGGTTGTGAATTAGCAAATAAAATCTCTCCTTGTCATGGTAACCCACTGGAATTTATCCCAAGTAATTTTCCTATTATCTCTTCTTTTAAGCCCCCTGATATCCATGAAATAAGTGACATAATTGATGAATTAAAACCATCTTCAGCTGGTCATGATAATATTTCTGTATATCTTGTCAAACAGGTGAAACAGTCAATACTGCAGCCACTGGTTCATATCTTTTCATTGTCTTTGAAAACAGGCATTGTCCCTGAGGATTTAAAAATTGCCAAAGTTATACCTTTATTTAAAACAGATGACCCATGTTGTTTTAACAACTATAGACCTATATCTATTTTGCCATGTTTTTCAAAAATTAAAAAAAAAGAAGTTTCTTTTTCATTTAGATTCAAATTCAATTCTTTACAAACATCAGTATGGTTTTCGAAAACATCACTCCACTTATGTGGCTCTGCTTCACCTGATGGACAAAGTTTACTCTGCACTTGAGAACAATGAGTATACTTGTAGTATTTTCATTGATATTTCAAAAGCTTTTGATACAGTAAACCGTCACATTTTATTAGCAAAATTGTATAAATATGGTTTTCAAGATGTTGCATTCAATTGGTTAACTAATTATGTCACTGACAGAAGTCAGTCTGTTTGTGTTAAGGGTTGCTATTCTAACAAAGCTAGTTTACCCTGTGGGGTCCCCCAGGGGTCCATTCTGGGACCATTATTATTCCTCATCTATATAAATGACTTATCTAATGTCTCCAATATTCTTTGCCCAATAAGAAAATCTAGCTTTATTATTTTCAGCGGCAAAAAAAACATATTCTAAAAATGTATCCAAAATTACAATTACAACAAAACAAAATTTGTGGGCATTTTTGTTGATGAGAGTTTGAACTGGAGAGAACAAACTGACTGGGTTAGTAAAAAAATCCATTAATCTCTTGGTATAATCATATCTTTCATATTGTAATATAGTTTGGGCGAGTACTTTTTCCAACTACTCTCTACGAAATTCTGGTCCTCCAGAAACGATTTGTTAGGATCGCAATCCGATCAGAGTCGCACACTTCATCTGCCCCATTATTTCAGAGACTTCAGATTCTCACCATTTATGATATTAATATTTTTCAAATATGTGTTTTTATTTACAGAACATTTTTAATTGAAGGGAATATTCCTGAGCAGTTCACAACTTATTTTACAATAAATTATTTTACAACATTCATATTTAACTCGTAAATCATTAGCTCTTCATCTTCCTAAATTCCTTACTTGTAGAGGTCAATTTTCAATAAGATTTAGGGGAACTAAACTATGGAATGATTTTTTTCACCTGGCAAAAACCTGTATCTCTATAAACTGTTACAAAAGATGCCTGAAAAAACATTTAACTGCTGTTCTGTAATGGGATTTCCTTATGGATTACTGTCCATGCTTAAATTAGTTTTATTCATTGTGAAGCTTTTTTACTATTACTCAAGGGTCAACATAGTATAAACTGGTTTCCCATCACATACACATCATACACGTTAACATCGTCATACATATCACATACTCACATTTTTTGCTCTTAAATTGATTTTATAATTGCTGTTTTTTTGTTGTTGCAACCAAACATATTTTGTCATCAGTAGTTTGCCATCACCTGTATTATTTTATGTACTCTTCTGTATTTTTCTGTATTTTGAGTTTTTAATTACTTTGTGAACATTTTACAAGGTGGAGGCTTCAAATAAGCCCTCTGGGTTTTTTCTGTCTCTCCCTGCACTGTATTTCATTATTCTTTCCTTTTGCTACCTTTAATATGTGTTTTAATCGTGCAAAATAAACTAAACTAAATTAAAGTTAGTGGATAAAGCAAGAGAGGTGAGGTTGAGAGGGTTTGGACATGTGGGATGAGGGTTACATTGGGAGAAGGATGTTGTGACAAGAAGAGAGAGCTAAAAGAATAAGAAAATTCAACCTTTAATATTTGTGTTCAAGACCATGGCGAAGGGGTATAAGGACAAAACCACCAGTTTCTTGTGGGAGGCAGGCCACTTTGTGGAAAAGATCCCTTTCACGCAGTAGTCCATTTTTCATCCTGACCTGACCATTTCCTATGCACACTACATGGTTGGTGAAATAATGGTGAAGTGTGGTGCTGGCGCAGGATTTCACAAGCAAAGGTACCATCTGCATTTTTCTGTCGAACAAAAGCAAATCTGTTGTCTCTCGGAAGAAAACAACTGTCCCTTTCTTTAACAGAAGCAAACACTTTAGGGTGCATTTTGCTCTTGTTCCCTTCTGAATGTTCGATTTCTGACAAACGTCTGGTGACTTGTTCCAGGGGACTTCTTCTACTCACATGTCTCTTGATTTGTTGCAGGTAGTTTTCAAATGGAAAACAGGAAATGTCATTTAAGGAACAGTTGAAGTGTCTGGCATCTTCATGGAGATGAATTAATCCATGTACATTGTATACAGGAAAGGTATTGCCATACAGGTCAGCACAGCACATGACAAAGTGTTTTATTAGTTCATGAGCATATTGGAGACAGGCATTTCGAATCCTGTCATCTGACTCCAGCATTATCGACATGGCTACTGTCAAGCACAAGAAATTCTTGTATTTTCCAGGGGACAACACAGGTTTTAATACCACAAGTCCTGTGTATAGCAAAAACTGCTGTAGTTCTGTGGCTTTCCACCTGTCTATTTCATGTAAACCCCGCGGTTGCCGAACAGATTCACTCGGCATATTCCCTCTCAGTGCTATTAGTTTTTGAGAAATTGCATCCTTTTGCCTCACAGATAAACAACAGATTTTTGGGCCACGAGTCAAGTAAATTAACAGGCGTCTAACTACTCCCAAGCAGACCATATGCATATAATCCAAGACAAATGAGCTGACACAAGGAACTCCACTCTGGAGAAACTGTCATCTGTTCGAGAAGTGCATTCCTGTTCACTGAAAACTATTCTTCCCTCAACATGAGAACCTCTGATTAAACATCTTTCACAACTCTCATAGGAAGTATGACCCTTGATACATTTTAGATATGCCCTTGCTAGCGTCACAGATCACAGCATCAATATTGACAGTGTAAGTCTGGCCTTTATAAACTATACCATTGTCTTTGAGATGGTTGTACTGTCACAAAGTCTTTAAGATACTCCTCAAGTGGACTTCGCTTACTTTGTCCACTAAATATAGCTACAATAAATGGATCAAAATGGCCACACTTCACCAGTATTTGCCAGAATTGGACACCACTACTTTTGAACAGTGGGATACCATCAATGTTTACACTGAGGTGCACATCATTACTCTCCAACTGACTTAAATAATGACAGATCCCCTTTTCTAAGCCGTAGTACTTGTATGTCTGCCACATTTAGGTTCTGTTGTGTTCTGTTGTGTGTCCAGCAATCCACAGGTAATAGGTGCCCTTGCTTTCTTAATACAGACAATAAACCATTAAGTGCTCTGTGTGTCAATTTGTGCTCTAAGGCCCACTGTCTCAGGTCGTCTTAAAAGCTGCTGGTCACTTCAGCTTCATCATTTGGTTCCTCTTCTGAGTCAGTAGACCAGTGGTCCACATCAGTGTCAAAGTCAAAACTATCTGATGTCCCAGGTTCATAGCCACTGATCAAACTATGTGGGGTCCCAGGCTCACTGTTGCAATCATTTTCAATGCCCCAGTGTTCATCATCACTGTCAGAATAACGTAGAAGTAGGTCAAGTTCTGTTTGGCATTTTCACCATTCTCTTATTCTCAAAGCCATCTGTAAACACAGATGTAGTTTAGTTTTCCTGCTTATTTGACTGGGGCATGCGTAAGGAGATGAGGTCACAACACATACCTTGTTTAGGTGCTTTAGCTCCTCAAGGGCAGGACACCTCACTCCACGTCCAAAATGTACACCGCACACCACCTGACAGAAAAACAAGATTAGTTTAGAAAGACCCAACTAAAGCTTTACAATATTCAACACTCCACCACACAACAGTGTTGTCTGCCAAAAAGAACAGATATGTTCTCTTGAACTAGCGACACCATCAGACCATGAAGTATAGTTTAACTAAAACAGATGATCTACAGGCACACAACGGATTATGCTTGTATTAGCTTGGAGATTGGCTATTCATTTACAAAACAGTAAAGCAGTCCATTACCTGCTGTAAAGCTGCCAAGGAAAAAAGGAGTTCACAATTCACGCAATGAGACAGAAAAAATGGGTTAGACACTTACAGGTTTTCATACTCCATTACACAACATTGATGTTTCTACAAGCTAAAATAGCCAATCTACAAGCACACAACTGAATATTTGTTAAAAATTTTCAAAATTATCCATAGACAAAACAGGTTAAGATTAAAAAAAAAAGCAGCTCTACAAGCTTGTATGTGTAGAATTCTGCTGTTTTTTTGGGTTTTTTTTTCGAATAGCTAAAGCATAAAATGGAGTTGAAGTGGTAAAACCCTGGACCCCCAACTAGGACAGTGTATAAATGGAACCAAATGGACTGTAAGGACCGTTAACCTTGAGGCCTGTACCAGCTCAGTCGGGCCTCGCATGCTGACCAAGTGGAACATCTGGAACATGTGGCTGCAATTTGCTTCAAATTGCACATGAGAAATTGCACTCAGTACTTGTTAAACAAACCATATCCCCTGCCATGTGGGAGCCGCTAGATAACAAGGTTTATAGCTTGAACATTTCGTAGCCATCAGCCTAGCTCTGGTTAGTGAGTAGTGACTTGTTAACGTAAAAGCTTCGGCTAATGTGAATATTTATAGGCACTATGGTAGTTTTCAAAAGTAATTCCAATTCCATTTTACTTTCTTTTTCTTTTTATCATGACTTGTATTCCCCCCCTGCACAAACGAAACTAGCATTAGCAGCAAACACACTCATACTATGGTGCCAAAGTGACATGAAATTGGACTAAAATCAGTGTATAAAACGAGGCAGTTTCACAAAGCTGAGGACCATTTATGTAGTATTACATTATGCTTCATTAAAATAGCTGTATTTGCTGCCTAGTAAAGAGATGGATTGATATTTCAGCAAATACGTACCTACCATCTTGCCAGAGTCTCACCAGAAAAGGAAGTCCACAGTCCATCGTCCCTATTTTCGCACGTGTGTCCTGAAGTGCGCCATCTAATGTTCAGGAGTCAAAAAGCTTTGTTGGCTTTGCATGCAACCTCCGTGCTATTCACTTCTCATCAAGACTGTGGAGTTGAGAGCTGCACTAGAAGAACTAATAGTTTTCTCAGGTAAGTTAAAAATACAGTTTTAGATATTAAGTCTAATAACACATGTCAAACGTTTTCAGTAATGGCAGTGTCATTTTTGCAAAACTGCA
Source organism: Lutjanus erythropterus (assembly GCF_056507025.1). Classification (NCBI taxonomy): domain Eukaryota; kingdom Metazoa; phylum Chordata; class Actinopteri; order Lutjaniformes; family Lutjanidae; genus Lutjanus; species Lutjanus erythropterus. Next base: position 34,243,076 of record NC_139335.1, on the reverse strand, counting down.
TTCAATTTCATCAATGCCGGGTCTGGGTAATGCTAAGTTCAACTAGCTAACTGATATTCAAGCAAATGCAGACTGAACAGAAAATATCATAGTTGTTATCTCTCAGTTAACTCTTAAAACTAGTTAACCATCCCTTTGATACTTTTAATTGAAGTTAAAGTAAAAAGAAATTGCCTTTACAGCTTAGTTCAGGAAGTTTGGGAATTTCTTATGAGAAAATGCTTGCTAGCATGCTAAATCAATCCTCCTGTGATTCAAAATGCCAAAGGAAGACATGAAAAGTTTCGATTTTGTATGTTTCATGTCAATATTCCTACTTTATTGCTAGATCCATTTGGGAATGGCATTGTCAGTCCCCATTCTGATCGAGTTTTGCGATTGTCTAAAGGTGTTAATGAAATATTTTGTTCAATGAGGCTTTATCTGTGTTTTATTGGCAACCTAATGCATGTTCAATGTGTATTCAGTGACTTAGCAATTTTATAATGATGACGTTTCAAGTCTCAAAGTCTTTTTGAAAATATATATAACATTATTATCACAAAACAATTCCTGTAATGTTTTCATCCTATAGACCTATTACAGTCTTTCCTCAGTAGCATTTCTAAAATAATTAAATGCACAGTGTAAATAGCAAAATGTAGCCAATGAGATGGCTTGAAAAAGCACTTAAACGGTCCAAAATACTTGGTCTGTTTCTTAAACCAGAAATCCAGGAGGAGTTTGGAAGAAAAGGACGCCAGATCTGCCAAACCAGCTTGAACTTGAATTAAGGAGGGAAAATAACAGGAGCAGAGGTTGGAACGGTGGCCAGCGCTTTTAAGAGCGGTAACAGAACAGGTAACATGGTCTTATATAATTAATAGATTTAACTGTCAAAGTTCAACCAACTTGATTCTTGTAGATACTGAGAAAAAATTAGTGTGATGCAAAACAATTATTGATTCTGTGTCTCTTGCTTGTCGCCATCAGTCTCTCTCACACACATCTCTGTAGACCCATCGATGGCCGTACATTCTTCCATTTTTCCTTGAGGATTACGCCAGCAAATCTTTCAAAGCTTGTATGGTAAGTATAATTACACACTATTTTGGGAGAATATCTGCATTATTAATTATCTCTATAATCATCTTGTAACCCCTTACAGGACAATTATCAAGATAACTTTGCACTATGTGTTTTCATAGGTGTTTGACCTGTACATTGATATTTAAGCCACCCATAATGGGTTTATATCTTAGTGTACATTGAAAATGAGACTAACGCACTTAGCAAGACTCCTACCAACAGGGGCGCCATATAGGGGGGAAAAGTTAGGACAATTCTGAGTGCCCTGACTGACAGTGGCCCACAAAATAGGTAAAAATTGATATAAAATTATTAAACCATCATCATTCCCAGATAGCAAAAGTGGTTTTTTTTTGTTTTTGGCAGTAAAAGTTAAATATCCACACTGACCACAGAGTAAACATCCATATTGACTGAACACCCCCCTGTATCTGCATGAAATGGTTTGGTCCTGCCTTAGCTCACATATCAGTAACGGTGCCCAGTAGCAGTCAGTAGTTGCGCCAGAATGCTATAATGCTGCCTAGTACTAACACATAATCCGGTTTTCAAAAAAAGTTAAGAGAGAAAGGAGAGAGAGGAGAGGTAAAAGAAAGGGTGTCAATATGTGACCCAGTTTTCAACAATGTTGCTTTCTGCCCTAATGTATTTTGTATATTTTCCACAGCTCATAATTATAACAACTTGATGATTTTGACTTAAGTGGCTCGCGATCGCTTCACTTCATGTGGAAGAAGAGTCAAATGATGCAACAGACGCCTCTTTTATGTGAACGCGCACAGAGTCTGAAGACCAAAGCCTGGATTAACAAAGTGAGTTCATAACCACCATCGTGATACCCGTTATCTCTGATTGCAGTTTTAGGCTTTGTCGATCCAGATCATGCAGAGAAAGCCTGGCTGTGTTGAGCTTCTGTCCTAACACAGCCCCCTGCTGTCTACAATGATTTCAGTGTTAGTACGTTGAGCAATGGCTCCCAGAAAATGATTGTTCGGGTGTGAGGGAAAGTTAACTTTGTTTAGCTTTCCTAAAGAGGCGAGCACCAGGCGGAAGTGGATAGAGTTGCTTTTTCCTGGCCAGCAAAGGAAAAATACCTCCGTGTTTGTCTGTCTACGGCACTTCACAGGGGACTGTTTTGTCAACACGAGCCAGTACGAAGCTGGATTAGCTGGTAGCTGGGCTTGGCAGCGCTCGCCAGCCCTTCGGAAGTCCTCGGGAGTGTGACCAATCACAGCGGAGTGGGCTCGGCGGGAGGCGTACATGGAGGAGGGCCCTGGGGTGGAGTAAATTACACAGACTGTTTTCACGGGATGCAGAAAATACAAGGAAGAGATGCAGCGAGAGGCACAGCGTCCTGAAGATCTACAAAGCTTTCTGTGCGGGCGATCGTGTGTAGCTGCTCTAAGTGAGTCCAAAATCAAATACAAAGGCCCGAAAATGAGTATAATAGGTCCTCTTTAACATTTAAGAAGGAGTGCATTTAATCAGTGCAGGCAAATGTTTAGCCTTCATATTAAATCAGGTGTTGAATTAAATCAGAATTGAATGGATGTATCTCTTTAAGGTTCTTCATAAGTTTTCTTTTCCTGGAACATTTATACAGTTGGTTAAGTTACTTTATACAGATCCAAAATCAGCGATCTTAGTAAATGGTTTACTCTTGTCAACTTTATCCACTCACAGAGGCACAAGACAAGGGTGTCCTCTGTCATCACTGCTGTTTTCTCTTGTCATGGAACCCCTGGCTGAAGCTATTAGATTAAATGGAAAAATTACAGGTATAGAAACTAAGAATAGCATGCACAAAATTGTCTTGTATGCAGATGATATCTTTTTGTTTTTAACAAACCCAAACACTTCTTTGCCAGAACTTATAGAGGTTATTAATGAGTTCAGTAGTTTTCCAGGGTATAAGATTAATTTTGGGAAGTCTGTGGCTCTACCAATGGGCAGATTAAGAGAGAGTAAGCAAGATACCCCATTTCAGATGAATAGGTCAGGTATCAGATACTTGGGTATTTTTATCCCATAGGAGCTGCAGCAATTAAGAAAATTCAATTTAGTACCTGTTATAGCCAAACTGAAAAGTGATCTACAAAGATGGTCTGTGCTTCATCTTTCTCTGATTGCATTAATTAAAATGAACATTTTACCGCGGATATTGTATCCCATTCAAATGTTGCCAAACAATATTCCAATTAAATACTTTAGGAATATGCATAAATATTTATGTAAATTCATATAGGATAATAAAAGACCAAGATTTAAATTAGTTAAATTGCAGCTTCCCATCTCTAAAGGAGGCCTCTCTGTAACCTCTCTGTACCTAACTTTAAGTTCTACCACTGGGTGTCTCAGATGAGACATATTTCACATTGGATGAAAGAGGATCCTAAAACAATATTCACAGATTTAGAAATGATAGGGTGCGAATCACTAATACCATCTGCTTTACCATTTATAAAGAGAACTAGTGTGCACTCTTTGATACAAGACAATTTTGTGGTCAAAAACATCTTAAGCACTTGGTACAAAATATGTAAATATTATGGGATGGAGGGATCCTTTTCTGTTTTTTGCACCTGTGGTTAATAACCCTGACACCCGCCCCCCGCCCCCCCCACCCCCTCTTGCTTAAACACTGGATTCAGGAGATGGCGGGAAGTAGGGATAGTTAATATAAAGGATCTGTTTGATGGAAGTGCGAAGAAATCGTTTTCTCAGTTGAAGAATTGAGTACGGATTAGAACAAACTCATTTTTTTAGATATTTGCAACTGAGGAATTATGTTCATTCGGTCTGCCACTATAAAAAGAAGGCAGTGAGTAGCTTTCCTGAATTATTGTTGGTTAAATCTGTTTCAGTACATAAAAAAACATTAAGTTATTTGTATGGAGAACCTGTTAACTCTGAGAAAACTGATACTGATGTTAGCAGATGTTCCTGGCAATTGGATTCTGGGACCACAATAAGTAAGGATGATTGGGGAAAAATCTTACTAAATGCAAAAAAGATAACTTGCTTGGGTACATCTCATTAAACTCAATTTAAGATCATTCATAAACTGCATGTTACCCAGTACATCAGATCCAAGTATGATTCTGATTGTACTATAATCTGCCCAAAATGTAAGAGTGGCAAAGCTACATATTTTCACGTCTTCTGGGAGTGTCCAAATATTGCTGTATTCTGGTATAGTGTCAAAAGGAAAATTGATGGTATGCTGGGATGTAGGTCAACATTAAACCCAGGCATTTGTATTTTAGGACTAGATGAGGGAGAAAAGCATGCTGCTAAGTATAAGCATATTTTGAGAATCTGCTGGTACGCTGCAAGGTTATGTATTCTTCAAAGGTGGATTGGTGATGAATCTCCAGATGTTTCTCTTTGGTTTGAAAAATTCCTGAATCTAATTCCACTCGAAAGGTTATCATACACAAGTAGGAACAAAATGGCTCAATTCCTGCTCATCTGGCAGCCAGTCTTAAGTAGTATAGAAGACGAACTTTAAATTGGGCTTCTGAAATACATGAATATATCAACATTGAACTTCAATTATCCATAATTTATGTACCCATGTATGCATGTATGTACTTATGTATGTATGTTGTTATCGTCCTATGTAACCATGCACCTCCAAGATATCAACTTCTCATGGCTAGAAGGAACACCCATTTTAGCAGCCTTGTGTCAATGTATTTTTTTCAGTTGGGTTAGTGGCTTTGTTGTTGGTTGTATAGCTTGAGTAATGTAAGATGTGTCTCAGTTTATTGGGGAAACACTCTCACATTTTGTCTAATCAGGGGATTAGGACCCCTATGTTCTGGAGTTGGGTGGTTTCCATTGGACAGTGACAACACGTGTTTTTTTTAATTTATTTATTTAATTTATTTATTTTATTTTAATTTTTTCTAGAAGAACTGTGACTGTTACTATTATTAAGATTTGTCTTATAACACTGCTCCCTGTGAGTGAAAGTGTGAATGTGTTGGTGTGTATGTGTGTACGTAGGCTCATGTGGACTTATTAAAATTTGCTGTATGTTCTATGCTCCCCTCCCCTCCCCCTTCTACTCAGTGTGGACACACACACACGCCACCAATCATGTGCACCTTTAACAGAAAAAAAGAGGAGAAAAAAACAAATTGGCTCCCAATCAAGAGCCGGTTCCCATCGTTCACTTCAAAGAGCCGGCTCTAAGATCCGGATCGTTCGTGACCGACACATCACTAGCTCGTCTGGTAGGAGGGGCTCAGGACAGAGAAAATGAAACCTAACCCAGATAAGACTCAGCAATCAACCATTTTTAGGCTTTCTACCTACTGCAGCTTTAAGACAAGCACCAGATCCATTGATCTCACATGTATACACACTTACTCATACAAGCACTCACATGGTCAAAAATAAGTAGATCTATTTCAATCAGGAGAGACTATGAGTATAAGAAAATAGTTTATTGACACATGCATGAGATATGAAACATGAAAGTCTTTGGTGGTTAGACCCCATTGAGGTGAAACAATATGCACATATATAAATGGGGGTGATGAAGCTGTAGTGAAGAGAACCCCCGGGGTCTAGACACTGGTGGTGGTGGTGATGAGGTGCAAAGCAGAGACTGTGAGGTGAAGTGGCTCTGGACTCCTGCTGCCTGGACCTGAAGACTGGAGGAGAGGGCGTCAGGGAGGATTGAGGTGAACATCTTCTGGCTACCTGGGTCCAATGACTGAATGACAACTGATGGAGCAAAGACAGAGGCCATTTAAAGTTTGGCAGCAGCAAATTGACTGGCTAACGAGGCTGTGGCAAAATCTGATTGGATAGTAAAGACGAAGGTGAACGCCCACAAACAGCTGATTAGAGGGAATAGGAGGAGAGAGACAGAGTAAAGGAAAGTTGTAAATGAAGGCAGCGTAATAGAAGGTCTTCCTGATTGAACTTAAGCTGAGCTTAATTTGATTTGCTGAAGAGTTTGTCAGAGGTCTGGAATCAGGACAATACTGTGTAATTGCATGGTTCATAGCATTCAAATGTATAAAATCATGTAACATACTGTAAAACACAATCCAGAGCCAGTTCCATAAAAAACAGGTTTAACAGGTTTTCAATCCATGGAGGCTGTGGTAGTAGTATTTGTAAGTGACTAATTAACAACACGTTTTCGTTGATTTTCCTTGACCAAGGCAGCTTAACAGCTTGTCATTTTTAGCCGCCCTAAAAACAGTAGGCCTACAGGAGAGGAAGGAAACTGAACACAATGGTTAGCCAGTGAGAGGCTTATCAGTGTCCACATTCAAGGGTTGCAGGGAAAGCAGTCCTCGCAACTTCCAAGCAGTTTCTTATATTCTGTTTTGTTTTGTGCAATGTTTGCCAATCTCAGTATGTAACGGTCAAAATGTTAAACATATATACATATATCAAGAAATTGTCTACTTATATTAAATGGTTATACAGTTAGACTGGTGGGAAAGGCTCTGCTCTTTTAGAGGGCTCTCAAAGTCCTTCTTTACAAAACTCAGTGTCTGGAGTTACAACAATAATACCAATAACTCATCATGTCAGGAGGAGATTTTGTGGGAAGTTGTCAGGAAGTGTGTCAGCAGATTAATAGTGAGAAGTGTCAGGTTGTTATGGCTGCACATTACACAGGCATGCATTTTAAAGTTTTAAATGAAGGGCAATGTGGCTGCACATTTAAACAGCATTAGCTGCTTGCAGTTAATGCATTAGCACTCAGAGTGTATAGGTATGTGATTGATAATGATACTATACACATGCTGATGATTTTGGTGTCCATGTGTGTTGTTGTATGCTCTCATTACTTCTTTAACCAGTGACAGGGACATTTCCAGCCTTTTTTTGACTGGGGTGACACAAGTAGGGCACTGACTTATGCAGGGGTGGCATGAGGTATGTGTGTATTGCATATTTGCCAGCATGCATACATTACATTAGCATTAATTTACGTTTCTCATATCAACTTTAATTTCTGACTTTACTGCATTTTAACATGTTTTACATTCCTGTGAAAATTTATTTTAAAGATAATTAGTCCATGAAATCTTAACACAGATGACTGACACCATACAAATTTAATATAAAGCTTCCTTAATTTATTCTTTAAGTCCTCAAAAATAAATTGTACCTCCATTCTACCTCTACCCTCAGCATTCCACCATGAAAAATAGTTGTATTTTTTATTTTATGTATTGATTATTAATTCACTCATTTGCTATATATAGTTCAGTACATTAACGGTTGGCCAAATGCAACCAAGGCAACTTAAAATAACTGACAGGCAAGCAAAACCTGCCCAGACATGCCCGATTGGGCAAGCATTGACTGGGATAATTTTTTTATTATCATTGTTATGTTTTTACTCTCCTGTTTCTGTTCCTACAGAGCCCCAGAGTGGCCAGTTACAGTGTGCCGCTGCCTCCACTGGCTGAGTGTCTCTGCTAACCTGCAGCTTATGAGACAGAGAAGAGACACACAACATTTCTCCCTCCATGGAAAGAAATATGTACGTGGGTGGAGTACAATGCTACAATGCCGGCTATGTACTGCACTGTCTGCAGAGAGTTTCCAGCTAAAGCCAATAAAAATGGATCATTTTTCCATGGCAACGACAACGTTAAACTGGTGGCTCACCTGTTCAGAGAGGGCACGGAGAGTGTAACCGGTAGAGTTTGGTAATATGTTAAATTTTTCCAAATGATCATGTCAGCCCCTCTATCAGCAATTGGCGATATCTTCATCCCCACCTCCTCTGGTTCTCTCGGGTCTCAGCTGGGAGATGTGCACAAGTGGCAAATTCAGTATGTTACGCATCTTGCGTATGTTCACTATGTCCAACATACAAAATAAACTCCCAAAGTGTCTAGGAATTACATGTTCTCACACTAATTTTCCATTTCAAACAGAGAAATACAACTACAGTCTCTTCTACCGAACTAAGACGACCTTAATTGGCTCGTTAACTCCTCAGAAAACACAAACTCAACAGAAAAACATATAGAGCTCACCGAAAACCATCTTTGTTAGTCCTTCCACTCTTCTAACAGTCACCAACTCTGGATTGGTCAAAATAAATCCTTAATTCACCAGGCAAACACAGTGTAAAGAGCCTGACTGCAGGCTGTTTTTGTCTCACGGGTCACCCAGCTCAGTACACTCATGGTGGGCTGAGTGGATGTGAACTGTGTCGCTGGATGAGAGCGTGGTGCAGAGCAGAGGCTGTCACAAACACACAAATACAATCAAGAGCCAGTTCCATAAAAAAATTGATAGGTTTTCAATCCATGGAGGCTGTGACTAATTAACAACACATGTTTTTCTTTTTTTTAGCCACCCTAAAAACAGTAACAGGAAACTGAACACAATGGTTAGCCAGTGAGAGGCTTATCAGTGTCCACATTCAAGGGCTGCAGGGAAAGCAGTCCTTGCAACTTCAAAGCAGTTTCTTATATTCTGTTTTATTTTGTGGAATGTTTTGTGCAATTAATAGTGAGAAGTGTCACGTTGTTATGGCTGCACATTACACAGGCATGCATTTTAAAGTCTTAAATGAAGGGCAATGTGACTGCACATTTAAACAGCATTAGCTGCTACCGTTGTTGCTGGGTTACAGTCAGCATTGCAGCATCTGTTGTGTACATTTTCAAAGCCCTGAGAAACAACAGCAACCTCAGAGAGAGCAACCTACACACTTAAAATGGCAAATTAGAATTTGGGCCATTATTATTTTTATTTTTTCAAATGTTTTTTGGGGCATGTTATGCCTTTAATGACAGTACAGATGAAGACATGACAGAAAAAGGGGAAGAGAGAGTGTGGGAAAGACATGCTGCAAAGAGCCATGGGTGGGAGTCGATACAGCTGCTGCAGAGGACTCACAGCCTCTGTACATGGGGCGCATGTTCTACCAACTGAGCTATCCAAGTGTGAATTTGGGTCATTATTTGAACAAATGTAAAGAAGCTAGCAGAAGTTACCTTTTCCTTTGTGGGAATTTAGACATTTTAACGTTATGGCTCACCTCCCCATGTGCAAATTTTCCACTAAAACAAGTTCCCTCAATGTTATTTTGCAGGAAAATGCTCGTTTTATCCTGGGATTCACTCCTATAGATTTTGAGCACAGAAAAATATTTTGAGCACAGATAAATATTTTGAGCACAGAAAAATATTTTGTGAGCTTAGCAAAACATTTTGTGAGCACAGAAAATATTTTGTGAGTGCAGAAAAATATTTTGTGCAAGCACACAAATCAACTTTTGAGGACAAATTAAATGCGTTCCCTCTCACAAACTCTCAAAGTTCTTGGTACGCGAGCAGTACGCAGCATGCTTGCTCAAGATGTGTCTCTCCCTCTCGACCTGCCCTCACTGTGGGCAACTTCCCCTGCATGCTCGCTCAGGTTTTACCACGGGTGTTACGAATGTGTCACAATTATCAACCAGTCAGAAAACCCGGGGCAGGTAAACTCTGATTGGCTGCTTTGGCTCCAATGAGACATCTTGGTGGAGTTGTTGCTACCCACCAAAGGTCAAGGAGGGGGAGAATTGGACTGGATGAAAATACGTTTTTGGTCAGTATTTCACTTTAAATATTAGTATTATTGAATGATTACATTATTGTGCTGCCGTATTGCATTGATTGGATTAACATTAATGTTACACATGCATATATCTTGAGACATCAGCCGTTAAGTGACAATTTTTACTGATATCCCTCTTTAGCTTTGTAACTGTAACTTTTTTTAAAAGATTGCTGTTGATTTGTAGGACTGCTTTAGAAAAATTACCGTAAGGCATAACCTGAGACGTCACATACAGTACATGGCTGACCATAAGTTCCTTTTTTTTTTCTTACCAATCTCTCTGTCCAACAGGATACACTGAAACAGGAGCTGATGGAGAGGCTTCTCACCAGACTGCAATCTGCTTTAAACAAGCAACCACTAAATCTGGATTATTTGGAGTTCCTACTTGCCTGTTTGGGTCAATCTCTGAGCAGATAGGAGGCGTATCAGAGATTACAGAGGCACTCCAAAACCTCCATCACATTGTCCAGAGGGAAGTTAATGCCAGCTCTATGCCTATTGTGGAACAGGAAACAGAAATTGGTCCAGGTCCTGGTCACCCCAAAATCGTAATAGAGAAAGAAAAACTGAAGAGTTTGCTGGACACACATCTGCCAGTCTTCTGCATTGCAAAATACCTTGGTGTTTCAAGAAGAACCATTTGCAGGAAAACGCAAGAATTTGGCTTGTCAGTAAGAGGATCACATACAGTTCTGTGACTGAACAAAAACTTGACAACATAATGTCAGGCATTAACTGGATACCGAACGGTCCAAGGCCATCTGGTTTCACTGGGCCTTCATGTTCAGTGGTGAAGAATGATGGCCTCCATATGCCGAGTTGATGCTACGGGGATCTTCTCATGGATCCTAGAACTGGGGTGTGTTGTGTGAAAAAGTTATTCTGTCCATGGCCCTCTCTCTTTGGTCCACATTGATACAAATCATAAACTGATAAGGTAGAGTAAAATAGCCTATTTATGCAATTATGTACACACAGAGCATTGGGAGTGGATGTCATACATTTAAAGGGGAACTATTATGCTTTTCCTCTTTTCTGACGTATAAATGTTGTCACAATGTCGGATTCTCATGTTAAACGATTCCAAAGCGTCAAATATTGAGGATCATGCATTTGGAAGTGAGCCCTGCAAGCTGTTTTGGAGGCTCTGCACGCTGTGTTTTATTGTCTTTTTTTTAACGGTGTAGTAACATTGACATCAATGCGTGCCACACTTACTTATATGGTCATACCCCGGTATGTGCTCTAGGCCTGCCCGCTCCCCCACTCTGCTTCGGAAGTTATATCGCTGTGCGCTGCTCTGAGGGGTGTAACTACGAAGCGAGATTAATGTGTTAGCGAGCTATGTTGAGTCTAAACCCAGGATTTTCAGTGTCACGAAGGTGGCTCTCTTTTAACATGGTAACATGGTAACTTATACTAAACTCATAACCTGGTCGCGAGCAGGTTATGTTTAGAGTTTCAAATTAAATCGTCTGTAAAACGCGCTGTTCTTTAACTAATTATTGTCCTTAGCTTTTAAACTGAGGGAAGACGTTAACATTGAAAAATCACTGAGCTGTATGTTCATAATATCACCGAACGAATCCATATAATGTAAAAACGTAACAGCAGCACAAAACTGTATGCATCGCGCTGTCATGATGGTAACCTCCATTTGGTGATGCAGAGTCATTTTCCCCGTTTGCTCCAGATCATATTAACACTTTAAATTGATATTGTATATAATCCACACAGTAAAATAATGATGAAGCAACTACAGACACTTTGAATACTTTTTACTGTTATCTGTTTTGTCTTGGTGATTTTGCAGCTCAGATCACTGATCAGAAAATTCAACATCATTTATCACAGACAATCTTAAATCAGTTACATTCATTTTACGTTGGTTTGGTCAAAAACTTCAGTGATGTCCACGTCTCTGTCATCATAGGACAGTGTCAGACAGACTTCATCATGTTTAAATCTCCTGTATGGAGTTATATTGTTTAATGTGCAGTTTTCATGTTAGAATAAACAGCAGCATTAAGACCGCATTTAGTCGATCAGTCATTTTCTGACGGCATTCTTCTTCTCCTGCTTTATTTGCAGCATATGCATATGTATATATATATGTATAATATAATATGTGGTGTTTTTTGTCAAAATTAAGCACTTGTAGTACTCTCCTCCATGTTGAGTATGTTGAGTATATAAATAAAGCCATATAAATAATAAACATTTGATATAATGTATGTTTTTTACATTAGTAATTCATTTTACATTATTTTGGGTAATAAATTAATTTGAGCAACAAAAATCTGAGGAGCCAAAAGAACCAGCTCGCTAAAAAGAGCCAGAATTCCCATCACTACAGGAAAGAGCATTCAAAATCAGAGGTTCGTAGTTTTTCAGTCTTGAATTTTTTGTTTTTAAAGTTTTTTTAGTTTTCAGTTTTTCCATAAACAAGAAAACAAACAAGCATCAGCAGCAAGAACAATGACAAAAACAAGAGGTCTGGGACGTGATCGTGTGCGATTCGATCAATAAAGAAAAACAGGATCACAAGTACAGTTCAATCAGTGTTCAAATTGACTCGAAGTAACAAGAAGTTATAGTTACTGTTAATGAATGTCTATATGATTATGGTTATAACAATCCAATTTGTGCCAGTATGCATCTCCCTTCTCCTTTTGGAGTCGAAGAGTGAAAGTCATCTTCTCTATAAGGCGGATAGAGTTGATTATGTTGATGAGGGCGGTGATGGTGGGGGGGTTCTTCTGAAGCCAGCACTTTGTTATTGTTTTTTTACTCGCAGCCACGAAAATCTTCAAAAGATACACGTCACCTTTACTGAGACCTTGAGGGGTATGTCCAAGATATAGCAGTGCGAAGGAGAGATCCGTTTTCAAGTCCAGAATCTCTGATATTAAATTGCCCACTTCCTTCCAGAAGTCTTGAAATTTTTGACTGCATAATTATTTGTAGTTCTAGTAGTTTTGTTATTTTAATCAAAGAAAAAATAGCTTTATAAATCCAAGTCAAGCACTTAAAACAAGGATTGAGCGATTTTGGTGGGACATCTGGATTGCGGTCACTAGCAAGTACCATGATGTTCTTCACTCTCTGGAGGAAGATGGCCTACTAGACATCTCTGATGTGGTCCACCTCTTTGGTGTGCACTACATCTTTGTCCCTTGACTACAAGCAGACCTTGACACCTTCAGTGAAGGATGGAATAATCATCCTGTGCGGACAGAGGGAGGTCTCACTCCTGAACAGCTGTGGTGTATGGGACATCGACAAGATCTAGATGAAGGGGAGAGACTTGAGGTACACTATAATAAAGGCAGTTCTCATAAAACATTTTAAAAACAGTTGATTGCGAGGGTAGACAGATATGATTTCATCTACAAACCATAATGCCTTTAAGTTCCATTGCATCAAGTGATGAGGCATATCTGACAGAAGTCTATAATTATTAACAATAGCTATGTGTTCTACAACTAATAGTTTGAATATTAGTTATAAAAACTTTTGAGTAAACAAACACCTTTTTGAAATATTTGTGTATTTATTTTTGAAACACACACACAAAAAAAACACCACAACAAGATTTTAAGTACAACATTTTAACTTAATTTTACTCAGTTTGAACTGTTTTTCTGAATTTGTAGGATCTTCAAGACCCAGGGATTGACAGGGAGTGTGCCATGCTGAAAGAAGACTCGAACAGTACAGTTGTGGTTCCTGAAATTGTTTGCTCACTGGATGATGAAGTTCTCGAAGAACTTCAGAGAGCTGTTGATCCTCTCAAACATGCTGAGTCACATGGTCGTCTTACACTGTGTGTCAAGCCAACAATGACAGTGAAATATTGAAATATGAACTGAGCTGGTTACAACATTGCAAAGTTCTTTTCCCTAAAACATCCCCTCAAGTTTATTAAAGGGATAGTTCAGTATTTTTGAAGTGGGGCTGTATAGAGGGCTTAGGCATAGTCAGTGCATTAGTTTCAGCAGGTGGTGGCCAGTGCTAACCAGTCTGTTGTTGCAGACAGGGTTAGCAAAAACTGCAAAAATGTATATATATCTTGCTGCACAGTTAGATTTCTAGGGACAGGTCTCATTCGGCCTTGTTGAACTGCTTGAGGCCAGAGTGTTAAACAGAGAAGACAAAATGTTTCTGGCTACTGACTCAACTGCACCACATTAACATCTTTTAAGTTTAAATTGCAACAATTAGACATGAACTGTACTTAAAACATGTCCTGTTGTACAAAGAGAGCTCAAATTATCAAAGAAAAGGGACTTGTACTGTAATGTGACATCTCAAACTACATGAAAGAGGCAACAGGCCATGTGATGCACCTTATTCATTGTCAATAGACATTTTACTGGAAGTGGGCGCAACACAGCTCCACTATAATGTAATATCATTCAATAATACTAATATTTAAAGTGAAATACTGACCGAAAATGGGTTTTCATCCAGTCAAATTCTCCTCCTTCTTGACCTTTGGTGGGTAGCAACAACTCCACCAGGATGCTGCAATCTCATTGGAGCCAAAGCAGCCAATCAGAGTTTACCCGCCCCAGAGTTTTCTGATTGGTTGATAATCGTGGCACATTCGTAACATCCCTGGTAAAACTATTTGTCTGTGATCACAACATATTTTTCTGTGCTCACAACACATTTTTTTGTCCTCAAAATATTTTGCTGTGCTCACAAAACATTTTTTTGTGCTCACAATATTTTTTGGTGCTCAAAATCTACACACGCTCCGTCCAATACAATTGTGATTGGTTTAAGAGAAATACAAACAAGGCAGAGCATTTTTTCCATTTATAGCTGAAAATTAATGTGTGGAAGCAGACTTTTCTCCACCCCTGCTCTATGCAAGACTAGCAATCTGCAAGGTCATTGCTAAATGCCTCCAAACCCTACACACTTGTCCTTTAAGATGAGACTAAACCTGTCTATGGATGTTTTTGAGCCACAATGCAAGAGACTGTTGTTAACCTAGGTGTGGATGACTTGCAGCCCCTAGTAATATCATTAGTTTTGCAGAAATTTTTGTCATATTTTTTTTTAATTAAGTCAAAGGATCTGCAAAGTCAGTTGAATGCAAAATTTCTATACATTTTATGGAAATTGTCAAGTTCTATGTCATGCAGGCTCTGCCTTACTAGGAAATATGCACGTGTGTAGTGGGCCAATCATGACAGAGCAACAAATTTGTATGTCATACAGTATATAAAGAAGCATCTTTGCTGCCTCTTCATTCCTTTTTCTTAAGTGATGGCAGTAGGAGTGTAGTGATGACTAACAGCTGGTTCACACCATTTGCACAGAATTAGACAATAAAATTAATTAAACTGTCAACAGATCATTCTGAGTGTGTATTTTTGCTGAGAACCACACATATCACACAGAAAAAAATAGACAAGCCTCCAAATCTCTAGCTGAAGTACACGCGCTGCTCAAGCATGTAGTGTGAACCAGCCGTAACCTATAGTTGTTTGAGAACAGTGGAATGAGTCTGATGACAGAAGGGCAGCCAGTCATTGGGCCCCATCTACTGTACCCATAAAGTCCAATAGAGGGCAGTGCCTATATGAGATAGAACGAGGGTGTGATATGGGAATCCCAGTTCTATTAGCACAGGCCCTGTTGCTCCATCACCATCTGCTGAAGAGGTTGTCAGAAGAATAGGCAGCAAAGATGTTTCCTTATATACTGTGTGACACATATATTTGGTTACCACGCCCTGATTGATTGATGAACAAATGCAGTTGGCATGTTTCAATCATGCAGTCAGACCAGCTGGACACAAAGCCACATAGGCCCCAGGAAGAGTGGAAGAGAGCGATGCTCCAGCTGGGACTTCAGAGTACTGAAAATCTGTACTCAAGTACAAAGTACTGTTACATTACTAAAATATTTCTCACAAGTAAAATTTCTGGTGTTAGAAAAATTATTCAGTAAAAATAGAAAAAACTTATCTCAAAAACTACTACGAGTATTAGTTACTTTATGAGCGTTGATGTTTAATACATCAGCAGCATTCAGTCAAAGAGGTTTCAGCCACTTCTAGACTATAGATCAAATATTCAAGAATACAGTTTTAATTGGTTAAATTCTCAGTGTCTATTAATTAATTATTTTCATTAACATCACTACTCCTGACATTATTACCTGTGCTGCTGCAGTGTTTGGTTTTTCATTTGTACCTACAGGTTTTCATTGGCCCGTTTGTGATCAGATCACCTTACTGGCTACTAAAACGCAGATGAAATATTTGAATATTAATTAAACTTGTAATCAGTGCTCAATTGTGATTCTGAAAGTAACTAACATGGTGAAATGAATACTTGAGTACAAGTAAAAATACAGACTTCCACTCCTGGCTATATCCTACTGAGACCCCCAACATCACAGATCAAACTGTTGCATTTGATGGGTGGATCGCACTCCAGGCTGGCAGGACACAACACACAAAACAAGAGGAGGACGACTGTTTTTTAACACAATCACAGTTGATTAACTTTTAAAGTGAAGATGCTGACAATATTATCACTATCTTACTGCTGTTTACATTCAAAAATGTTTAAAAGCTTCGTGTTATTGTATTGTATCTTTATATTTTAGCATATTTCATTCTGTTTTTAATTATCTGTTTACTGTACTTTGTGTGCAGCATGACAGGAAATGGATCTGTGACTAGTGAACTGATTCATGAATGATAGCTGTTAAGGTATTTCAAGGAGTGGACTAACTGCCAGATTAACATTTCCATTCCTAAAGCATTCATTATATATGTATACATGTGATGTATGTGAATATATTACAAGCAGATTTATATTTATCATAAAACATAAACAGATTCATCAAAAATGATCTTATTGTAATTTCATATAAGCAAAATCAACATGAAAGAAAGAGAACAAATGAGGAATCACATTTCAAGTCCTTCCCCGCATTCCCTCAAATCCTCCATCAAAGCCATGGTAGGTGAAGGGTTCCAGCACGGGGCTGCAGGTCTCTTGAGCAAGGCAGGCCATTCTGTTGTTGTCACAGCTGTTCTCACTGCCTGGGTTGATGTACACAGAATCAACAGAGTGGATGGACGGGTCCTCATCAAAGTAGTTGTGGGGCCGCAGTAGGACCCTGCCCCCATTTCCCACTGTTACTGTGTTGGGTATGTCCTCAGAGTGAGGGATGTGGAGGAAGCCGGTGGTCACCCAGGCAACTAGGTCCTAGGGAGAATGAAATAATAAGGAATGAGGAAACATTATTTGTGAAGTTTCATTCAATTTTCATAATTAGGGCTAGTTTCCAAATGAAAACACGACCCAACACACACACACCTCATTTTCAATGGTTTCATTGTCTTCAATGTACTTGCTAAAGTCAACAGCTGGAGTCCACATGTCGTGCTGATTGTACAGACTGCCGCAGCTCTGCTCAAAGTCCTTCTGCTTGGTGATGGCAACCTTATACCTGTGAAAGTGAGGTTTAGTGAGACTCCAGGAAGAGGAAAAGACTAGATGATGATGAGGACACACTGTTTAGACAGAGAAGACACAGAGTGATGATGATTAACTTCAGGCCTTTTATCCCCTCACAAGAAGCCTGACCTCTCACCTGGCCCAGGACATGGCCTTCTCCTCTGCCTGACTCTCTGGGAGGTGATCCCCATTGAAGCTGGTCACATGCAGCCTGTAGGAGCGCTGGTGACCCCAGCGGTTTTTGTGGGTGCTGGCAATGTGGAGGTAGCGTGGAATCTTGGTGTCATGTCGCAGAGCAGCATCCTGTGTAGTCAAACATAAGAAGTATGTTAGAGGATTTCTTGTCAAGTCATAGATTCTGCATGGGTGGAGGTGACAAATTATATTTTCTCCCAGGTTTGAATGCACCACAGTCCTTGTCACTTGTAGAGGACTAACTGTACTAACAACTGGACATACACAGAGAGCTGTGGACACCACACACGTAGTAGTAGTTGTGTTTATGCTACTTTCTGGAGTCCAAACAGTTGCAGACAGCCAGCTTTGTGACATATAGGGTGGATGTTCACTGTAGTTCACTATATAGGGAGGTTCACTGTAGCCCCCAGCTGAACTACCCTTCCAACTGTGCTTCTAGACCTCGAAGCCACTGGTTACGTTTGTAAGTACAGATATAATTTGTGTTCATCAAGTCCAAATTTATCCCTTAACTTTTCAAAACTCTGCAGTTTACCCTGTTCAACCACTGTGCATATTGCTGTGATGCCTTTTCTCGCCCATTCCTTGAACCCTTTATCCAGGCATAAACCTAGAATCAAATGCAAACCAACTCAAAATTTGTCTATCTCCAATGTATACCTTTCAACAACTGTATTCCATATTTTAACTGTAATTTTGGCTATTAAATCCAATTGATTACAGAATTTGCTCAACAGTCATTTATGTGCTATTAGGTTTAATACTTGAGTGTCTATCATCCCTATTTCTCTACTTTTCCATGTTGCCACATGCTCAAATCAAAGGTCTGATTTGTGTGACATAGAAATATTCCTTAAGGATTGGTAAAGCCAAACCTGTTACAATTCAGGAATTGTCAGGGTTGGACCCAAATGCAGACCATGCAGACAGAGGGGAGCAGTTCAAAATATATTTAATAAACAAAAGGACAAACAAAAGCTTACAGAAATAAAGCAGGAGAGTCCTCAGTCCAGGCAGGGAAAAAATACAAAAATCCATACAAGGGGGAAACCAAAAATCACAAGCAAACAGAATTCAAGAGCACACTAGGAGAAGGGAAACCAAACAAGTGAGTATGAACCAGGAACCAAGGCGAAAAAGACAATTTTAAGTTGATCTTAAATCAACATCTCATTCTGTTTTGCACGTATTGCTGGCTAATCCAATTTGTCTAAAAACTCTGTCAAGTCCTCTTCACCTATAGGGGTAGGCTACATATATAATTTATTGTAATATTCCTCAAATACCTTTTCTATTTTTCCTGGTTCATATAGAATTTCATTAGTTACAGGGTCTCTTATTTTATATATATTATTTAATACTTGTTGTTTCTTTATGCGTCTAGCCATGATTTTAGTGGCTTTAGATCCTCCCTCATAGTAGGTTTGTTTTATAAATCTTACTTTCCTTTCCACCTCTTCCAGCAGGATATCATCTATTTTTTCCATAGCTTCTTTAACCTGATTAAGTATTCTTGAATCTTTTGACTGTTTATGTTGTTGTTCCAGTTCTTTTAATTTTTCACTTTGTTTCTGGTATGTTTCTGACTATTTTGCAAATGTGTGTGAAATCAGCTTCCCTCTTATTACTGCGTTCAGGGCATCCCATAAAATTGTTGGGTCTACTTCTCTGTTATCGTTGTGCTGTTTGTCTTGACTTGGTTTGACTTGGCTAATCAGCCCCCACGGTCTTGACATTTCAGTGCTGCCAAAGTGTGTGCCTGTTAGCTGAAAAGCTTTTCAGTCAAGTGACTGATGCTGAATGTTCACTTCCTATAAATTCTTCAGCATTATTTTTTAATTAAAAGTTTTTATTATGAAGCAGCAAACTCAGGAAGTGTTGGTTCCATTAGCAGTAACTTAACAGAGCTCCTATCAGCTGACAGCGAACATGCCACTAGGGGTGTGCATCTCACTGACTGAGATGATGTGCTAACCATCTCGATACATCTTCAACAATATCATACACCTCAAAATTTTTAAATAGCTAATGATTCAGTATGATATGATTCAGCCCTGTCAAGATGCAGTTTGTAAATCTTTACATTTTGATTCCATTAATGCTTTATTTGTAGGGTGCTTTTAGTTGCATGAAGCAATCTTCATAGCTTTACTAAATCCAGTGAAAGGAGAGAAAGTGAGAAAAGAACATTACAGTGGTGTTAAAGAGATAATGCACCAAAAAATGAACAGTCAGTCATTATCTACTTCCTCTCCCTCATGCCAATCGAAGGTTGGGTTTAGTTTTTAAGTCCACAAAACACTACTGGAGTTTCGCAGGAAAACAGTGATTTAGAATCTTCCAAGCAACTGAACCAAATGGTGACCAGTTTTCAAACGGAAAAAACGAGCAGAAAAACATCATAAAAAGCTTCCACAGTGCTCATCTGGGTCAAAGCTAAGGATCTGCAGGGAAGATTCAGGCTAAAAATATGGTGTAAATGATGTCTTTCAAGGCATGTCATGGCTTAAGGAGACTTGGATTACACCAAACAAGCAGTATAGAGGCATTTTATATATATATATAATTTTTGTTTGTTTGTTTGTTTTTTTAATTCTCAGGTTTTTTTTTACGTTTGAAAACTGATCACCATTCACTGCCATTGTTACGAGTCCCAGAATATGGTACCACAGCAACAAAGTACAAATCTGTAAAAAACAGATAAAATGTAGTGGCAATGAAGACATAGAACACTCAGTTCATCGTCCAGGTTGCGTCTGAGGTGTAGGCGGGAGGTCCCACCTTAGACCACCCGGGGCACAACTGCTCCTGAGAGAAAGGTTCCGCTTGGGTGCTGCTTACACTCACCATATTTCCTTCACTTTACATATGAAAAATAAAATAATGTGACTGTCACAGATCTCATTAGGGACAATTTTAAACCCTCAAAATTAGAAAGAATTATGTTCTACAGCTCAATAATTCAATTAAACACAAAGGTGGTCACACAATTTTGGGTGTACCATACCATTGTTTGGAAGATTCTGCAAAACTGTTTTCCTGTGAAGCTTCAGCAGTGTTATTTGAACTAAAAAACTAAACCCAATCTTCACTCTATCTGACTAGATAATGACTGAATTTTGGGTTTTGGGTGAACTATTTTTCAATGAGATACTGTAGCCTTAATGAGAAAAAAACACAAATAACAACTTTCTGGACTTGTAAAATTATATATTAAATTGACAAACATTGTGTAATTCCTGGAACAGTTCAAACATGATCAAAATAAAAATACGTCGTAGTGTCGTAGTTAGGTCCCATGGGGCACACCAAAAGTATAAAAACATGGGCATGGCCAAGTGTAACATTTCAGTTGTCTGAATGCTCCGAATGTTGTATCTTTCCATTTTTTTTTTTTACCTTGACCTGCTGTATGTGAGTTGTTGAGAATGAAAATGCACCAAATTTAGCAGAATGAACCTGCCTCATCCAAAATGATGCAGAGTAAATTGGGGAAAGATGTTGAGCTTTCTCAGATTTAACTCTAACAATAATTTACTCTAAATGTAGCACTTGAAGTTGATGTAGGTCTGTATGCACGATTCTCAGAATCTCTGGGTTGTATTCACATGGTTGGTTGTAAGTTGCTTTGGATAAAAGTGCAAATCAATTTAATGTTAAAAATTACATTTGCAGTGAGATTGTACCTTTGTTTGCACTTATGCAGCTATATCAGACCATCACTGTTACAATATTAAATTCTGAAGTAACACTGCACCTGCTCTGTTTGAAGCTGTTTCTCCACCACCTGAGGGATCATGGCGTAGCGTTCAGGCATCCAGGGCAGCGAGACATTCACAAACTCCATGTCTTTGGTCTGGAACACATTCTTCACTCCTGGAGAAGGGACACATGCAGTTGACTACATGTTACATTCACTTTCTACAATCATATGTAGGTGATAATAAATTGTTTAATTATATTCAGACATGCTCAAGATCTGGATTCCTAGGATACACACCTAATACATCAAGATCCACTTTGAAGTTGATAAAGTGGGTGTGGATATTTCCAGTGACTTTTTGTGCCACTTGGTGACCAAATGGAAAACTGTCCTTCAATGTAAAGGAAGATGCGATGTAGCCGCTGGCATGCACCTTGGCCTCCACTGAACCACTCTGATGGAAAATGAAATCCCACATGTAGTCATAGTTTCCTATAGATGTGATTGTCCTGAATACTAAGGCACTGTTTGCTAGTGCTCCATAACTGTTGAAGACAATCTCTGAGAAGTGCCTCCGTAGAGGACGACCCATGTCATGCTCAAAGACACAAATTGAGTTTCTGAGTCGGCGTGGAACACCAGTGTCCAGGAAATGGACAGTGTCTATGCACGTGGC
Organism: Lutjanus erythropterus; assembly: GCF_056507025.1. Classification (NCBI taxonomy): domain Eukaryota; kingdom Metazoa; phylum Chordata; class Actinopteri; order Lutjaniformes; family Lutjanidae; genus Lutjanus; species Lutjanus erythropterus. The sequence goes on along the minus strand of NC_139335.1, from coordinate 34,221,337 downwards.
AGAATAAGGACAGTCAACCCCCCTGACCAACTCATAGGCACATCGACCAATACCCAAGCTGCCGTCAAGGAACTTGGTGAGCATGATGTTTGGGGTGACTGACCCGTAGACCGACATAGCCTCTTGAATGCTTAGCTCGTAGATGATCCTCTCTCCTCTAAAACGAACATCAAAAACTTTCATGCCTCTAAGCGGGCTCAGACCAAAGGCAAAGCTCCAGTCAAGGTATACGACGTGATTGTCCTTCACACTGAATCGCTTGCCTTGTACATAATACTGCTGAGGTCCAATGCCTGTGGGTTTCTGCTTGGGTTTGAGTGATGCATAATTCACCACAGGATTGTAGTAGACTTTTATCACAGTTCCTGCCTCGTATTGCTGCTTCAGATCCGCTAGACTGTCAAAGTACTGACCATTATAAAGCACTTTCATCACATTCCAGGACAAGTAATTGGTGCTTTGATGATTGATTAAGACCTCAAAGCCCACCGGATGGATGTAGAAGCCCTCCTCATTTCGACATAGTGCAATCCAAGTCTGCCTGTCCCCTGGCTTGACTCCTCTGGGCATGCTGTCATAGTAAGCAGGGTAGGCCGATGCATTAATACCAAAACTCTCCTTCAGAAGTGTACGGATTGGCTGAAATGCTTGCTGCAGAAACATTGTTATGAGAATGTGTTCCCCAAAATGTACTGGACGAGCAGTCAAAGGAATCTCTTTTTTATATCTCTCAAAGGTGACATCACGGTGGTAGGATGGGTTCGGGAGTGGGCCTACGACGTACTCCTTTATGTTGTTCTTAGTGCCATGAAAAACCACTGCAGTTGCCTCTCTTGCTGGTTTTGGTCCCTTGGCATCGAGATAGTGCAAAATGTCCTGTTTCTTCGGCAGGGAGAGGTCAATCAGATACAGGTAGTCAGCTGAAGGAGGTGAAGCTGGTTCAAATGTGATGCGCATCCCTGGGATCTTGGACATGTAGTCACGCACCTGCAGAAACTCTTCCACTGAGAGGTCAGCAAAGACATTGCTATGCTCATTGTGCACTGCACGTTGGACTGGGTTTACCTGTTGAGCAGGGCAGCTTGGAGTGCGTTGAGTATTGAGCCATATCTGGACAAAGTTACCTATCAATGAGGCAACAAGTGCCAGAACCAGAAGGCATAAGAGGACAGTGCGAACAGTGTGAGGGACCATCTCTCTGCAGATGAACAACAGTTGTAGATGAGGAGAAAAAATTGTAGCTGTTTAGGAGGCAGCCTAAAGGAGTGAGGCCATGCTTTTACAACCTGAGAGGCATTTCCTTTGATGAGAGAGAACACAGCAGTGCCCATAAAACTGTAATGATTAATACTGGGTAACATGAAAAGAGATAACAATTCTTACAGAAGGAAAAAGCACATAGATATTCAGGCAAGTGCTTGTGCGCAACAAATTGTTTCTCAGTTTCAGAATGCTTAAGCATAAACATTAAGAGCCATACTTTCCTGCAGTGATGATAATAGGGTTTCCATCCACCTATTCTTATTCGAATTTTCAAAAATAGTGAAAATAAACATTAATGGAAACACTAGAAATTCAAAAAAAGGCCGAAAATTCGCAAAAAAGTTTTTTGTCTGCGTATTGATAAAAGGAAAGTACGACTTTTTGCTATAGAAAGAGGTTTTGTGGATAAATGATGACTGGACTGGATACCATGTCACACGTATACGTTGTGATCACAAAAAAATGGTGGTGGATGATGAAGTAAGATATGTTTGTGGGGACGAAGAAACTGAAATTTTTCTGGAGTTAATAAAAGATGACGTCATCTCATGGCGCACTCTCTCAATGATCGCAAAATAATAACAAATGGAAAGACATCCAAGACATTTGGATGGAAACCTGACTATTGAACTGTGGATATACATTGTTGGTGGGTTGGCTGGCTCTTCATTTTGGTTTAGACTAAAAAATCTCAACAATTGAATGAACTTTTTACAGATATTCTATATTCTCACAGGATGAATCCTAATGAGCAATCACCTGACTTGTCATCAAGCACCACCACCAGCAGGGTGACATTTTTGGTTTTAAGTGACACAGTGTGTCTCAAAAACTATTGGATGGGTTGTCATGAACATTGGTACACATATACAAGTTCTCCAAAGAATAAATCTTAAAAACTATGTAACTATTCATTTAATGTCATCATTAGGCCAAAGATTTTGTAGCTATCTAACTTAATATCTAGTCATCTACTATATGGGTACAGCAGAAAATGTGAAAAAGATCATTCATTGTTTCCTGATGATGTATCCAGATAACTTTGGTGACCCCCTACTTTTCTTCTAGTGTCTTCATGAGGTTGTTCAATACTTTTTTAAAGACCAAATACCTGCAAAACTAATGACATTCCTATTAGCCTCAGCTATACTGCTTTCAGAGATCATTAGAAAAATGGTCATGCTAAACAAAGAGTATGACTGCTGACATGCTGATATTTAGTAGTTAAAGTGACACTTCAAAAATATATTTTTTCAACAACAAAGCGGTAAACAACCAGAATAGAGTGATATGACAAACTACGTCATTTAAAAGCAGACAGGACCTTGTTCAAAAAAGCACCTACTTTACCTACTACTCTTGGTTTGTGTGTCTACACTAATAATATGAGTTTAAATATAGACGGAAGACTAACAGAGTATTTTGGGAAGTGCCTCCTTCTATACTCAGCAATGGTTGAATTTTTACATTAAAACAAAACAAGATATCATCCCCAGTTTATTATTACATGAAGTACAAAGCCTTTTATTCCATTCATTGACCTGCTTGTAGAACCACTCTGCTACACAAAGCCTATAGAAACACCTATAAAAACTTCAGCATAGAAATATAATCAAAAACAAAAAGGACAGCTATTGTCATTTTCTGATGTAACTGTATTAAAATCACTGCATAAAATTAGATTGAAGTTAACTGTAAGGAGTTCTCCAAGTCTGTTAAATAACTGAGATTTCTTTCTGTCTTCAGGGGCAGTATATACATGAATTATGTGGTATTTTTCACCCCAATAAAAACAATCCAACATTAAAAGCTACCTGGAATTATTTCACTTTTTCTAATTATAATAATATCTTGAGAATTAATTTTGTCTTTTTCCTGCTGTCACCATTACCAAGTTTTGTTTGAATGACAGAAGGAGAGTTTACTTGAGTTTACTACAGAGCATCTGGATGATGTATTTCTGCTTTTACATCAGTCCCAGTTGAGAGGAGCTACTGTGATTGGTTTCCTTCTGTGAGGAACACAGTGTGTGACCAATTGCATTTTAGAAAAGAAAAACCACCAACAGCTGACTTCAAAGCTATGCTTAGACTAAAAGTAAAGAGTAACAACAACCTTCCTAGAAATGTAGTGGAGTGAAAGTCAAGAAAAGTACAGATATTAAAAAATGTGCTAAAGTACAGTACTCAGGTAATGTACTTCATTACTGTCCACCACTGGCAGCAATGTTATATATTATAGCTTTAAGTAAAAAGGTTACTTAAAAAATTGGTTTCTAGTAATTTGGTTTCTGTACACCTGCAGGCATGTCAGTAATCACATTTATCCTGTAAGCCAACCTCAATTTGGATCTATAGTTTTATTATTTTAACTGTGGGTGATAAAATACACCTCTGCTTGGCTTTTCTTAGTCTTTGACCTCTTGATGGTACTTTGTGTCATTTTCAGTTTTAGGGGTTAGGGTACAGAAATTATGTGGGTAGAGATTTTATGTAGGTTATAAAAGTTGAACGATCGTAAAATTTAATAGCAACATTCAAATTGCTGTGTTGTTCTAGTGGAAGAGATCTTATCATGAAAAACTGCTTGTATGGCATAAAAGTTCAAAAGGCAAACAGACTCTGACCAACCGTGTCCTTAATGCATGCATGCATGCAAGACCTTAGTTGGGTCAATACAAGTCAACAACTTGATGCTGCCACAGTAGGCCTACCTGCAGGACTGGTATATAGTATAACCAAACAATATTTAAAAAGATACCTCCAATTATCATCATTAATTGTCAACATTACAATTTCTACAAAACTAAAACTACAAGGACAAATATCACTGCCAGATTCTTAAAAATGTTTTTTATTATCTTAAAATAATGATTCTCAAAAAGAAAGAGCAACATTTAACAACAAGGGACAAACATGTGGAAGAAACAGACTAACTCCCCATGAAGGCAACAGAGCAGCCTGTCCCACCTAGATTGTCTGTGGTAATTAGTTTGTGGTAATTTGACAAGATACACACAAATGCACAATATAAGTTGAACTAAGTAACCTTAAGATGGCTTCTTTACAGAATCTTAAAGGGATAGTTTGTTTTTGTTTTTTTTTAAGTGGGACTGTATGACATACTTGCTGTCAGAAAGGGGGTTGAATATGGAAGGACCTGCTACTGTTTGGCTGGATGAAGCCCTGCAGGTTTTTGGCTCGCCTGTCAGAACTTGACTGATCCTGCTGATTTAAAGTGCACTTGAATGTACACCACTGATTTCCTTGAACAGAACACAAACATTAATAAATAAACAGGCCTCTAGTCCAGCCAATGTTTTCCATTCCCACAATGTTAAGGTTTGGGAGACATGCCCAGGTAAATTAACGTCCAGCCAAATACATTATGGTTTTGGATTCATTTCAGATTCTGTTATGTGTGAAGTTGGCTGGCTTTGATGACAGGATTAGTAACAATCAAGACTAACTTTTGCCATGTGGGAAGCATGTTAGGAAACCACATGGACTGCAGTTTGTTAAACCTCTGACATGGTTCATGTGAAGTCTGTGGCATTTGGGTTAACACACATGGCTTATAATGTCGTCTTAATCAGATAAGGGTACAAGTTGTAGATGATTCTGCAATGTGATTAACTGGTACTAGAAAGGCATTCATGAGATGTAAGACAAAGCTACTATTTGTGTCCGGTCATTTTACAAAAATATATTTATTCAGATTTGTGTGGGGCCTATACAGGAAGTAGCTGGAAATTCTCATAATTGCCTCATTTTGTGTGTTTGTTTAGCTGCTCACAATCACACAAAATAAGTGTACTTAAAATAATGACACTTTAAAGCCTAACTGTATTTAGCCCATACCTCTGAGAAAATTATTTTTTTTATGATAAAAAAAACAAAACAAAAAAGTAATGGGAGGAGGTCCAAATGAAAATAAAACCATTTTGCATGCACTTTTGAGACAGTCCTTAACTTCAGTTTGTCATTTTCTAATCTAATCTTAAATCAAACAAGGTCAACATGCTAGTCTTCAATATAGGGTATAAAAGTAACAGCTGGTCTGCACTGTAATTTTGCACAAAGGAATCTGCAAAATTTCAAGATACTCTCTTATTTGTCTAATTCAGCCTGCTGAAGCTGTATCAGCTTACATATGGGCTTCATTTTATGACCAAAAAAGCATCCTTTAAATATTCAGCAAGAACACCAGACTATGCCATGTACTCAAAAGGGGTTCCCTCAATGCACTGTTTAAAATGCCACAGCCATGTCATATGCTAGTTTGTTACTTAAAGCTACTAAAAGGAATTTTTAGCTGGTCATAAAACAGTCTCAATTGTAATACTGATGCCTCTATATGACCTACATAAGCAAATAAGACCATCCACAAGATCAGCTATTTCTTGGATTCTTGTTGACACCAGAATTAAAAGCCTGTATTTACGTTTTTCCCAAGCAGCATTACAGTGAGTAGATCATTACCCAGTTTAAAAGTGGGAGGAGGAGACTTTTTTTTGACAAAATTTCATTTTTGACATTATATTTTGTGATCAACACAATATTAAAGTTCCTTGTAATAGCTTTAAGTAAGGCACTGTGAATGAACGAAACACCGTCTGATTTTGCTTGTTCAAATGTCCGCATATACTGAGGGCAAAAAGCAGGAGGAACACAAAGTAAATGTGGTTGAATATTATCCAGTACCTTATCAAACACTTGATTGTCATCACAGTATTAATAACCTTTTACCATGCCCTTATATAAACAAGGACAATGTAGAAACAATCAGCTTTTCCCTGCCCTTCTCTTTAACTGGCTGCAATCAGGAGACAGTGTTACATGTTTAATCTGACTGAAATTGCATGAGCTGCATTAATTCATGACTGACAGACATGACTGAAATGATCTTGCCCCATTCTTCACAGGACTGAATGAATAGAGGAATCTGGAAAAATTACATGAGCTGCATTACAATTTATTCCAAAGAATCATGAGTTAGTTTGAATTTGTTGAAACTAGATTTTTTTAGAGGAGTGACAGCCTTTATCTGCATACCTGCAGGCAGGTCTGTTCCCTTATTACTTTGTTTGCTTAAAAACTGTGGAAAAGTGCAAACTCTGTATAAATATTTTATATGCACTGTAAAGTCAATCCCTAACTTCAGTTTGTCTTTTTCCCAACATGTTGTTGTCAGCTTGGTCAATGGCTTCAAAGTAGAAAAGCAAGAAAAAAAAAGCCAAAAAAAAAAAAAAAAAAAAAAAGTACTTGGTTAGGTTTAGTAAAAGGCTGTGGTTTGGGTTAAAATGAGGCCTTATACACTCCACACTGGTGGTTTTACTTATTCTAATCTAATCTTATCAGACCTCTGCTCAGGTTGTAGTTGGGCTGGAATGACATCACATCACCAAAGTTGATGAATCATTAAAAATGATAAGGTATGAAACAAAACCAATAAGAGGAACAGATGGGTGTCAATCAAGTGTAATCTATACATGCCCACACAGACCTGATGTCTGATCATGTTTAAAAATGCATGTATGGCTGTGGCATGGCTGTGCAGGGGCTATAACCCTTTCATGCATGAATTATGACAACCTCAGTCAGGATTTTTTTTCTTAAGTGTTTTTATTGTTCTTAGGGCATGAAAAAACAAGATTTGAATTTTTTTTATTCATATTTTTCAATGATATTTTCACATGTCCACTTGAGTGGACAACATGCGTTTTTCGTTCTAAACTCAAAATATACTGTATTAATAATAATAATACAGTAATAACATAGTAATAGTGTGTGTATTTGACAAACCAATGAATATAATAATATAAAATGATCTGAAAACTATCAAATACCTCGCTACCTCCACACTGCCAGCAAAGACAAGAACCGCTGGGGTCACCAGCGCTCCTACATGCTGCAGGTGTTCAGCTTCACTGGGGATCACCTCCCAGAGAGCGAAGCCGAGGAGAGGGCCATGTCATGGGCCAGGTGAGACTAGAGAGCTGCAAAGTAAAAAAGCAAAACAAACAAAGCTGATGATTAAAATTTGTGATATGAGTATCAAGAACAAGGAGTACAAGAATATAATCTTTTTGAACATTCACCAATTTTAATAAATATTTCTAGTGAAAATCAGTCAGTACTTGTTGTGCAGCATGGCTGGAAAGCAACAATGAGAGGACAAGACCCCATGTGGACAGGAAAGTCCTGGAGCCAGACTGTATGTTTATATTTCTGTGTGATGTTTTTTTTTTTTTTTCTGCGGACTTTTGGAAACCAGAAGACATCTATGCTGCCAAGTGGCAGAATGCATCTTCTAAATTTGATAATGATTTATTGTTAGACCACTATTCTGTCGCTGGATCCAATAGTATTAAAATATGACATCAAATTTCACCTCTATGCAGACATCACACTGCTATATGTTATCCTTTAATGAATCTTGCAATGTTGGTTGGACATGTGAGTCAGACGTTACTAACTTTCTTTCAATTCTGTTGATAAACTTTAAAGCAAGTATACTGATATTTTACTGAGCATGTCATGTTGAACGTGACAAGGAACAAAATGAGGCACTCAGGTCCCGGTGGATTAAAGCATAATAATCTCCCTTTTACAAAAAGTTACATCCTTTCATTTGTAATCAATAAGAATACACCCTTGATCAATTCAGAAACTCTGGTTTTGCTGATACAGCCTTACTTAGTCTGGTAAGACCAGTACCTCATGGTGGCTAAACTTAGCTAAAGTTAACAAACTTAAGATAAACATCACTGTATAACTCAATGTGTTGATATTATGACTGTTTTCTACTTGTGCCACTGATTAGATACACAATAATTAGTTAATTAATTGGTTATTTGATCAACACCAAATTAATGGACAACTATTTTGTTAATCTACTGAACATAGTTTTATATTTTTTTCATTTCATATTTGGAGGACAACAGCTGCAGGGTTTCCACATAATATACTAAAATGCAGGTGTAGCTGTTAAACCTAATTTATCTGTCACATATGCCTTGTATCAATCCTAATTTAGTTCAAAAGTGAAGTTGAAAAAAAAAAAAAAAAAAAAAAAAACAGTTCCTAGAATCATGTCATTTAACAAAAGTGGCCCCAAGGGAAACCAGGTTGAGTATCCCTGGTTTAAGATTTTGCATGTGAAGAATCCTCTGTCATCATTTCAGTAATATTTAATAATAATTATTTTTGCTTTAATGACAGCAGTCACTTTTTTGAATGAAATGCAAAAATGTGTCTGAATAATTTTGGATCGCTGTTTCTTACTGACAAACCACTGTAGTATAAACTGTAATGTAAACATTGTAAACTGACACTGTAAATGTATGCACTGACAAACATGAGCATTCAGTCCAAAGTAGGCTCACTCTATGTAGCTCAAGGCTGAGACCACTGAACATCTGACTGATATCTGACTCATACATTTTTTGACTGCACCACAGGAACACAGGCCAGCCCTAAAAGCCTAAGTCTGTCCCTAATGAAGTTACACTATTTGTGGGTCGAGTGTTCTGGCCATTGGCCATTGCTCTTTCAAAATGAATAAGTGTGGACTCACTTAGAGTCTCAAAGGAGGCTTTTAAGTGTTGTTTGTGAACGAGACACTGCAGCTTGAGTCTCTGCAGATTGTGTCTGAGTTACGAGCCTGCACAGAGGCCATGCTCAAGTATGCTCAGAAAGACCAGAGGCAATACAAATCAAACACTCTGAGAAGAAGCAACAAGTGTTAAGTCAATATTCTTACCAGAGGAACATCATAGACTAAACATAGGTGCACACTCTCAGTCCATCAAATACAATGGTTTGGTCAGTGCACCTGTGCATCAAGCTGTGTCGTTTATAGGTACACACGCACCGTCATTTCTGGAGGCACACCTCCAGGCGTTATGTTATAATGAGACTTCAAAGTCAGGTGACATAGTGTAAAGAGTGAGAATGTCCATGTATGGTGGAGGTGGATTGAGGGGTCAAACAAACACAGGGCTTTCACCCAGAAGACTGGGGTCTGTATGCCATGTGAAACCAAAAGTCAGCATATACTTCTTTTAAAGATATTATGTACGTTGCGTACACAAGTCACTTTTTGTGTATGTAACTTACGTGACATAATCCTGACCATGATCCTTTTCTGCATCTGCCCAAGTAGTTTAGATGGCCACTGAGCAAGCTGCTGTATTTGATGAGTTGGGAGTGAGAACGTACTGACTATACAGCTTCTCGGTGCTGGGGAAAAATTTTAATTAATTGAAAACTCATATCTATTCACACACAGGTCAAGTATTTGGAACAATTAAATATTTTAATGAAATGAAGGTTGAATGTCCTGTAAACAGTTTGGTTCTTCTTGCAAAATATTATTTACCTGGGTGTAGATTTTAAAGTTGTTGTTCTGTTTTAAGCTTTAAAACAAACTGGATATCTTTTTTTTTAAATCCTTGAGATACATTAATTGTAAAAATATTGATGGTCTTTTAATTTAAGGTGATTACTTTAGTTCGTTGAAGTTACTTTTTAATTGTAGTGGAATGAACAATTCATGTGGGTGTAGTCTGGTGAGAATTGTTTGCCCATCACTGTGCACTTAACTTGGAGGAACTCTTGTCCATTAAAGTCAAAGTTATTACATGTCAGGTTGATGTGTAGGAGTTCCAGTAAATGTTGGTCAGGGCATGATGCATCTGGGTATTTTTCCAAAATTCTATGACCTGCTGCTATGCCCATCTGTCTATCAATGTTGGTGTAGAGGATTTCCACATCCATGGAAATGGGCAGGCATTGTTCAGGCAATGATAGGGACTTTACCTTGCTGATGAATTCATGTAACTTGGGTGTTGGGTCCATAATTCTAGACTTTTTGGGGATTTTTTTTTTTTTTTATTTATTTATTTATTTTTTTGTGTGTGTGTGTGGGGGGGGGGGCGCTGTCCTGTCAAGTATACGGCCTGATATTTGGAGAGATGTGGATGATGGTGGTCTGGAGAAGTTTGTAGATGGCCTAAACCAGCCTCTGGAAGTTAGTGTAGGGTTCTTTGGTTAGAGGTGTCATTGTAGTCCAAACCAAGAGCAATCTAGGAGAGGAAGAGAGAACCAGAGAATGATGTGAGGAGGGAGGAGAGGACACGTCAGCAGGCCTTTAGCTTGTAAATTAAAATGTCCCCTTGTGCACAGCGGGCTCCCAGGCTGCATAGCCCATGGGTTGTTGTTTCTTCACAAAATGAAAGATGAGATTATTTGTTCAAGAAAGGGTCTTGAGGTCTGATGCTGTCTCTCTCTCTCTCTCTCTCTCACAAACACACACACACACACACGGTTACTTATGTCATTTTCACTTTCCCTAACCCGCAGTCTTACCCTAACCCTAACCACTGACTTAAAGATCTGTGTTTTTCCGACTGGGCTTTTCTCCCCAGTTCCATAAGCTGTCTCCAATTATCTGGTTTCGAGGAGTCTGAAATATGTCCCTGAAATTAGCTTCAGTCTCTCACACACAGATGTGTAGGCCAGGTTTTTTCAAGAGGGAGGAAAGTGAAACCACACACACACACACACACACACACACACACACACACACACACACACACACACACACACACACATAAACACACTCACAGTGTAGCACATACCCACTCAACCCCACACCCATTCTACATACTTCATGGGAACAGAGGACAGGATATGAGTGCATGTAAGGTTTAGTGACTGTTGCTCTCTCTCTCTCTCTCTCTCTCTCTCTCTCTCTCTCTCTCTATCTCTCCCTCTCTCTCTCTCTCTCTCTCTCTCTCTCTATCTCTCTCTCTCTCTCTCTCTCTCTCTCTCTCTGTGTGTGTGTGTGTGTGTGTGTAAAGGGTTGTCATTAAAGAGCTTCAGAGTTGCTGCTTCTGTGTTTCTTGATCTTCTCAATGTTTTTCAGGATCCTATCATGACCAAGCAGACTCTGGTGCCATGGTAACACGTATACATATCAACACATGCATTTTCAATGATTAGGTCAAAAGCTGCAGGCCCTGAATCATTACTGTATAAGATGCCTCCTTTTCCTCCTGTCTCTACCTGTGAGTCATTGCTTATTTCACAAGATAATTTATCACTATTTAGAAATTACCAATATTTATACAAACTCCAAAGTTAGAAGTTCACACACACTTAACCCTGGACTAATCAGAGCTACTGGACAGGTTTGAACATGAGGATAGGGATTTATGACAACTAACTAACTAACTTTCACATCTGCTTTCCTTGGTCTGGACTTTCATGTTTGATCCGAACATAAATTACTGGTGTGATACCTCCCCTGGGCCAGGGTCCACTACATAGACAAAATGGTGAGTGTTGAGAGTGAGACGTGTCCAGCGTTCACACTCAACTTTTTGGCTGTTTTCAGAACAGGGTACTCAGTGCACTTCATTTTGCCATAAATGTCAATGTTAATGTATTTATGCGTTCAAACAGGAAGTCTAAGTACAGACGTATGAAGAGGACACAGCAGTAGCTTGGTTCATTTCTTGTGTGAAAACTTTTTTTTGACAGTTCAGACTTTTGTACAAACAGCAAGTTTTAGCAGGCTATCAACAGAACTGCAGAAAGAGCTGCAGTCGCATGTGGGGAGAGGAGGAGACCAATATTCAATGTTTGGTGCAATGACTTTAAAAAGAGACATCTGGGAAAAAAGATAAAAATGTCAACACTTTTCAATTATTTTCCAAGAGGGTGAAAGAGACAAAGGAGAAGAGAAAAAATGAAATGAAATGATATGACAACATGCAGACATCAGATGCACACTTGTCTACAAACCAGTCAACTGAAGAATAAAGACAAGCAGCTCATTTAGGTGATGACATGGATGTAGGCATGTCATGTAGTTCTTTAGTGTCAACTTTAACGTGAAACCAAACTACCCAGATTAAATGTGTATTAAGTAACAAGAACATGAACCTTCATTCAAATGTTTAGATCCTTGTGGACCTTCATAGCAGCCATTTTGACATGAAATAGAAGTGTAAACACAGGTGTTACCAATGATACTAATTAAGGTTCTGTTCCATTCAGGTCTAACAGAGTCAGAGTACAGTGGGCTGGCTAACCAGAATGACTCTGCTAGACTAAATGGAACGAGACCTTAATTGATTGTGATCAAATCTGACTGGATCTTTGCTTGTGTTGTTTCAGCTTTCAGATGTGCATTGCTTTGGATAAAAGCATCTGCTAAATGAAAATGTAAATTGTAAAATTAATTAGTATCATTGTTAACACCTGTGTTTACCCTGCTATGTCATGTCAATGTGCCTGCTGTGAACAAGGTCTATTCTCATTGGGCCTACACACAGATTTATGCTTACCCCGTGCGTATGAACATTTTAGGCAGAAATCTGGGATTCATCAATATTTTCTTACCTGCATTTGTTCATACTCTGAGAACAAATTTACAAGTGCCTCGGACCATATGTACACACATATGATGACAGCCTGGCTGAAAATGTTGAAACACACCTTTTAACTTTATATAAAGCATATCAGAACTGCAGTCACTAAAAAAAGCTTTAGTAGAAGTCTTGGTGTTTTTATGGTTGATTTATTTTCCTTGTTTTTAGGATTTTATCATAAATGTCATTATATGTTTTTATGTTAAACACTTTTGTTGCATTTTATGAATGTATTGTGCTACATCATCGTTATCATTATTATTATTATTGTTGTTGTTGTTGTTGTTGTTGTTGTTGTTGTTGTTGTTGTTGTAGTTGTTGGGTGAAAGTCCCTGCTGCCTTTCACCCTCATTTTCTATCCCTCTCCATCTTGGGCTGACAGATCAGGTGCTCCTTGTTTTCCACCTGTTTCCTTACTTCTGGTCTGTTTTTCTTTTGAATGTATCAACTTTCATGTCCGTCACTGACCTGTAACTGTAACCAGACACTACATTGGCTGCCTGACAGCTGCTCACAGCCAAGAAATAGTCTGACATATAATTCCATAAATAAAACTGCAAATAAAAAATCAATCATATTTTTGCTGTTCTGGCTCTATCAGCTCCTGCCCCCTTTCACGTTCTTCAGAGTTTTTGTAAGCATTTGTTCCAGAAGTGAAGGAAGTATCAACTACATTAAACTACATGAACCTGTTTGTTATTCAGCAGTGTCTGATTAGCAAATGAAATTTTTGTCTGAGTTTAAGTTTTAAATGTTGCAAATTCTGAATGTGAATTTTTAATTTAAAAAATCATTTTCATGCAAGCAGATGTTTTCTCTATAATGTGAAGCAACTACACACCAAACAGCAGCCTTACATTTGGAAAGAACATCGGTGTGATAAGATCACTGCTGTCTGAGTAAGCTGAGAAACATCCTGTTTCTCTGACAACAGAGATAACTCTAATACAAACCACCTGACTACACACGCCACTCACTCCAGTGTAGCCTTAGCCAGTGCTGCCCCCCAGTGTCTAATGGAGTGGCTACACAAACTGCATCCATTTACCAAAACATTGAAATAGGAACACTAGTGAGAGCTAATTGGTCTCATCATATACTACTCATAAGTAGTGCGTACGAGTGATTTAGGAGAACTTGTGGGATTCACCAGTTTTCTTGTATTTTGAATTTTCTTTCAGATATAAACACAATTTACAGGGTCCAGACCTGTTGTAGAGTTATGTACAGTCAGTCTGCTGGTATACAAACTGAAGTTTTTCACTAATGACTGAATATTTCATTAGTTTGAAGACATTTTAAATTTGAAAAATAAATTACATTTCATAATTATGTTGATATTCTGTTTGACTACATTTCACATTATAATATAATTGTAAATTTACATTAGAGCCTCTCATCAATCATTCAATGACTTATTACCACCTGCTGTCAGGTGTATTGGTTGTATATCTGTACATGCAGGTTTATGAAGTCTCTGTCCAGGTGAACATCTTCACATACTCTATCTTTGATCTCTGTGATGAAAACTTGTCCTTAACTCTCTGCAGTTATTGATCATCCCTTACTGTGGCTTTGGTGAGTCATGTTTTTTTCTTGTAATTCATTTTCATATGGAGACATTTCTTCTTTATTTCAGTGACAGTCCAACCCTCAGGTAACACAGCATTAACAACACTCTTTTCCCATTTCTTTGTTTTAGCAGGTCTTTTAATTCCACTGCTGACACTGTTAAAATGACAGATTGCGAACAAATTTCAAAGTGCCTCAGACCATGCATATGCACAAATGATGATACTTGGCATGTTGAAACACACCTTTTAACTAAATGTGAAGCATATTAAAACCACATTAAAAAAAACAAAAAATAGGACTTTATTATTATCATCATTATCATCATTATTATTATTGTTGTTGTTGTTGTTGTTGTTGTTGGGTGAAAGTCCCTGCTGGATGTCATTACTTTCACCCTTTCTATCCATCTTCATCTTGGGCTGACAGATCAGGTGCTTTTCCACTCGTTTCCTTACTTCACTTTTGTTAAATTTTATGAATACATTGTGATTATCATGGTAATCGTAATGATTATCATCATTACCATTATTATTATTATGTGTGATTATTATTATTATTATTGTTGGTTAAAGTTCATGTTGGATGTCATCACTATCACCCTCTTTTGTCCCACTTAAAGATATTTTCCAATAATTTTGGTGAGTCTTTGATCTTGGACAGACAGATCAGGTACACCTTCTCCTCCACCTATTTCCATATTTTTCTTCTGGTCTGTTTTTCTTTTTAATGCATCAACTTTCATGTCAAACCATTTCCTTTTCTTCTGCGACACAGTCTGTTTCTTCTGGGACTCTGGGACGGGAACACATCATGCACCACTTAGGTAACTGCAGCCCAAGGAATTTTTTTATGAGTCACAAAAAGTGTCTTTTCTGTCCTCCTCCGCGGACATGGGCAGTGCAGCGGTGTGTCCACTGTACAGACTGAATGGGAGGAAGCGGCGCTCAGCGCTGGTTAAAGTAGGTAAATCAGAGAAATTAAACATTATTTCCTAATTGTTTCACAGCGGTTAAGCTCTAAACATGTATAAATACCCATCTGTGTTGACCTCACTCCGACCATCACTACGGTCTAAATAGAATGATAATCTTCCTACTCTCCAGACCTGTAAACAGTCATGCCCATGACCCAAGGAGGCGGAACTTCCTGCACTATAAAAGCAGGGTCAACTTCCGGCTCATCCTCTTTGCCTTTCTCGCCTCAGACACCTGGTAGGATGCCACTGGTGATGTTGACAGGCTTTCTTTTTATGCTCCTCATTCTCTGTCTGATAAGGTGCATCGATCAGAAGGGGGAAGTCACTGGGGGGGATCCCGATTCTGATACTGCAGAGGTGGATGAAGAATCAGCAGGGACGGGGGAGTGTGTCACAAATCCTCTTGTCTCAAGGGTGCTTAGCGCAGCAAAAATTGTTGGTCTGCAGCACCCCATGTCCAATCCAGCCCCCATGGGAGGTGTCTGGGAGGACATACAGTATGTCACAAAAGTGAGTATACCCCTCACATTGCTGCAAATATTTAATTATATCTTTTCATGGGACAACACTGAAGAAATGACACTTTGATACAATGTAAAGTAGTCAGTGTACAGCTTGTATAACATGTAAATTTACTGTCCCCTCAAAATAACTCAACACACAGCCATTAATGTCTAAACCACTGGCAACAAAAGTGAAAACATCACTAGGTAAAAATGTCCAAATTGGGCCAAATTAGCCATTTTCCCTCCCCGGTGTCATGTGACTCGTTAGTGTTACAAGATCTCAGGTGTGAATGGGGAGCAGGTGTGTTAAATTTGGTGTTATCGCTCTCACACTCTCTCATACTGGTCACTGGAAGTTCAATATGGAACCTCATGGTGAAGAACTCTCTGAGGATCTGAAAAAAAGAATTGTTGCTCTACATAAAGATGGACTAGGCTATTAGAAGATAAAGCTGCAGCACGGTGGCCAAGACCATACAGTGGTTTAACAGGACAGGTTCCACTCAGAACAGGCCTCACCATGGTTGACCAAAGAAGTTGAGTGCACATGCTCAGCGTCATATCCAGAGGTTGTCTTTGGTAAATAGACGTATGAGTGCTGCCAGCATTGTTGCAGAGGTTGAAGGGGTGGGGGGTCAGCCTGTCAGTGCTCAGACCATACACCGCACACTGCATCATATTGGTCTTCATGGCTGTCATCCCAGAAGGAAACCTCTTCTAAAGATGATGCACATGAAAGCCTGCAAACAGTTTGCTAAAGACAAGCAGACTAAGGACATAGATGTGTGTGTGGCAGCAACCAGGTGAGGTGTACAAAGACAAGTGTGTCTTGCCTACAGTCAAGCATGGTGGTGGGAGTGTCATGGTCTGGGGCTGCATGAGTGCTGCCGGCACATTCATTGAGGGAACCATGAATGCCAACATGTACTGTGACATACTGAAGCAGAGCATGATCCCCTCCCTTTCCAAACTGGGCCGCAGGCCAGTATTCCAACATGATAACAACCCCAAACACACCTCCAAGATGACCACTGCCTTGCTAAAGAAGCTGAGGGTAAAGGTGATGGACTGGCCAAGCATGTCTCCAGACCTAAACCTTATTGAGGATCTGTGGGGCATCTTCAAACGGAAGGTGGAGGAGCGCAAGGTGTCTAACATCCACCAGCCCCGTGATGTCATCATGGGGGAGTGGAAGAAGATTCCAGTGGCAACCTGTGAAGCTCTAGTGAACTCCATGCCCAAGAGGGTTAAGGCAGTGCTGGAAAATAATGGTGGCCACACAAAATATTGACACTTTGGGTCCAATTTGGACATTTTCACCTAGGGGTGTACTGACTTTTGTTGCCAGTGGTTTAGACATTAATGACTGTGTGTTGAGTTATTTTGAGGGGACAGTAAATTTACACTGTTATACAAACTGTACACTGACTACATTGTATTAAAGTGTCATTTCTTTAGTATTGTGCCATGAAAAGATATAATTAAATATTTGCAGAAATGTGAGGGGTGTACTCACTTTTGTGAGATACTGTATCTCAGTCTAATTCCCCACTTTGCATTCCAGTAGCAGATGACTATGCTTCAATGCTGAGAACAGCATGGAGGAAGCCATGTCAGAAGCCTCAATTCAATGCGGGCTGTAGGCGCTAGGCTAACACTTGCTACCCAGTAGAGACTGGACTGGGAGACATGCTGCCAGTCAAACAAGCTATAGCGTTATGGACTGCACAAGGGCTGGCCCAGGTTTCTGCTAACCATCGCTGCCTCAGGAAAGAGTGTGCTGAAACTGACCACCTGATGTTGTCCTCATGTAATGCTGCCGCACATGCAGCTTGTTGGGCAATGCTTTGGCTATCCTCTTGGCGGCCTTGCGTAAAACAGTACAGAGGATAAGGATTCCAGGGCTCTTATTGATTCTGTTCTGTCAGCCCACTGCTAATGCGTGACGTGGGTTAGGCTATGTCTTCAGCTGTATTGTGTCGTAGGCAAATATAGCTGGCTCAGACTTCTTTCCCAGATGCCATCAGAAATGAGTTGATGTA
Organism: Lutjanus erythropterus; assembly: GCF_056507025.1. NCBI lineage: Eukaryota > Metazoa > Chordata > Actinopteri > Lutjaniformes > Lutjanidae > Lutjanus > Lutjanus erythropterus. Next base: position 34,203,535 of record NC_139335.1, on the reverse strand, counting down.
TCTGCCAGTTGTGCCAGGTCAGGTTTTTCATCACGGTTCCCAGGATGTACTAGATAGTTTCAGCGGTGACCCCCCCCTTTTCAGGGGTCTGAAAGTCCATCATAAAGGACCCACTACTAGAGCCTGTGTTAGTGGAGAAAGTGCACTTCCCCCCAGTGCACAGCAGAGTGGGTTCTACTCCACCTATTTCATAGTTCCAAAAAAAGATGGCGGCCATCGGACAGTTCTCAGCCTCAGGCACCTCAGCCAATACTTGAGGGTACTTCCACTCAAAATGATTCATACCAAAATATTAAGTCCATCAGCAAGGGAGAGTGGTTTACATCCCTTGATCTAAAGGATGCATATTTTCATGCCCTGATTTGCCCAGAGCACAGACAGTTTCTCCGCTTTGCTTTCCAGGGTCAGGTTTACCAGTTTCAGGTTCTTCCATTCGGCCTGTCACTGGCACCGAGAATCTTTACTCAGGTGGTCTCGACTGCCTTGGCCCCTCTTCAGTTGCAGGGTCTAAACTCCATACTTGGATGAGTGGTTAATCTGTGCTCCCTCTCTACACCAGAGACACAGAGATGGTGCTGGCTCATATCCAGTCCCTGGGGTTCACAGTGAAGTGGAAGAAGAGCAATCTGCAGCCCTGGAAACAGGTAAACTTTCTTGGTCTACACTTAGATTCTGTGGGGATGACTGCATGTCTTACTCCTCAGAGGATAGATGGGCTGGAGAGAGTACTGAGTCACTTCCACCTGGGGAAACCTGTGACTACTCAGTGATCAGTGATTATCACGGATGTCTCACTGATAGGCTGGGGGCCCATCTAGGAAGGCAGGGCAGTGAGGGGCACATCAGAGCCCCCTTGGTCATCAGAGCACATGATGCACACAAATGTGCTCGAACTGCAGGCTGTTCATCTTGATGTCAAGGGTTTGCTGCCATTTCTACATCACAAACGTGTTGGTGAGAACAGACAGCACCTCTGCAGTGTACCATATAAATCATCAGGGTGGTATAATGTTGCTACACTGTCTCCGGGTGGCAGGGGAGCTGCTGACATGGGCATAGCCTAGACTGTTCTCTCTGAAGGCAGCCTCCATTCCGAGTGTTTTGAACAGGGTGGCCAACATTCTGTCCAGGGAAACAACCCATTGTCTGGAATGGTTCTTCCTCATGGGTCAGGGGGGCAGTCTGGGTTTAGATGCTCTGTCACAAGACCAGCCGATAAGCTTGTTATACACTTTTCTCCCTCTCCCTCTGATTCCACAAGTCCGGGAGGGGAGGTTTGCTACACAGTTGCAACTGCACTGGAGTTGAGTCAATTTCAAGCCTCTTCCTCCTCTGAGGTGGAGCGTGATGATTTACTCACTCTGTGTCCTGTTCGGGTATTGCGTACCTATGTACCCTGTACTCAGCCCCTGAGGAGGTCTCATTCTCAGCTTTTTGTCTGTTATAGGAAGGCAAAACTGGGGTTACCACTTTCTAAGCAGCGCTTATCGCATTGGCTGGTCGACATAATTTTCCATGCTTCTGTGGACCAGGGTTTTCCAGTTCCCACAGGGATACGAGCCCACTCAAATAGAAATGTGGCCACTTCATGGGTTGTGCTGAGGGGAGTACCCGTGGGAGACATTTGTGCCGCAGTGTCATCTTCTACACCAGGAGTCTGCAGCCTTTCTGGAGCTGCAACTATTAAATTCTCTCTTTTCCTTGAAGACTTTTTTGGCAGCCATAGCTTATGGAGACTCAAGAAGACAAGGCACCATTACAATTTAGAGGAAAAGACACCAAGCCATAGACACAGTCTTTGATATTTTAATTGATGAATATTATCATTTGGTGTACCACATATTGTAATAGATTTTTGAGTTTTGTGCCCAGCTCAAACATTTACAAACTTTCTGCTGACCTTTAGTTGAGATAATTTACTATTCTTCTTTAGATAAATTTATGGTAAAAGATAAAGTTAGAGAAACTCAAAAAAATAATTTTTCAAAATGTGGTCACAGTTAACTGTGAACCTAATTTATTACTGTTATGTTGCCTTAAAATGAAATGCTTTATGCTATAATATTTTAAATACGACATTTTGGGGTTTCTAAAATTCAAATATTTAAACTTATCGAAAGAAGAAAAGTAAATGATCTCAACAAAAGATCAGTAATTGGTAAAACTTTTTCAAAACTGAAGAATTTGACTGATCTGACTCAAAACTGATTACTATGTGTACTATATGTAGACTTGAAATTTTGAGCTGCCAAAGTCAGGGAGCCACTGGAGAAGAGCTAAAGAGCCACATGTGGCTCTGGAGCCTCAGGTTGCAGACCCCTGGTCTAGACAAATAGACAGACAGACAAAAGTTTTCTGGAGGAGATGAGCATCTGTCATTTTGGCCTTTACAGTGACAGATATTTTAGTCTGTAGTGTTTAAACCGCAGAACTGTACAGTAACATTAGGATTCACCATTAATTAAGTTTTTATATTGGCCAGTACTTCCCACACACACTTCCCTCCCTTTTTCCTCCCTGCAGCAAGACTCTCCTCCCTCACAGCTGTGATTAATCGGCATGATACATACACAAATTGGACTTGGAATAAAAAATCATGCACCACAGAAGTGTACATTATTATTATGATTCATGATAATAAAAAGAGTCAAAACATCTGTCCATATTCACACACTCTTTCCCTCTCTCTCTACTGTGGGTCTTTCTTTTTTTTTTTTTTTTTTTTACTTTTACCTGGTTTCAGGTGGAGCTGCAGCTCAATCAGCACTCACTCATCTCCCTCCTTATATGCTTCTATTTCTTTGTATTGATCAAGTTGTCTAAACAGACAAGCCTGTTTACATTGTCAGATGATTCAAACTATTGGTCGGGCCAATATAACAGAAGCGTTAATCATTCGTCAAAAATAAATAAATAAATAGTGGCCTTAAAAGGAATTTGTGTTAACTTTGACAGCCCTAGTTTTAAACAAAATAAAATGTACTGCAAGAAGTAATACATTGTGCCAGATATACATTTTTTTTGCAAATAATTTCAAATGGCTTGTTAAAATGGCTTACACATAAATCTACACCTGCCTTCATTTTGTAAGGAGGATTCAAGGTTAATGAATATGCAAATAGTCCTCACCCTCTCCACATCCCCCAGCACCTACCCCTATGTAGCTGTATCTCAGGCATGTTAATCTGAAAATGTTGCTGTTTTGCCATGATTTCTGGGTTGAATGGCACATTTCTTCAAAACAGTGCTACACAGTGTGCAACAGACTGTGAAACACATTTTCTCTCAACACAGCACCGTTTCTGTTTAAATTAGCATTTTGCTATGTTTTGTTGGCCTGAACATGGCCCTGGCTGTGCCTTTGTTTTGCTACCTAATGATGGTACAGCCCTACATCCAGGCTGGGCATCGCTGCTTATCATATGTATAGCACCACTCCCTCAAATAGTTGGATTGGTTTCTATAGGTTTATGATGTCGTATATTCAGCCTGACAGAATCTGTCTTGCTCACTGCAGTTTCAAAACAAGAAATGCTCAGACATGGTATTTACTGCTTATTTCATGCCTGAAATGTCTTGTAACAAAAGAAGAAACTACACGGACATGTTAACAAGGTAAAAAAAAATCCACTGGAGGGGATCTTTAAGTCACTTACAAAAAGGCAAAAACCATCTCTAGCAAGCATAAACACTTTTCCCCATTTTTCTGTTTTCATCAACCTTTTATATTGTGATACTTCAAAGTGCAGATAAAAATATGTTGATAGAAATACAGCTATTTTTGGTTTATAGAAGCAGTCACAAGTCAGAGGAATCCCACTACTGATTGACTCAATCAACTTGTGTTGTGTGGAAATGATCAGAGATTTGAAATCACACAGTAAGCTTGAACAGCACATTACTGCATGAATTGTCATGTCATATTACAACAGTCATGTGTTTTTGGTTTTGGTTTGAACTTCAGGTTTCTTTTAAGTCACAATGTGGCTTCTCACACAGGATACCACAGTGACCTATTAGACTGCTGTTAGTTTCCTCTGGCGCATGTTGCACTGAAACCTTGCAACACATCTCTGTTTCTTTCTTTTTTTCGTGACTGTGAGAGAGGTACTTCTGCTCGACCTCAGCTCTGTATTTTGTAATAGGGAGTCTATAGGAATTAGTTAATGCTGCACAGTGATCAGAGATTCAAGGTAGCGAGACTGAACATGTGTGCCTACATCATGAAAATACTCCTGGAGACTGATTATTGAACCTTACATATATGACACATATCCCCACACAGACAAAAACAGTGTGGGGATTTGAACCGCACTGGTTTTCCCTATACTTGGCCAATAGGAAATTATGTGTTTTGTTAATGAACTGGCTTCAAAAACCACTCAGATCAAACATGGAATACAACAAGATTTCATAATGACAATTTCACAATGAATATTTCACAATGAAAATAAATAGCTTCAGACTATTTTTTTTTTTTTTTTACCAGGATCTGTTCCCTGTAACTTCCACCTGTGGAGACAGTTTGTGTGTTCATCTGAAATGCACAGAGCTGCTGTGGCTGGATCTGCCACTTCTGCCTTTATTTTTTTAGCACCTGATACAATCTTAAACCAGTGTTTATTTCCCTAAATGACAATGGCTGTATACAGGGCTGCTGCAACCAGACACCATCACAAGTAAAAAACATAGTAGCTTCAATGCAGCATTCCTGCCTAATAGCACCACCATGATACATATAGTCTGTGCTGCTCAGCCAGTGATTGGTGTGACATTAAACTGCACTTGGTAGCAGCTGTGTCACCACATCAAAACATGACTAAAATGTATGGGATTATAATTTTAATATATTTGGACTGTGAGACCTCAGATAAGTCATGTACTTGAAGAAAATGAAATCTACAGCTTTACCCAGTGTATTTTTCTATTTCATGAATAAAAATTCCATTAAAACCACTAATTCCCAATTTGTTTCTGATGTGTCCCTCCTAAGAAGCTGAAAAATTTCAGGCCCCACAATTATAAGTCATGTACCTTAAGAAAGTGAACCAGCTCCAGGAGTCTCTGAGGCAAAAAGCTGGAGACCAGGTGCTTGGTCTATAAGAGCAAATAGGAGAGACCATTTTGTGAACTTGTGCTAACAATGCTAATATGAATATGAAGCATAAAGTGAACCAGAGAGGAAACAAAAGAGAGACAAAAAGCAAAGACAGTCAGAGAGAGAAGTCTCAGCTAGGCTGTATCCTGCTACACAAAACACTCACCTCACTGGTGATCTGCTCCCTGAAGGTTTCCACCCATCAGCACATTCACACACAGTTAGAAAACCTCCTAGATTCATTAATCATTGACCACTATTAAGTTTATTAGCATTCATTCTTGCTTTTAACAACTGAGGAGAAGCAGTTCTTATATTAATGAAAATCTATTCATGATTTTACACCATAAAAATATTAGATACATATACGCACATGCACACATACCTTCATACTCATACACATTTCTAAATACAACCATACACTTACATACACCCATGCATACATTTTAAAGAGTCATGAAACAACAATACACAACGCATGCACACGAAAAAGAAAAGAAAAACACATACTAAAACAGACCCCAAAACTTCATTTTAGAGCTGGCTTAGAGCAAATATCAGTCAATATTTGCCTGACACAGTTATATTAGCCAATATCAGTATCGGCACATATGTTGTCTGACAACTTTCTTTTTCTTATTTCAGGTTTAATGTATATCTTGTTTGAATTTTGTGTGGTGTTTTTATTTATGGTTATTTATAATTCTTAAAAGTATTGTTGAAAGTTTACTGTTTCAGTGCCCTCATCATTTAGGTTATTGTTAAAGTGTAATATATCCTGCCTCGATTACATATCTTTGTCACAAGTGTTTAACACTTTTGAGGGTTCATTGCAAAAAATGTTTGATTATGTATTCTCTATTCAGTTACATATAAAGAATACTGGCTTATATTTTGATATGGATGTGGATGATCTGGATGTTTTTTACTTCTTAATTTTGGCCCCTAAAATCCAATATCAGTCAGGCCCCTATCAGTGACCCATCTTTTGTTTCATTCACTGCAGGTAGTGTTGCTGCCTTCAGTGTTAATATAACCTTGCAATTTCTCTCTGGTGGACAAACTACAGAATACAGACACTGTTTCAAAATATATCATTGACAGCAGTTCTAAAGTAAAACCACTGATGGCAAGTTTGTAGTATTAGAATGTATAGATTTATGAAGTTGTTGTTACTTCTGACATTCAAATGATCAGATTGTTGTCAGATTTCTGCAGAGGCTTGACGATGAGCTGATCATTTGAATCAGGTGTGTTGGAGCAGGGAAACATCTAAAACATGCAGGGCAGGGGTCCCTGAAGACCAGGGTTGGGGAACACTGGTGTAAAGGACATTATTCAATACAATTATTGAAACCGTATCAGTTAGTAGTGAGAGTAAGATACGATCCCTGTACAGTCCACAATAAATCTAAGCTTGAGTCCAGTTCAATATGGTTGCCAAATTAGGTCGGACAATGTAGATGGACTGGTTCAGGCAAAGCAGCAGTCTGACACTTAGTCTGCAATAAGCAAAACATGGTTAAAATAATTTCTATCAATTTGCAAAATACTTTGGGATTAACCCTCTTACGTGAGCTCACTGGTTTAGAATACCCTGCTCACTCTGAGGCCCTGATTAAAGGAGACACTGGGAACATCAGCAGGCTGACTACTGTGGCTCAGACAAGGAGGAGACAGAGGCTGAATTCCCTAAAGGATTCAATTGTATTATTATTGATAGGTCTACAGACAAACAACCAACTGCAGTGATCTATGGCCTACCTGTTCAACATGGGGTTACAGAGCATACATCAGTCAGGACACAGCTTCACTACAACTAATTATGAGAAGCCTCATTAGATTTCATCTCAAACAATGTTTCTCCCAAGATCTCCATCACCTGCACACACCTAGCAGTCCTACCACACATCTGCCAGGATTCAGGCAAAGAGGCACTGATTGTCCACAGCTGTCCTTATAAAGGCAAGAAACTCTCTCTGACCCTACCTACAGAATCCACAGCCCTCACATATATACAAGATATATAATGTCGTATTTATACACTCACATGGCAATCAAGCAACTTTCGCGATAAAAATCGATTTGGAAAACCAGTGCGAACATGTAGCCTACATTCCAGTTATTTCAGTCATGTTTCTGAGGGGAAAAGGAGTGGTGATGTACCCAAACATCAGCTGACACATGTTTCTACACGGAAGCATTTACGTCACGGACAGTTCATTTCCTCCGCCCAGCCGCTTTCGGTGCATTTCCTTCAAACAGGTCTGGACAGAACATCGCTCTGTGTGTGTTTCTCTCAGTTTGCGGGATTTTATCACTTAATGACAGAGTGTTCATGTTGAAGAGTCACTCAGACTGACTTTAATATCAAAAATATTTCATACGGTCATTTTTTGCTATCGTCGCTTGAAGTTTTGAAAGTTTATCTGACAAGGAGATTCTGAGGAAAGTTTTTAAAAGTCTTGGCCTCTTAGTAAACCATGGCGTGTGAAGGAAACGGCATGTCAGGTAAGCTCAACAAATCACATTTTCAACTTTAAGTTCCAGTCGATTGTAAGTTTGTTACTGCTGTGTGTTTCTGTCGCCAGCGGGCAGCAGTTTGACACGGTGTCAACAGTGAAACCGCTCACATCATCAGAGGATATAACGCTACACTGTGACACTGATAAAATGTGTAACTAGTTCACACTAATGTTGGTTTTGTTCCTCCACAGATGAGAGGATAGGAGAGGCCGTGATCAAAGAGTAAGTTTATTTGCTCATATTTTAAGTAAGTACTTAAAACATGAGAAGTAAAAATGGCCATAGAGCAATAGCACTATGATGTGTGATGTTTGGATTAATACTCATTCGTGTGTGTTGCATTTTACTGCTGTAGGTGTTTATTTAGCTAAAGAAGGAGGAGAATTTTTTCAACAAAATAGGAACACCTCAACACACCAGAATAAAATCAACTCATCTGGAGAGACATGGATTTTCACTGGACAAGAAGACTGCGGTCAAGTGAGCCGTCCATCCAGCATTGTCCGAAATTATGGACTAAAGTGTCGTTACTGTACAGTAAAATAGTTAGCTCGCTCTGTGTTAAAGTAGCCCTGACTTTCTGAGTGGACGCGGAGCATTAACCGTAAGTTTCACAATACGGGTGCACTGAAAATGTTCGTGCGGCTGGCTTGACCAAGCGACGACGAAAGACGGCTCACTTGACCGCAGTACAAGAAGTGTGTGGAAAATGAAATGTTATCTAAAAATGAACATGTAGCCTAACTAAAGCTGTCACACAAAAGTAGTGGAATTAAAAATACAACACTTGGCTCTTAGATGTAGTGGATTGTAGCATAAAGTTGCATAAAATGGAACCACTCATGTACAAGTAATGTCAAATTTGTCCATAAATACTGTACTGGAGTAAATGTATTTAGTTACATTCCACTACTTCAAACAGTCCAAACTAGGATACAGCCTATTATTGTTTTAAAGTTGAGACTTTTTATACGTAACATTAGGGCTGCAGCCAATGCATATTACCATTATCCATTAGGCTAACTGATAATATATTTTCAGTTAATTCACTGGTAATTTTTGCCAGAAATGTGAAAAAGAAAACTCTTTTAAAAAGCCTGATCACAAGTTTGTAGTTTGTAGAACCTTATGTGATGTCTTTTACTATCTTTTGTTCGATCAACAGTAAAAGCCCAAATATGTTCAGTTTACAATGATATAAAACCTTTGTCATTCATCACCCAGGTCAGTTCCATGTAAGTGCTTAGTAATAGCCATTATAATACATGAAAGCCTCTAAAAAAACTCAAGTCCACAACTGCAGGGTGCAAAATTAACATCTCTATCCTCCAGTGAATCACTCAGTAGATAACTTTTGGGCTTTTTTACCTATGAGTAACACACATCTGCCAGCCTTGTTCATATTGTAGCAGCACTTAGCTGGTGGCTGGTGCTAATTTTGTGCCCTGATCGCCAGGCTTAGCAATAATGAAACTAAATAGTAGTTGTAGCCATGATCTAAAACAGGTAATTTCCTTGACCAGGTATGTCTCATTGACAACTGAACACACCTTGTAAAACATACAGAAATGCCTGAAGATAACTCTTTCCTTCATCAGCACTCTGCTGTTGGTTTTACATCCACTTCACATACTAATCAGCCATTTTGTTTGTAATAATTTGTAAAGTTTGTAATTAAAATGTAATATTTTCTAACCAAACTGTACATCATAAGATCCCTTATTATTCTTATTATTCCTTAGAGCAACTTTCAGTTTCATTTCACAGTAAAAGCTGTTATGTCTTTTACCATAAATCACATGGCTCATATACTGCTGGTTAGACCTGTGTGGTGCAGTGACTCATGCACAATTAGGAAGGCAATAAATGTAAACTCACTGAAGCGTGTGTGATACCCTTTTCAAAAGTCATGGGTGTGTCAGCCTCTAGAATGTTTGTTGTTTCCTGTAATTTCAAACATGGCGGGATGCACTGAAATCATCATCTTTGGGTGTTTATCTAGTGTTTCGTTAACAGAACTTTTTCCTCTGCCTGTTTGCACAGGAGAAATGTGAAGCAGAACAAACTGAAAAACACCACACATTCAAAGCAGTGTGTAAAGTGTTCATACAGGAAAATGACCAAATGAAGTATAGAAAGTGTTTTTTTCCATTCTGCTCCATGCACTTCCAGCCATGTGTATTGCTACTGCCTGTAGTCATTAGAGCTGCACAGTTCATCCAATTGCAGTAAAATTCAACACTGGATAATGCCAAGTGCAATATCCAAATCACAGAACTAGAGCTGCACTATTAATTTGAATTTTATCTAATATGACTTACTGCAATTTTCGAATCACAGGAGGTGCAATATCTATCAAAAGCAAAATGTGTGTCAAATTAATGAGTGTCATGAGGCAGAGATGTCCTATCCTACAAATCAGTTTCAACAGACTCAGAACATCTAAAAAACATCTGCATTTGATACAGATTCCTGCAAAAGAAAATCACACCATTGTCATTTTAACATGTTTTTCTATCTAAATAGAATAATCATGTATAAACTATCATTACCTCTAATGTCACAATTTCAGTATCAATCAAAATAATCACAATTAGATATTATTAAATATTTTTTTCAAAACCAGTAAGCCCTACATAGAACCAGAACCAAATCACATTTTTTTAAAAAAAGAAAAATGTGTGAGAAAACAGCATTATAATGAGGTACTGTAGTGCTGATGTGCAGATGACCTGGCCTAAAAATCTTGTTCTCCAGATGAAAGAAAACACGTTTGTTTGGTTCAGACCTCAATAAATATCTCATCATCATCATTTGTTTTTCAGTGAACATGAAACTTGTGATGTCACATATCACAATTTCAGTCAAAATAATTGCAATGTGACTTTTTTTTTTTTTTTTTTTACTAAATCGTTGTCATGGGGTAAATAAATCAACAAATACTAATATCAGTAGTGTGATATGAGACATTTTATCCCATTAAGATTTGTAATAGTACTATCATGGACGTATGATGTGATACATCTATCTTTAACTTTCAATTTGATACACTCTTTGAAACCTTCATAGCCTCAGAGAGGCCTCAGAGGATGAGGTCAGTAGGGTTCTTACTGCTGATAGAAGGTGGGATTCTGGGCTTTGGTGCTGGTGCTTATTTGTCAATCAGTGTGCACCACAGTCACAGGATAAAACAGACAGAAGCTCACAAAATATACAGGTAGAACATTTCAATGAGGAATTAATAAGTGTTTTGTATAACCACAAACAGATTAATGGTTGCAGCTCTACATGACTGTAACAAGGAGACTTGGCAACCATAGAACCCATCCATTCACATTGGGATGAGATGTTAAGAGACCCCTTTGAAAATGGCCATGCACGCCAAAATTTTGCCAAACTTTACAAGCTAAGCATGCTATGGTTGATACCAATGGATGCCTTAGATCTTCTAGTTTCATATGATACCAATTATGAGCCTGCTACAGTCTCTGAAAGACAGAAATGTTGCCTCCCACAGCTGTTTTTCTGGACACAGCATAGAGTTAGTGAGTAGGGGTCAATGTGAGAAAGGGTCTGTGTTTTAATGTCCTGATTTCTTTCAGGGTCATACAGGAGGAGCTGAAGGATGTGCCCTCAGAGGATATCCCACCCCTCACCCCTCTGGCTGTGGAAGTGAAGACTGCACAGGAGCAGAAGGTGGTCACCCAGCTCGCCATAATGATCCGTATCGTCGGTGACCAGGTCAAAGACGACAAAGAGTTCCAAGAGTGAGTCTGTAGGTTGCATCAGAGTCTCACAGCTCATGTTAGAATCATGAAAACGTACGGGTCATATGTGGGACAAGCCGTCCTGAGTTTCTTAGTGTCACTTAATGTTTTTGTTATTATCATGCAATGGGTCAGTGTGTGTATGCTGTTGCTGTGTGTGCATGATGTTGTGTGTGTGATCAATAGGCAGCTTTTCTACAGCTAGTCTGACATATTACAGGACCCGTCTAAAATATATATTTATTTTGAAATCTCTTTATTGAACTTTTCAAACATATCCACACACTCATATAACAACATGTATCACATCGAACATCACAAGTCAACTAGGTACACTAAACATAAATACACATATAGTTGCAAAACACAAAATACAGCATCACAAATAAAATGAGAGTGAGAGAGGGGATGGGGGATGGTTGAGGCAGCAGACACTCTCCCAACTTAATGCTTATTGTTTGGGTTTAAAATTATGTTCAAAACAAGAGAGGAAAGTCTTCGAGACTTTAAAACCATCTGTGCAGAGCCTTAATGGAGTATCTTAAGTTTTTCAAGCACACACACCTCCACACTGTTGTGTCATTTTTTTTTCTAAAGAGATACAATTATTGTCTTGATAGACATCACTTACACACCTAAAGCCCTTCTTAAACCGCAGTTGGAAAGCTGAGTCTAGGAGAGATGGTGGGAACAAACCACCTTGTGAACATTGGAGGCCTAATAATAGTATAAACAGTTTGGCAATGCCAAGCCCCCCCTCGCCTTCTTTTGCTCCAGATATGATTTTCTAATCCTCGGGATGGATTTGTTCCAGATAAAAGATGAGATACATTTGCCCAATTCTTTGAAAAAAGACTTTGTGATGAAAATAGATATTGTTTAAAAGAAAAAACAAACTGTGGCAAGATGTTCATCTTGACATAATTTATTCTACCAGCTAAAGAAATAGGGAGTGATGACTATCGATTAAGATCCAGTTTGGCCCTCTCCAGTGCAGATTCTGTTTAAGTAAATCTTTAAATTTGCGTGTTACTGAGATCCCCAGGTAGGTAAAGGTGCCATGAGCTAGTTTAAATGGAAACTGATCAAAGTCCATGCAGCATGCCTGAATGTTAACTGGGAACACAGTGTTCTTTGACAGGTTAATTTTGCAGAAACGTGAAATTTTACCAAAACTAGTAATTATGTCTAGGACTTTAGGGATTGAGATGTCAGCTTGGGAAAGAAACAATTAAATCATCAGCATACAGGGATAATTTGTTGGTTTGGCCTTCTCTGCTAACCCCCTTCTTCTTTTCTCACATCTATAGCCAGGGGTTCAATACTATATTGAAAAGAAGCTGGGACAACAGCAACAGTAAATGTGTTACTTTACAAACCACTGTTACTAACCACTCAGCCAAATGTGAATGATTACAAAAACTATACCACTAAGTTGACAAAATGAGATCACAAAATCATGAAAAAAATGAGCTGTTTTCTCTCTTCTTAAACACTGGGGACGTGTCTGCTCCACTGTCTCAGTGTCAAACAAACAACAAGCAACCTGAAACATGGACACTCCATCTAGCAGCTTTATTGGACATTTCCAGACATGTTTGAGGCACCAGAGCCAGAGGACGTTGACAAAATCGTATTTTTTTTCAGGTGTTTTTTTCACACCCAAAAAATCCTGAACACAGACATCATGAACAGTTTAATGGTTCCACAGCTCAGTACTACATAGTTCTACGTAGTTCTACATAGTCTCTTCACATCTTTTCAGCAACCATTTTCTAACATGTATAATGTGTGAAGAAATTGTCTTTACACAGACTTTAAACTCTTGTGTCTTGTGTCTCTGCTACAGTGCGATAGATGGGTTTGTTTGTAGCTCCAGTTCTGAATCTGGCCCCAGCTCTCTCTGGAACAGATTTAAGGAAGTGGCAAACAAAGTGTTTGAACACGGGATCACCTGGGAGAGGATCGCTGTGCTCTTCTATGTCGCCGGCAAGCTGGCTCTCAAGGTGGGTGAGCAGTTTTATTCTAATTAATGCTGCTGAAGTGGCATGAAGAGTTTAACAGCTTGAGCTCCAACAAATCAATCCATGATATCACAATTATTGGGCACAGTTCTGACAACCGGGACTTTTCAGACCCTCTTAGTGTCTTTATTTTTAAAAAGCCACTTGCAGCTAATTTATTGACTTATTAAGTCCATCTAAGAAAAAGCAAGAAATATTTTATATTATGTTATGTCACAATTCTCCAAATTTCCAATTAGATTTCGATTTTAGGGTAATGATTCAAGTTGACTTCTTGTTTGTTTTTGCACTGCTGGCCATGCTATTGTCAGACTATCCAGTGTTGACTTTGATGTAGGTCAGTAGTTTTAATCCAGAGAAAAAACTTCTTTACAATGACAGTTTATATGGTATCAAGCATGACCTAACAGCCAGTAAGCTACGTGGACTGATGAATTTGATAATTGAAATTAAAAGCTGATTTCAATCAATTTTGGATTGAATATCAACACTTCCGTGTGATATTATAATTCATTCCCATGCATGCTGCACAGAGTAATGCAGTCCACAGCTCCTCAGCCAGCAGTGCAGGTCTGTACCCTGTGTCTCCTCATTTGTTGTGTGAGGCAGGCAGGTTTGAACTTCTCTCTCACTCTGTCCATCCAGATTTTTAGTTAAAAGTTTTTATCTCATTCTAATATCTGAATTTCAATATCTGTCAATACCAATGCAATAAATATACAAAGTTCTTTTTTTCTTGAAAATGATTATTACTAGCAGTGGTAGTTGTAGTAGTAGCACGGTTCCATGAGGTTGAAAGTGAAATTCAGTGTCCCTGTGTCCTCTGTGATACATCTCAATATAGATTTGCTATGAACACTGTTAATTATCTTTTTTTTTCATGCTGCGTAGCATAGAAATCAGAGTAGGACTTCAAAATGTATCCTTATTTGGATCTGTGATGTTTGTCTGATATCTGATAATTGAAATATGTCATCTCTGGGTGTGTATCTTACGTAGGTTTCTTTGTTCTTTTTCCTCAACCACTTCTTGAAAAATACATGATGTCCCTGTAGTAGAAAATATTGGGGTAATGCCATCTCTGGTTTAAACCTTGCATTTTTTTGGTGGTGGTGGTGGTGGTGTGTGTGTGTGTGCCTGCGTGTGTGTGTGTATGTGTTTGTACGTCCCTCAGGTGGTGGAGGCCCATCTCCCTCAGTCAGTGAGGCAGATCCTGCAGTGGACGGTGGACTTTTTCAGAAACAATCTGCTGGGCTGGATTCGGGAACATGGAGGATGGGTATGTCAGGCATTCATTTCTCCCATTCTGTTTTTCACAACACTTTCCTGTCCCATGTTAATAATGTGGTCACAGGAACAGTGTAAGAACACTGAGACCTTCATACAGCCTCACTATATACTAGGGCTGGGTATTGTTAAGAACCTCACGATTCGATTCTTTAGGTTTCGATTCAATTCGATTTCGATACAATTCGATATTGATTTAAATTCTTCAATATCGATTCAGTAAGAAGTAGAAATACACAAATAATTAAGAGTACCTGTTGTAGGGATGGGCACGATTAATCGATGATCGATAATTGATCATTAAGAATTTTGTCGATCACGTAATTTGTTTTCGATTTTTCGACAGTGTTAAACAGAGTTCATGTAGTGTGCGTCGAGAAAGCAAAGTAATGAATTTCAGTATGTGGCGGTAGTAAAATATCCCACCAGCGGGGAGCGATATAGCAGAGAAAACCGCCTGCGAGCTGACTTCTGCCCTGCCGCCGTATCTGAAGGTAGTAAACATGAAGCGTGCACGGCGAACAAAAACAAGTAGGTTAAGATGTTTGAATGATGTTTTATTTTTGTGTTTATG
Organism: Lutjanus erythropterus; assembly: GCF_056507025.1. NCBI lineage: Eukaryota > Metazoa > Chordata > Actinopteri > Lutjaniformes > Lutjanidae > Lutjanus > Lutjanus erythropterus. Next base: position 34,188,259 of record NC_139335.1, on the reverse strand, counting down.
TAGCCTATTTATTTTGTTTTAGAGAATAGCCTACTGGCTCTTATTTTGTTAAGATCCCGAGTCCTGACGCCTCCGCGTAGGTCTATTTCTATTGTTTAACAGTTGCACATTTAAATTGAAATCGCGCAAGACGTGGATTAAAGTTCTCCTTAAATTCTTATTATTTATTATGATTTTTTATTCTGTCTAAAAGAGGCGGAATTGTATTTTGTTTGAGAAAATAGTACTGTCACCGGCTTTTATTTTGTGAGGAGTTTCAGCCCGACGCCTCGCTGTGTTTTGTTTAACAGTTGCACATTTAAACTGTAGCCTAAATTGTGAAAGAGGATTGTTGGATTAAAGGTTCTTCTTGAAATAAATACTTAATTGAGAAAAAACAGACTGCCTGTGGTATTTTTAATCATTTTTTCTATCAGACATTTCTTAATGATTAAATCGATAATTGATCGTTAATTCTCATGATTATCGATCAAACAGTTTGTCGAAAATGCCCATCCCTAACCTGTTGGCAATTTTTAAATATTTATTTTCATGCCCATAACACATGTGGTACGTTACTTCACATCTTTGGGCAATAAAACATCTGAAAATAAAACATTAGCAGCACCATAATAGCTCACTTGTGCATATAAACCTCTGTCTTCACCTCTGTGTACAGCTTCGGGATGGCGACCTCTGTCATGTGTTTTCGTGTTGGTATAGCGTATCGTGGTTCAAGTGTGTGTACCATCTTCTTAAAACCTTCATTTTCCACGACACTGTACGGTCGAAGGTCCTTGCAAATGAAAACGGCAACAGACTCTGTTATCTTCTGTGTGCGGACAGAGCTTGGCGGTAGTTTGCAGACATATTGTTGTTGTTTGGTCGCGTGCAGCCTCCGTCCTTAAAACGCGAATCACACGAAGATGTTGCACACAGCGCCCCCAATGGCCAGGAGGTGAATCGATTCAGAGGGTTTTCTTAATCGATATTGAATTAGGGGGCGGATAATTTCGATGCATCGATTTTTCGATATTTTTACCCACCCCTACTATATACAGTAGTGTATATAATAACATATTTATATCATTTTTCCAGTGAAATTGTTCATGTTGTATGGTCGATGATATTTTATTTGTCAGCCTGAGCGGTACCTGCAACTGTTTAACCACCAGTCTCCATGTTTAAAACAACCCAAAGAGAAATGCCCCGTGTCAGTGTTTCTTCTGGTAACATTTCTGGTTAAATCTTTGTTGGTAAAATCTATGCTGTTCCATTAAAGCTGTAATACATGCCGTTTTTGCTTCCAACAATATTCATGTGCAGAGAAAGCTGTAATTTATTCAAGGTAACAGTGAAGAGTGAAGAAGGAAGCCTCTGAATGTGACTAAATGTTACGTGAAGAGAACTTGAATAGATCACTTTGTCTGTGACTGAGTCGTGTCAGATAGATTTTCATCTGTAATGGTAAATTACTCCCATGATCTCATGCTGCTTCGTGATGTCATCAAACTACGTTGTATTTATTGTTTTAATGTGAGAGACCTCTAGCAACAGAACTTACATATTGTGTGTTTAATTACCGGACTTCACAAATGAGTGTTACTCTAAGTGTCATGCTGTGCTTAGATGATGAAAAATTATTCATCGTCAGGGATCTGACAGCACATTTTTTACTTTACACAAAAATCAAACCCTATAGCAATGATTTATCTAATTTGTTAAAAAGTAGTAGCCAGTTTTTTTTCCAGCAGATGCATCTGGTGGGCCAAATGGAACCTTGTGGTGGGCCAGCTTTGGTCCATTGGCCCCACATTGGGCAGCCCTGCCTAATTATTATTTTATATTATTATTATATAGTAAACTGGACTGAACTCTGTCCACACACCTGTCTGACAGGATGATCGGTGCACTGATTCAGTTTGACACTTGAAGTACTTCCTTGAAAAAAACCTTAATGTTAAACGGTTTTTGTGCTTTAAAGACTATATTTGTGAATTATAGGCCTGTCCGTGATTTTTCAGATCCAGCTAGCCACTACAAATATATAACAATTTGTCCTTTTTTTTTTAGTGCGCCGCACCAAAACAGACTCACACAATTCACACTGTCAGAGAAAGTAAAGTGTATTTCTTCTATAGCTCAGTTACAAAATCAGACCTGCAGAGCTTCTTTTGCCAAGCTGCATCACCCGTGCTGCACGCTCCACACTCGTTCATGCAGTGAATTAAGAATTTTTTGGACAGAACTAGAGTTGGGGATTGTTGGAGCAGTGAAAAGATAAACCAAGATGTTTCTGGCTTTATTTTGTTTCCGTCAAGTTTGAATGAAGCCGATGATGTTTTACAGATGGAGTCTGTTGAGTTTGATGAGCGCAATAAAAAATGTTTCTGATTAAACAAAGCATCTCTCTGTCATGATCCTTTCCATAATGTTGTCAGACACTTCAGTGGCAAAAACGAGCACAAACAACAAGTGTCACCTGGCTTCTGTGTGGCCTCATGCACCTGGATGAGATGTCTGACAACGGGTCACACTGCATGCTCTGCATGTCTTGAACTTTTGTCTGCTTCTATTACAGTTACTTTTGTGGTTTGTAGTGATTTAGAGACTCAGTTTATAAAGTTGTGTTGCTCTGTAGACAGTAACACAAATAAAAAAATGAGCTGAAACTTGTTTACCGACCACTCCTTTCACTCCTACCAACCACCTGCACATGTTGTCCTGAGATGTTTCTTCAAGCTTCTAACTGTTGTATTCTGTAACTGTAATGCACACTGACTGACAAAGGAAAAAAAAACAAATGAAGAAGAAAGAAACTCAGTTGACTGAGGGGTCTCTGACTAAGGACATGAATCATGGACTATCTGGGCACAGCCTTAGTGAATAATTTCTCAGTTAAAAACTCAGCCTGAGTGCTTCTGCCACATGTTCAGATAGGAGTTATGGATGCCACGGTCCCACTGGTTAATGAACTTGTGACAACACTGGTGTAACCGATTACACCAGACATTTCACGAGATATTTGATTTTTTGATTTTTTTGATCTTTAACCTTAGATCTTTAGATCTTTCTTTTACTTTGAACAAAGCAAATGCTTAAGAGGTTGGTTCATCACTAAGTTGCCAGGTCTATCGTACAGCCTCCACACTGATCCCAACAGCTGTCGTTGTGTCATCAAATAATTGCAAGAATGGCTGCTACCACCTAAACCCAACATTCATAGATTCATTAATAAGGCCTAACACAAGTAGAGCTGGGGATAATTAGAGTGGATCCACAAAGTGGTTGACCTGAATAGACACTAATATAAAGGCAGTGGCACCAACTTGGTGATCTATCAGTTAAAAGCAGCTGCAGTTGAAAAGAGCAGAAGTACAAACATAATTTGCTGACAACAAATGTTTAAGTCCAAGAATAATTCATGTATGCTTTTAAGATTCATTTATAATGATGTATGTAATGATGAATAACGTAAAATCTTGTTTTCACCTCCTGTACCACTGATCAAAACTTCAGCCAGCTGGACTGTACAAAGACAGAAAATAATAGTTATCAAAATTCACAGCAGTAAGTTACATTTAAAAGTTTTACATTGTGATGTGGCTCATGCTGACAGCTGTCTCTCCACAGATCAACAGCTTCTCGGAGCTGGCCGTGGCCTCCATGCACAGCGTGTCATCAGTGAGCTCTCACACCTACGGCCTCGTCATCATCTTCGTCGCTGGCCTGGCTATAGGAAGCTTCATCACCTGGAAACTGAGCAGAGGGCACTGAGGCACACACACACTCTCACTCTCTCTCCAAACCTGTGACACATTTGTGTGTAGCAAATAATTCTACATGTTTACCAAATAGTTTGTATTTGACCAGACTGTAAAATATTTACCAGAGGGTTTATTTATCAGGGTTGGCAACGTCAGACAATGAGATGGTCAAATGTCTGACCCTCTCACACACTCTTGACTTTTCTACCCTCTCTAATGTTATTTATGCAAACGTAAGAAAGATTTTATTATTTTATCACGATAAACATGAGACCCCCCCCCCAAAAAAAAAAAAAAAAAAAAGGAAAAAAGCTCAGGAAGAGAAACAGAAGAGAAATTCCTCCAACCAGAATAAGATTACTGTCAGGACAATCCTGATGACAGGCTCATATGTTGTAAACTTGTAAATATAAAGAATATGGATACAGTATTCTCGTGAGTAGATCTATTGAGACTGAGAGCGAGCTGCCTGAAGGATGATTCTTACAGGTCTGAGGCCTGAAGTAATCAAACAATAAGGAACTACCTGAAAGTTTTAAGTTTTATACCAGCACACATAACAGAAGGACCTCAGGTGTCATATCACATGTGTAGATTTCACTTATTTCCTGAAGGGCTTCCATCAAGTTATGAAACAGTGGATTTCTTTTAACTTGAGACCTGATTAACAAAAGACAGATTTTTTCTATATCTGTCATTTCATATTTTATCCTGTATCTTGGGTAGAATTATAGTCAGGGAGAGCAGTTTAATCAGCAATAAACATTTTGGGGCTTGTCACACTGCATGTTCTTAGCCCTGGGGGACCAATTTTAACATTTTGGAATCATGCATTACTACTCTTAAACAACCTTCAGCCCCGCTTCACGGTGGCACGTTTAAGCCTGTTGTTTTGTTGATTTTTCAGGTGCTAACCCTGCTCCAGAGCACAGCCAGCAGGCCCTAGGCTTAAGTTATGGTTAGTCGGCTTTGAAATGTGGCCGTGTCCAAGCTTTCTTAGCCTGGGGTTAAATGAAGTGAGAAGCCCTTATGGGTGTCATTTCCATTCTGTCACATATAGCACAGAGCACTGCACAGCAGATATAAATTGCATTTTGATATGACATATATTTACACAGTTTACACTAATGACAAATGATGAGACATTCTGCCTGGCAAACCACCATCTCTTTTCTTCTTTTTACTTTCTCCTGTCAGTAAAATGTCCGGTAAACACGTTGACTGAATCATCTTTTTGGTTTTAAACCAGATTACTGTTAATCTTTGGGAAATGGTGCCTTTTAAATTGTAGAATCATGGTGTAAATGTGAATTCCTTCCTTCTTCCCAGTTTGCACAAATAAATGATGTGGAAGAATGAGTGTGAAATCTCCACCCTGTTCATGTTACTTTGTAATACCTGAAGTACTGTACATACTGTAGATGAAGAGAGGGAAAATTAAAGCCATCTTGTCTAAGTGTGACTTTGAGCAGTTGTTGTCTTTAGTTTGGTGGGTTTGATTGATTGCTCTGAAAAGATGGAGACACAGAAATCTCAAGGTAGTCAAGGATTACCATGATAAAATGTTCATCTTGAAGTTGGTGTTTTTCTGTCTGACAGTTTTGATGTAACCTCAATTCCAAAAAAGTTAGGACTGTACTGCAACTATAAACTAAAACATAAATTTAGCCCAGAGGACTTGAATGTCTATGATCTGAAATGTGGACTCATCAGACTGCAGCACACTTCTCCACTCTCTGTCAGTCCATCTCAGATGAGCTCAGGTCCAGAGAAGTCTGCAGTGTTTCTGGATGTTGTTGATATATGTATTTGTCTTTGCATGGTAGAGTCTTAACTTGCATTTGTAGATGCAGAGACAAACTGTTTACTGACAACGGTTTTCCAAAGTGTTCCTGAGCCCATGTAGTATCCTTTATACAGTGATGTGGGTCATAGTCATTCAGTGTTGGTTTAAAACCTTGGCCCATCCATGCTTGTGTATGACTGACCCTTTAATACCCAATCATGATCCTGACATGACCGTTATCAATTCAGTTTACCTGTGGAATGTTCCAGACTGGGGCTTTTAAGCATTCCACAACTTTCAGTCTTTTGTTGCTCCTGTCCCAATTTTTTGGAAGCATATTGCAGCCGTCAAAATGCTACATATAGTGTATACCATTTATCAGCTTAAACATGAGATATTTTGCCTTCATAATATACTCAGTTGTATATAGGTCAGAAAGTTTTTGCAAATCATTGCACTCTGTTTTTATTCATACAGAGTACCAACTTTAAAATGAATGCATTGTCTATTTATACCAGATTATTGTGGTGCTGGTTTGATCCTGTGCAAACATTCAGTGCACTACTGCAGACTGACATCAGTCAGGTTTAGCCTTTTACACATATGTGTGCATTGGTGTATTTTGCCAATTAATAACAGTAAATGTTAGTGCAGATATGTTTCTGAGTGTGTTTAGAAACAGTTACAGAGTTTGTCCACCAGAGAGCGCTGACAAAGTTAACTTGGACACTGACAAATTTCCCACTCCCACGTACATCTCTGGAAAAATGAAAAGAGCACTCTCACAAATGTTTCTTACATCAGCATCTCTACATGTGTGGCAGTCAGTCCATTCCAGTGTTTGTTGGATTCCAACAAAAGCCTCCTCATTCTACTTAATGAGACACTGATTAGATGATCACCTGAACCAAATCTTATTTTATGAGGAAGATTATAAAAACCACTGCTGTGATTAAAGATTGAGATTATCCCACCAATATTGATTTCTAAACTCTTCCTAAGTTAAAATATTAGTGTTGTGTTGTTAAATAATTAATATGAATGTCTTTTCTTTGCATTATTCGAGGTCTGAAAACACTGCATCTTTTGATATTTTGACCAGTTGTCATTTTCTGCCAATAAATGCACTAAATGACAATATTTTAATTTCAAATTTGAGAGAAATATTGTCAGCAGTTTATAGAATAAAACAAAAATGTTCATTTTACTCAAACACATTACCTATAAATAGTCAAACCAGAGAAACTGATCATTTTGCAGTGGTCTCTTCATTTTTTTTCCAGAGCGTATCTTCAACACAACTCTCTCAAAAGACAAATTAAAGGGATTCTTTTTTTGACAATATATTATTGAAGTTTTTTCAGACACATGATAGTCTGCAGGAGAAGACACAGAACTGAAATATCAAAGATAAAATCAAAAACAAATAAAGCAAAACAATAATCCCACAAGACCACATCTCCACCCTCACCCCCAAGGGCCATAATAAAAGCAATGGTATCAAAAGAGAATAAAAAAAAAACAGTTGGTGAAATAAACCCAAAATTTACACACATCAGTACATAGAAATTCAATTACATGTGTCTACACAGGTGAATATGTCAAACATATCTGATCATCTACCCACAACAGGCTGTGAAATATTACTCATGTAGCTCCTAAAATCAGAGCAGCGTTTGCCAAAGAGGAGTGGTTTTCTTTTGAGATTGAACATATTTTTGATTGAAGATATTATATCAACAATGATTGCTCATGTTTTCTGTTTAATAAAACAAATAAGAAAATATGTTTGTCTGGCTCTGTTAACAGTATTATTTTCATTTGCTTAGTTTATTTTTAAACAGTCACCCTATAGGTAGTCTGACTCACCGGATGCACATTGCTGATTTTCAAAATCTCCAGAAATCAAGAAGAACCTCAGAGATGCAACCACCATGGTGAAAACAGCAAATTAGCAGTTGGGACGTTAATGAACATAAACAAGCTTATATCTGTCACCTTTTCTTTTGCAGTGATGTAGTCATTTTAATACCAAAGTACCTTAGTATATAATACCTTGGTATATAATACCTTAGTACTGGTATTGTAAGTTTTTGAAACAGCACCCAGAACTAAAAATGACTGTATTTATTCAGTGTGCAGAGGCCTTTGGATAAGAGGCCAGAATAGATTGCAGTTTATAGTCTTTTTCTTCCTTCTGTCTGCTTCTTCTCTGTGTTTTCCTTTTCAAAAAGCCTTTTCCTTACACAGTGGATCAGATCAGCCTTGTTAAATGCTCTTTGAACTGAAATAGACCTGAGTCCTCCTCCTCCCTGTCATTTTCCTACATTCTCTGTGCTAAGAATAAGCTCTATCAAGTGCATGTGTGATTTGGCTTAACATAATTATACCCCACATTGCTACCTCTCTCTGTTTCTGTCTCTCCCTGCCCCTCTCACTCGCTCCCTGGTGTCTCCTGTGCTCCTATAAACGGTAGACAATTAGCAGGGAAGGGTAGTTTTATTAATTAGCCAGTAACAAGGGATGAGCAAAAGAGGGATTGATTGATGGATGGAAGGATGATAGAGGAGAGGTGTTGAGCTTGTAGAAAGTCTGATTGTACATATTCACTGCTGTTGAGGGGGTTGTAGTGTGATAAGGAACACATCAGAGGAATGCTGTAGACAACAATCAGTTGAAAAAAAATGACCTTCCTGACAACTTCATGTCACATTTTCTAAAAAGTCAAGGCTCCTGGAAAATGGAAGCTTGACAAGCAGATGAATCTCGTATTTAATTTGCTCTGGCAGATACATCTGTCCACCCTCCCATTCAGAGAGATTTCCACCTGTCCTGGATCTCTTCGACCAATCACAGCAGTTTCTTTAATGTGGGGTGGGTCTGATATTACTGACAGAGAGGCATCACCAAGCTCACAAAACTCAGATCTGACAGTCAAACGAGGCAGCACTGATCAAATTTGACCCAAGATTGTGATTCTTTATTGTCTGTCAGGGATGTAATGATACCAGAAACTCACAGTATGATAAAACCATGATATAAAGTCCACAATACAATATTTAAATATCCGTTAATGAAAAATAAATCTGATATGTAGAGCATTATTTATTTGTATAAAATTAGTTTTTCCTTTTAACTTAAAGTGGCTCTGATTTCCTTTTTTAATCTAACAAAATAAAGTAGGAGCCATAACCTATGCCTATGCAAAACATTGGCACGAATTGTCTCGTTTTTGCAATTACAAAACAAAAGTAATGTAGCAGTCAGTAGCAGCCATTTTATTAAATAAGATGCTAAATTAATACGATTATCTCATATAATATCATGATATATTGTCACTGCTTTTTTTTATTGGATTACAATATTTGATATATTGTGACATGTTTCATGACTATTTCTCTTATTGGTTGTAGGTCTGTCCAATTGCCTTCAGAGGCGTTAGATTACTGCTTGAACTTTTGAACTTTTCAGATTCCAGTTATGCCAGGCTATGAGAATTAACTGAAAAAAATCTGTTTCACAGTATAAAGAGACCTTTTCTACATTTATACTCTTCTCAATCACTTAAATGAGACCTCTGCATCTTGCAGTAGTTGAACTCAGACAAAGGTCTCCAGGCATAAAGGTGAACCTGTCACAATTTAATGTGATGCCATCCAGCAACGCACAGCATTGGCCATTCAAATTAACAAGCACACATTGCAGGTAGACTGAAACTATAAAGGGAAGAATATCTTGTCTGTATGTATGTGCTGTCTGTCCTTTTTATTTTCTTGACAATACTTCATCCTGTCAATGTATTGCTGAGGATCCCAGAGGTGCAGTGTTACATTTGGTGCACTTTGGCCAGATGGTGGCACTATAACAACAAAATCTACATTTTGACCAATAACTTTTGAACCACAAGCCTCAGAAACCTGTTTTCTTTATTTGTGGTACCAGATGAATCTATCTGCACAAGCCATGTTTTTCCAACATTGTGAATTTTGTCCAAATCTGTTTTATCACTACTACTCCTACAGATTTTGAAAAATTATCACCAAATTTGTTACAGAACATCCCTGAACCAAGCCGGAATAAGTTACTCTCTTGGATTTTTGATATTCTATACAATTTTGTTTTAGCTGACCATCAGTGTTTGCTTAAATGCTGAAGGAGGGGCTCACATTACAAAAAGTGTCATATCTTCTGAACACTTTGTGCTATTACAACCTCAGTTGGCAGATATGTGTAGATATGTCTGAGTGAGTGTTTGAGTGAATGTTGCCCATAGGTGGTGCTGTAACAGCATCATCTTAACTATAAAGGAAGAAATCTCTGTGTCTATCTGTATGTGTGTCTCTATATAAGTATCTTGAGAACTGGGCATCTGATCATCTTAGAGCTCAGCATGGAGTGTGAAGTCAATTGGATGGGCAGTTCTCAAGAATGCTGCAGGCAGCCATATTGCCATTCTTGACTGTGTTAAATGCAGCACTTTGTGGGGCAAGCAATCCACTGAACAGCCACATGCTCTGAACAGTCATACCCTGAATGTGCACTGCATTAGTACCCTATAATGTGACATGTTAAGCCTTCAAACTCATGGTCCTGTTATTCAAACCCTCCTGACTGGTACTTCATTTTCTGACATGTATCCAGCTGTACTAGCTAACACAACCTCATACCTACACAACAGAATAGGTTGATTGCTAATTATTGCCAAAATGACATGTTACCAGTAAAGAATACTGGCAGCGGCAGGCTTACAGGACCTTAACTACATTGCACAAGTCATGTGACATTACACAGGTGATTTTGTTGTAGACATAAAAGAGACATACAGGCTACTTTGATAGGTTTAGAAAAAAAATAAGTTAAAGTAACTGATGGAAGTGACGTTACTGAAGTGACAGAAGTCATACTTAATTAAACTTAAGTTACTGAGAACTTGAAATAACTGCTTTTACATTTCGTTTCACTCAGCACTCGAAGTCCAGTCTTTTGGGTGGTAGTCCTCCTCCATATGCAGGCTATCTTGCTACTTATACTTCTCCTGTCATGCTTAATATACCCACTTAAGGTTGCTGACTAACAATAAATATATCAGTCAAAATAAAGTGCATGCACATTTGACCAGCATGCTTGATTTTTTGTTGAGAATGTGCTGGTACTAGTACACTAAAACTGTGTCAATTTTTTAACTCAGTGCAATTTTCTGTCTAAATGCTGAGGTAACTCTGATTCATAGGAAATCATTTCAATACAAGTGTGAGTATCTGGCAGTATAGCAGGCGTAAGCAGGCGTCTGTTGCAGGTTTTAATTGCAGTTTCAATCAGTCATGGAAACTAGGCTTGAGGAATGTGAGGCTGTATGTGTGTGTAATTCCAGTAGTCCTTTTCTTTTTCCCTCTCTCTGTTTATCTGTGTTTATTCATTATTAATCCCTCAGCAGTGTCCTGCCCACCCCCCTGCTCATTTATTATGGCTGTGCAGTAGAAAAACACTGGTAGGGGCATCCTGTGCTACACGTAGGTCTCAGGTGATGTAACATGCCCTCTGGCAGCCATCTTGGAAATCCACAGCTCTTGAAAACATCCTCTGTGAACAGCTGGTTGCATGTCTTGTAACTTTAGTGTCTCAGCATGAAATCAACATTTCAGGAACAGAAAGGAAACTAACCAATAGTGCATTTTGAGAAGAAAGAAAATGTTAATATGTAGTTTTAATTGCCATCATTATCACAATATCTGACAATAAACACAAGAGGGAACACCTCTGCACCACACACTTGTGGACTGAACACAGCCGCATGTTGGTAAGACCTACAGCAGTATATGGTATATGACCCACAATAACAAATAAAGCCCATTGTCTTATTGTCTGTGAAACACCTGACAGAACTGAAGTGGAATCAACTCATTTAGAATCAGTAACTCAATGTAAAGTATTAGTTATTTAGACTTAATCCAACTAAATTTTTTTCATCTTGAGACAATTTCAGAACTTATAAACATGAATTCTTTTTGGTTTAAAGTCCTTTGCCTTAAAATGATGATTTGAATGAAATTATAGCTTTGTTTTCATGTAATCCATTAAAACAGCTACAAGGAACTTTGATTATGTGCTGATTTTGGCTAATCTGACAGATGCTTTGTTACACACAACCATCTGGGAAGTCGTCCATAGAAACTGTTTAGAAAAGGGCAGGTGCTTTCAAAAAGAACACTTGGCAGGTGATTGAATGAACCATCTGTCACATCTAACATGGGCTAACTTCAACCAATCAGATAAACTCACTGATCAAAGCTGAAGCTGCTCGGAAGTAGAGCGAAAACATCTTTTCCATTGATAAAACCCTTCAGTGTTGTTCTTTGCTCCTCTTTTAATGAAGAAACAAGTCAGAAACAAACCCATTTATTCATAATTATGTAAAGTCAGCCATGTAAGAAAATTACGTTAGACACTAAACTTACTCATCTGCAGGCTGAGAAATCAAAAGCGGGGTCACTGCAACATTACTCTTAGCACATCTGGACAATTTTTCATGTGCTCGAGTTCACTCACTTGCTGTACATTAGGAGCACTGTAATAGTCACTGTGCCACTGTGGGCAGCCTTATGTGTCTTTAGGGATGAGAATTGATAATATTTTATTAATACCATTGCCATTATCGATTCTGCTTATCAACACAATTCTTCCTCGATTCCTGATCAGTTTTCTGTGTGGAGAGAAAGTAGGCATACTGAACACTGCAGAAACCACTGACATAAATAAAAGTGGATGCTGCATCGTAACTTCCTCCCATTGCACAAAAAGTAAGCCAAAATATACTGGATACAAGTGCTGCCATCTTGCACTAGTGATGTCATTTGAAGCCAGGGTCTGTGCAGCAGTGTATGCCCTTGAGTTCCTGCCCATGTACCAGGCTGACTCAATCACCAACAGGGCTCAGCTGCCAGTTATGGCCTCAGATCCCCTTTTTATGCCATTAAATAAAAATCAAACTAATCAGAAAAGTAGCACTTGAGCAAACATTGGCCTGATAAGAACTACCTACAATGACAGAAACCATGTACTTGTTTTTTTAGTTTGGCCCATGTCCTATCTATTAAAACTGGGGAGGCAGGATTTATGACCTATTCTGCAGCCAGCTCCCAGGGGGCAATCAGATGTTCTGGCTTTACTTTTGGGGAACTCTTCCGTTGTCCATTTATATCAATGGTAGAAAGATAGTAGGAAAATGGACATGAATGTGTCCTGCACATCATCTCCTGAATCAATTGGATAATCCCAGTCACCCTCAGTGTTTGTTACAGTCTTATCTGGACCCAAATTTTTCCTTTTTGCGTCCATCATTTGATTAACATCTTTTTTTACACGTTCCATTTACATTGCCCATGTATGTTACAGGACACAGAACATCAGTAATCACACCATCCAGCCACTTCTCCCCTCCCCTTTATTTTGTTACAAGCACTGCCTGACCTACAGAGAAAAACCTCAGTTTTCCCTTTCTGACTGGTCTGGAAAACTCCCTGGTTGGAAATTCTGAGAAACCTCTGGTTTTACTAGACACAACCTAGTACGGACCTGTGTTTTCAGAAACAGTTCTGCTGGTGTTTTCTTGGTAGTTGTGTCTGGCATGTTTCTGTAAAAAATTTGCATTGACACAAGGGGGAGGCGGAGCCCTTGCGTACCTTAAAGGGCCCTATGTGACTTGTGAAGTGTGCATACAGGGCTGACCAGCTCTGATTATGTGTTATATTAAGCGTTACACCTGCAGTTTCAGTATCAAGTATCTCTTGTCTGTGGTTTACTGGCAGCTCCTGTTGGTGCTGATGTACAGCTTTCGGTGGCTTTTTTAAAAATTGTGGATGTCCCTGAGAATGAAATAGTTCTTCTTCAGAACAGGACACAGAGTATTCCTGCCCATTGGCGGCGTATTACTGCCTCTCTGTTAGACTCCAGTACTGTACAGTGACACACACGCAGTGCAGTCAGAACTACTGAAATTCACTAGTGAGATCAATTACTTAAGTTCAGTAGTAGTAGTGGGAACTGCTGCTTTAGCAATAGCCTCACAATTCTCTTGCATTGGGTGAATGCCCTCTGTATCAATAACATGTCCCAAATATAACACACTACACTGGAAAAAGGCACATTTTTCTCTGTTAACCCTGAGGTTATGGCCTGGTCTTTTTAGCACTTTTTAACACAGGTTTGCCGTATGTGTTTCTGTGTCCTGTCCTCTGATCAATATGTCATCCAAACAACAGATTACACAATCTGTGCCCTGCAAAACTTGATCCATTAACTTTTCAAATATGGCAGGTGCACTTGCAACACCATAGGGGAGTCTGTTTACTTGATACGGCCCTTCATGCATGTTGATGGTCAAATACTATTTAGTGTTCTCATCTAACTCTACTTGCTGATAGGCTTGTGACAAATCAAGCTTTGTGAATTTCTCACCATTAGCCAGTTTTGTGAACAGATCCTGTGGTTTTGGTATGGGGTACTGATCTACCTCGAGCCATGGGTTTATGACACTTTTATAGTCCCCATGTGTCCTCACTGACTGATCTACTTAAGGGATATAACAGTTGGTGCAGCCCATTCACTGTATTGAATAGGCGTGAAAACCCCATCAGCTTCCATTTTGTTTGGCTGGGATTCTACTGCCTCCCTCAGTGCATAAGGTACAGAGCGTGGTTTACAAAACTTTGAAATAGCCCTTGGTACCACATGAAGCTTGGCTTTGATCCCTGTCCCCTTCCCTTGACTGGGCTGAAACATCTCTGAATATCTGTCACATAACTCTTCTACACTCTCAGGTGCTACTCTGTTCACAGAAGACCAATCCAGTTGTAACCTTTTAATCCAGTTTGTAGGCATTAGCTGTACCTTCTTAAACCTGCGTTTGTACAGTTTTTCTGATATCACATATACTATTGCTCCTGTATCTACTTCCATTTTTAACCATTTCTCATTCACTTTTACATACACATAGTATGGTTTTTCAATTTCTGCATCACTTTCAGAACAATTGTCCTCACCTTCGGTTTCAATAGAACAGTTCAACTCCTTTGGCATTACCTGCCCGGTACTTGGTAACAAAGTCCAGTGCCGGTTTAGTCTTTGGTGTCCCTGCTTTCTGTCATTTCGGCTTGAGATGCTGTGTGACTCTGTCTGCGGTGAGGGGACATCCTCAGGCGGACCGCTGGGAAGACTGGCTTCTTTCACCACTGTTTCCCGCACCTTACTCTGGTCACTGCCATCTGCCTGGGCTGTGGTATGCAGGTGCTTGGTCCACTTTGTCTGCTTTTCTTTCTTCCATTTGGGTTAGGAACAGCAGGCCTTGGCTGTGTCCTTTCATTTGACATGCCTGGCATTCCACCTCTTTAAAACGGCACTCGTCCGGTGTCTGTCCTTTGCCAGCACATTGGTAACCATGTTTCCCTGAGTTGGTTACCTCCTTTTTCTGCGCTGCCACATTGGAAGTGGTGTTAACTTTGACAGACTTGTTTAACAGCTGCTATGCATTTTGCTTTGTCACTTCGTGTGCAAATCCCATCTCATAAGCTCCTGCCAGCATCAAGTCTTTAGTATGGGCTGCATTCAACATTTGGTCGCGGAGCTCCGTACTTTTAACTCCGCATACAAATCTATTTCTTAGAGCAACATCTAAAAATGTTCCAAACATACACGTGGATGCTAGTTTGTCTTTGAGACAAAATGTGTGTGCAGCAGGTCAATTAACTCTGCTAGCTTCTTTTCGGATGGTTTCAGTGGCACACAGAAGTCCATCAACAAGGTGTGGTTCTTTTTGCCCACGATAGTCAGAAAAATGGCATTTGACTTCTCATCTCCATAAGTCATTTGCTACGAAGAACTTTTCTAACCTTTCCAAATAGGCTTTGAATCCTTCTTCACTTTCATCAAAGTGAAAGTCTTCACTTTTTCTGAATGCAGCCGCCATTGTTGCTTCTCTCGTCTCGATGGAGTTTCTAGTTGCAAAAAACTCTTTTCACTTGGAGGACATCCCATCCTCATTGCCAAAATTCTGTTGTGTCTCAGACCATAGTGGAAAAAATTTGTAACCAGTGAAAAATGGCAGAGGACGACTTGGTGCAACAATATGGCTTCGTTATTAGGAGCAGGTAAAACAGCGTCTGCTCTTGAGCAGCTCGTGGTGCACACCACACTGAAAAAGCACTCTAGTGCCTCCTGTAGGCAGCAAGAAACAACAACCTTAGCGCCCCAACTCAGTACCAGCAGTAACACACTACATGCTTCTCATCTTACACACACCACAGTAACCAAGTGTAAAGTATCAAATTCATGCTCTTCCTGGGATTCATAGAAAGATGTTTCAGCATATTGCTGGTGTTTTCACCCTTACTTGAAATGGTCATTTTACAGACATTAGAGCCAGCATCATTTACATCTTTTTCTGTGAAATGAAGCCACACTTTGGACTGTCACATGAGTTTGACATTATTGTTTTGCAATGTGCAACTGTCATCCATGCCAGCATTGATAGAAGGAATTGATAAGCTTGGAAGGACATGATTTCAAAAGAAATTTGAATGGGTTCTGGACTGGAACTTCCAATGTTTTCCCAGGCCAGATAATATGTAATCCCTTCAATGAATTCTGGGTCTACCCTGGGGTCTCCTCCCAGTGGGACGTACCCAAAAAACCTCCAGAGGTGCAGAATCTCCCAAACAATGGAAGTGAATGGTTACCAGTTTTCAAATTTAAAAACAACAGAATGAAAACATGAGATGCCTCCATACTGCTGTTCCATCACAACACACATACCCAGTTCAGACAGTGTGTATGTGCATGTGAATGTGACTCCAAGCTAAGACTCTACAGTCAAGATTCAGGCTAATTATTCAGTCTCTAGAAGAAACATGCTTGTTATTATAGCATATCAATTTATCTTACAAAAAATGTCTCAAATAGAAGACATTTAACCTCCAACTGTTTTAAAAAATTGACTATGATTTCTCTTTTCAGTGTTTCCTCTCCTCTCCATATTTCCTCTCCTTTTTAAACTTGAGGCATGTCCTGAACTGTCATCTTTTATTGCAATTTTGGGAAACAAGAAGAGGGAAGAGAAGAGAGGCAACATATGAGGGGAGCAGAGAGGAAACAAGGAGGTCATAGAGGGCACACGGACAGTAGGGGTAGAGAGAAGAGGAGACAGAGAGGGGAGGAAGGAGGGGAGACTGCAGTGTTTTGGTCTCCTGCAGTTCTGTCTTTTGGCCCTTAGATGTCCCTGTGTACCACACTGCAGTATAACAGATCCAAGAACAGATGCAGAAACTGCACTGCACAGTGTGTGTGTGTGTGTGTGTGTGTGTGTGTGTGTGTGTGTGTGTGTGTGTGTGTAAGAGAGGGTGAGAGAGACATTCAGGTACAGACTCTCTCTCTTGCTGTAGCAACAATGCAGTTTTATGCCCTTGATCTTCCCTCCAACACTGATGTAATAGGTGCTTTCTTTCTTTCTCTGTTGACAAGGGAATGCTTCAGCGTTTTGGACAAATACATTTATTTTGTATTTCTGACAGAAATGAGAAGATGGATGTCAATCTCATGTCTTTGTGTTAAGTACAGAGCTGGAGTCAGGACCTGGCTAACCTAGCTTAGCATAAAGACTGGAAGCAGGGGGAACAGTCAGCATGCCTCTGTCCAAAGAGAAAAAAATACACCTACCAAAAACTAATTCACGTTTTTATCTCATTAGTTTACTGCTTTCAAAACCAAAAATGAAGACACCTGATACTTCACTACATCAACCCCCCCTTAGTTACCATTGCACCTGCTAGAACTTCATGTTCTACCACAGCACTCATGCAGCAGTAGCTTCTAAATTAATTTTATTGGAAAGACCAGACTGGTGCCAGTTGCTTGTCAGAAGGGCACATTCAACCCGACTATTAATATTTTACAAAGTAGTAGTGCACAAAAAATGCATTATATTATGCATTATATTTTGGCAAATAAGCACCATTCAAATTGGCCAAATTAGCCATAGCAGTTTCTGTTTGCAATGTATCCATATATTTTCAGACTATTATCATTGAATTACTGTAAAATTGAAGAAAACCAAAAGATTTAGCATTAACAAAAATGTAGCGGAAAGGAAATTCCAAATATTGTGTTTGCACTTGCCTGAGGTGAAAAGGTTGATATTGCTAAAAAACCTAAATGCCACAAAATGTGCTAAATTTCACTGAACCTTGACCAATAAAAAGATGGCTGCAGATTTTTAAGGGACCTTCTAATGATGAAATGATGATGAAATTTGTCCTGGACTCACTGCAATGCAGGGCGCAGAAAGTCAAAGCACAGCGCTGCAACCACTACTTCTTGTCTGCCTGATACACACATGGCTGAGCTAACTTGAGCGCTGGATTTAGTTAAGTTCATTATGGTTCACAAATCTTTTAGCCCGACCTGACTGTTCACATTTCACCATGCGTTATGTTTACTAGCGAGATTGTGTCTGTTTGTAATGTTGTGCTATAGAGTTTGGGGAGCCCTGAAACACTTTTCTTTGATTGTTTTAGACCATAGCCCTTGATGTTGTTACAAAAGTTGTACAAAAGATAAAATGAACACTCTTGCGACATCCTGCATGGGTCTTCCCTTCAAGACTCAACTATCAACCGTCTCTCCCTCCTCTGCTTGTGTCACTTCCAATCGTATGTGGTCTTTTCTGCCTGCGTCATCACATACAGCTGTTATCTTGTTGGTTGCTATTTGAAAGGTCAAATTTCAAATTATTTGAACTGTGAGCGCAGCAGTTGGTGGCAGATCCGAGAGGGGTGCCATGCTGAGGGTAAGAAAGGGTAGGAAAATGAAGACACAGCCAGCATGAAGCGTTTTCACAGCTGATCATGTGTCGGGACCTTTAGTTATTTTTTAGGCGATGCGTTATTTCGTAGACAAATGCAGCTGTTGATTTTGCTGACTTAGAATGTCAGCTGTTGCTGGTAGATTTTATCAGCTATAGCTAGCTAATTAAGCTAACCTTAACTTAATGAGATGATTGGAAAACAGTCACAGACTGTCTGATGATTTGATTTAAAAGAAGAATCTGTTAGAGTCTGCATTACAAATAATGATGAGTTGATCAGATATTTCACTCTAATACAAGCCAGTCTTAACTTACCTGCCTGTATATTCAAACAAGATGAAATGGCATTTCAAGAATATCTGTCTTCCATATAATGACATATTTGAGGGTAAAATCAGATTGGCGGGCGGACATAAAATTGGGAAGCATGTCATAAAAAAACATGGAAAACATACAATGCTGTAACTATACACACTTTTTACACTTATATTTTGACTTCTTGCACTGCTGGCACAGCTGAAACTGCAACTACGCTTACATGACAATTTTCAAATGACTTTTACTTGACTGTTATATATAGATATATTCTCAAACTGACCATTTTAACATTATACTGTAAATATGTGCAAACATTTTCATGGACTAAACAATGTCCAACATTTATAAATTGTATCTGCAGCCAAAACAGGTGCACAAGACAGACTTTTAGTTTCCATGTAGGTGTGAGACTAAATATACAATATGCATGAATTATATATTCGGTATGCCTTTATACTTGACATACATTAAATAAACAGAAGTGTGTGCTGCTTCATTCTGCAAAACTAACTTCACCGTCCACATTTCACAAACCATGCTGTAACCCAATGGTTCCCAAACTGGGTGTAAGGCCTGTCTGGCGGGGCATACAGCCACAGCTGGCAAGTGAAACAATGTTAAATGAATAGGATTCACAGAGGAGAAATGAACGAACAAGAGTCTGCTGATGCTATCATGCTAAACTTTATTTCACCGTTAATGACGATAAAAATTGTTGCGTGGGGTGGCGGGAATTTTATCTGGCTTCTGAACGGGGTCGTGCCGGTGCTAGAAAAAGAGAAGCAGTACTATAGCCAGAGATGCTGCTTCCAGTCTTTATGCTAAGCTAGGCTAACCATGTCCTGACTGCAGCTCTGTACTTAACACAGACTGAGGATCAGAAATGATTCTGATCTTTTCATCTCATTCCTGAAAGGAAAACAGTATTTGAGTTTCAGTTATATGAGTATTTCTTTAAAATAAAAATCTGCCAAGCTCTCTCTGTTATCAGCCAATCAATCAATCAATCAATCAATCAATCAGGCTTTATTTATATGGCACTTCATACAAACACGAAGTGCTTAAAACATCAGTCTACCACTTTCTCTGTAATTATAAAGACAGCTCTCTCTACCTTCTGTCTTTCTTTGTAGCTGTGGATGCTGGACACTGCTGCATTTTTCCCATCTTCTACACACACACACACACACACACACACACACACACACACACGCACACACACACGTATACAGACATTTTTTGCTGTTTTTTATTTCGCAAAGTCAGCACACCAACCAATTTCTCATAGTCTCTTTCTCCCATCTATGTCCCCCTGTCCCTCTTATCTCACAATTACAGTTTCACAGAGTGGACATTAAACCTGCCGCTCAGCTCTGAATGTCCAAAGATCCTAATTAGAGATGCAGTCGATGATTCTGGAGAAACATGATGGATTGTTGAGTGTCAATCCCAGGTCAACACATATCAGTCCCATACCTGGGAACAGTGGCGGCTGGTGAATTTTTCTCCAGGGGGGTATAGTGAAAATCAGGCAAACATCTAAAGGTATCACACCAGTGTATTTTAATATACGAAAAGGGCCTTTATTTGTACTTGCAGATCTAAATGAACATGTTTTATAACCTAATGGAACTTGCTTTCTTAAGGTACATTAAGGTACTTCAAATTGTGCAAATCCTTTCTAATAATTATATTTTATTTTACAATTTATACCGAAAGACTAAAGTAAGCGAAATCTGATACCACAAACCTTCAGACAATGAAAGAAAAATAATGACCACACTAAAACCTATTAGAAAATAACAAGATTTAAGAATAAATAAATTAATTAATAAAAAATTGCCATCTTGTGGC
The DNA here is from genome assembly GCF_056507025.1 of Lutjanus erythropterus. Taxonomy (NCBI): domain Eukaryota; kingdom Metazoa; phylum Chordata; class Actinopteri; order Lutjaniformes; family Lutjanidae; genus Lutjanus; species Lutjanus erythropterus. Next base: position 34,167,702 of record NC_139335.1, on the reverse strand, counting down.
TTAAAATTTACTTTTTGTACATAAATTCTTCCTGAGAGAAGTAATGTAACTAAGTGCATTAACTCAAGTACTTTACCTAAGTCCAATTTCGAATTACATCCATATTATATTACTTACTACAGTTGTACTTAACTTTTTTACTCCACTACATTTACCTGACAGGCATAGTTACTAGTTACTGAGACGCAGCATTTTACTGCACAGTGGTTACTTTTACTTTTCATAAAGAGAACAGCTGATAATGTTTACATACTTAAAGAGCAGATTGCAGGTTAGAGCCCACTTTTAACCAAAGTTTAGAAAAATAATGTAGGAGTTCGTTTTTTATTAAAAATATACTTATAGATACATTTTTTAGGTTTTGGGGGTCAATTTTTGACAAATTTTTACTTCCGCATGTGAAAATGCTTGACCAGAAGTGACATAACGGGAGGGAGGGTCTTCAAGGGTGTTCAAGGGTCTCCTTGAACAATAGAAAAATGATGGATCGCGATCACAATTCCGACACGGAGGAGACTTTTAACGGTCAAAACTATTCATATGACGGGCCACAGCCCTACAATTATGAGCCTGTTGTGCGTCCCAGAGAGCAGGGAGAGACCAGGGGGAGAATGACTGGCCAAAGGAGGGAGATTGAGCTGTGGTGTCAGGAGAATCAGTGGAGAGTAGGGCAGGTGTCCTGGTGAGAGAGCGGTGCTAGCTTATACACGTTAGCTGAGGACAATAATACTGTGCTCACGTCACAATATCGTTCAGAATACTATCATGAATCCGGCAATAAAATAGTATTGATCATCTAATACCAGCAGCAGTATTGATACTTACCATAAACTACTAAACTCGGAGCATGGACCTCTCCAGGCCAACACACATGAGTATGTTTAGGGTACAAATAATTTATTATTCTTAGTTTTTTCACTTATTCCTACTGTATGTGTATTACTGAGATTGTAGTGGATGGTGGTGGTGTATAAGGGTACAGTATGTTGGAAGGTGTTCTTAATATTTGGTTCACTCTATTATCATATGATAAGGGAAAAATAATAGGAACACACTGTCAATATAAGGCAGTCTAATACACCACCATCATTTAGTACAGCCTCAGTAATAAAGTAGAATTATCACCTTCTCTGCAAAGTTAACATACACTGAACATATATAAACTTAATAAATGTAGAGCTGCTGTATAGCATTGAATTGGATTGTACAGGTTATCATAATTAGCCAGTGACTGTAGACATGTTACACTACCTGATGAACGATGAGAAGGTCTGAGGTTGCATTGTGAGCCACAGTGAAGCACAGATGACTGAGGAGCCAGTGGAGGAAAATCCTCTTGCTCTGTGTCAATTTGTGCTGCTTCCCTGGCCGTAGCTCCCTCTTCACCATTGCTAATGTCTCCCAAGTCCTTATAAACATACACACGTTATATTATCAAAATATTTACTGTGCAAACAACATCTCTGAGCTCTAACTAAACTTGACAATTATGCTGCTAACGCTAGCAACGTTAGCTAGCGCTTTCCACTTCTACCTTATTAGCTTGGGGGGTTACAAGCTAACGCTGTACTACAACAACCTAAACATATCCCGTTGCTTCTCATAACTGAAATCATTATGTTAACTAAGTTGGTAATTATGAATTGTTAGAAAATAGCTAATACTTACAGTGCACAGCTCACGTTTTCTTCGAGCTGAGTCTCTGTCCGATCCATGTCCGTGTCTCCCGCCAGCGGCAAAACCCGAAGATGCTGCTGATAGCAGTCCTGATGAAAGCGGGTGCACCGAAGGAACCGCGCCAGGTCTAAGTCGCACCTGGTTCTTGCTTCGGCATCCCATGTTGAACTCCATCAAATCGCTGGAATGATAATCCTCCAGTCTGAAGTGAGCACCACACACGCGTTTTTCGTAGCTGACACGGCGGTGAAGTCTCGTCTCTTCAGGTGCACAAAACGCACCCAGGCACGGAAGACAGCTCCGCTTTTTTTCCTGTTCTGAAACCGGTGGACCCGATGTCCTGACAGGCTGGAGTTTGTGCAACCTCCACACACGCAGTAATTCACCATGATAAACCAAGATAAACTACTGAAAACACACTGACTCTCTATAACACGAGCGCTCTGACTGATAACTACCTTCTCGCCACACTATACTATTGCAGCAGCTAGCTTATAACTCCCTCACGTGACGTAATATGACGCGATCTTGAAAAAAAAGAGGAGTTATATTTGCTTCACTCCAGTCACTTTTTCGGTTAAATTTGCACCCTTGTGAGCTGAAAATCATTGTAAATCATTGCTTAACTTTTCAAATGGTAAGTTTTGGACAAGATTACATATACATGTGTAAAAAAATATAACCTGCAATATGCTCTTTAAGAAAAAAGTAAACTAAAATGCAAGTCTTTTACTTGTAGTGGAGTATTTTCACAGTGTGTATTAGTGTTTGTACTGAACTAAATGATGTGACTACTTTATCCAGCACAGCTCACCTGTCTGAAGATCACCTGGTTCCAGTGTGAGTCTGAGTTCCACTGTCACTATGTTCTCCACAGAGAGTTTATCATCTTTCTCTGATTGTTGTTGCTTTATGATGTCGGCTGATCAGGTTCTTTAACTCTGAGCTTCTCTTCTAACGTTCTCTTCTCAAGACACGTTGTTTTTGGTGACTTACGTCTCCATTGTAGCAGCTGACGCACTGAATTCCTCAAACTATCACCACATCTCCCTCTGCTGTATTAATTATCAGCTGTAGATGGAGCCAGTCGCTCTCTGCTGCCACCTAGAGGTTGACGATGTGTAAACCAGCAGCATTCAGATGACTGCTGAGGGTGCAGGTTCTGTGCTTCACCAAGCTCCTATCTCTTGTATTGAGAAGATCAAACTGCACATGTACAACTTATAGTGAGAGTAAATGGGCGGAAAAATTGCACAACCAAGCCAGAAACATGTGACCTATCTGTAACTTTGGACATCTTAAAACATTTTTAACAGCACGTTTTAGTGCAGAGGATACATTTTACTCACTAACTACACCTTATTGTCATTGCTCACTTAAAGAAAGATATAGTATACATTTTAAAGTAATTAAGTCTTCTTCACTGAAGTTTTAGGATGTGGGGAGAGGTGGGACAGCGTCCTAGTGCCCTCTATTGACCAGCCACCACTGCCTGGGAATGAGATTCAACAATCAGCTATCTTTCTCTGGAATCACTCCACTGCACTTTTAAAGAGATTGATTGGTCTACAGGAGTGGTTGGTTGCTGTTTGTTGGCCAGTTCTCCCCTGCTCAACCAGCAAGAGAGAGGAAGAGAAAAAGAGCAGCGGTGGTAGAGTGAGTGAATAGAGAGAGGGAGCAGCATTACTGGGAACAGAGTGGTTAATCACAGATAAAAGCTTATTTTCTGATTGTTTCGCAGAGGTTCTTGTTGCAGTGTTGTGCTCAGGCTGCCTTGTGACAAAAGCAGAGGTAGTGTGATGTCCACATACTTTATTTTCTGGCAGAAAGGCTCTACGGAGCATTAGAATGAAGTGTTGTTTTTTTGTTTTTTTTTTTCTTTTCTTTTCAAAGCTGCACTTGGGTTTTGTTTCTATGACAGCAATACCTTGAAAATTCCTATGACCACTATTGGTGCACAGTCTAGTACCACCCCTATTCCCCTATTCTTCTACTGTCGCTGGTCTTTATTATTTACTCATATTTGTTTGACATTTTGTTCACCAGAAGATGCTCTCATGAGGCCTTTTTCCATACACATGTGCCTCGTCAGCCCAGCATGGCGTGGATTTGCATTTGGGCTCTGTTTGAAGGTGTATCTTGAGTTGAGTGGCTGTAAAAATCAGGTTAAGCACATTTCATCTCTGATAAATCCTTCACAATAAAAGCCCTTTTTTCATTTAAAAGCCTTTATTGTAAAGCAGCAAAATCAGGACATTTGGAAAAATTGGCAGTATTTTAACACAACTCCTATCCAGCTGAAAGTGAGCATGAAGCAGTAAAATAAAGCAGAGTCCTGATAATACAAAAAGCACCAGTACCAGGTACACCTTCTCGCTCGCTTTCTTTTACCCACAATGCTATCTTCTTCTCACTACTCTTTTCATTTTCTATATCTGTAATGATGTCATATTCTCATATTTACCTTTAAATAAAAATCTGAAATTTTATTAGAAATTTCAGTATTTTGACAACAGTAGTTGTGGTTGGCTGTTGTAAAATCCCCATGTTAAAAAAATATGCGTGTGCGTATCCAGTTTATATACACACACACTCCCTTGATGCAATGTCAAAGAAACACAGGAGTCTCTAGGTTGACTTTGTCTCATCCTGTCTATGTGTGCACGTGTCCCGTCCTCTATCACTCTCATACTGCAAAGAGCTCCGTAGCTCCTTAGTCAGCATGTCAACTTAATTAACTGAGTGTGTGTGTGGCTGTGTGCGTTTACATGTGCTAATGTATTGTCCATCTTTGTGAGGGTTTGTGCACAGTGTTGTGTTTGTGAGTGTGTGTGTTTGTGTGAGGCATGTGTGTGAAGAAGGGTACATGTGTTGGGAGAGTGACAGGAACAAACAGCCACGACCTCCCCACCGGTCATTCCTAGTTACAAAAAAATTGGGAGACAGCATGAGAGAATGTGTGTCACAGCAGGGTTAGAGAAGAAACTGATTACTTACAGTAGTACATAATGTGATATTGGGTTGCATTCATATGCAGTGAATAGTTGTAATTCTTCTAGTCAAAAAATAAATTACATTTTTTATGACATATTCAAATATTGTGTGCTGCAAGTTAAGATAGTGTTTATTAATGTGATGTTTTAAATGCAAAACTCACTTTTCCATTGCTTTAGCACTTGTATTTGGGAATCTGGGTTGTCTACCAGCCCACAAAATGTGAAATCAAACAACCCAGTAATTTTTTTGTGGTCTGCTTAGATCTGAATACACGGGATTCAACATGCTGTTCAGGATTTGCTCGGCTTCTTACGTAATTCTTTCTCAGAATGCTCCTAATTTGAATATCTCCTCCCATGCTTGACAACCACCTTCGCGAACGTCCACCATTCTTTTTTGCCGCAAGCATCAGGTAACCAGACCAGAGAGCACAAGTTATGTCTAGGTGGAAGAAGCATGGAAACTGCTCTGTTGTTGGCTGCACCAAGCAGCACAACTCGCTACATTTGCTTCCAACCTCAGTGGACAGAGCTGAGTGGATACATTTGGGTCGCTAAACGCCTTGGAAAACACACTTCATTTAAACTCGACAGAAAAACATGTAAAACTCAACAAAACCATGTTTGTTACAACAACAATTACCAACTCTGGTTTGGTCAAAATAAATCCTCACTTTACCGTGGGGAAGGAGTTTAAAGAGTCTGACTCTGCAGGCTGTTTTCTTCTCGCTCGTCACCCAGCTCAGCGCACTCATGGTCAGCTGAGTGAATGTGAACTTCACTATTGGATGAGAGCGCGGTGCAGAGCAGAGGCTGTCACTCTGCAGACTATTACATTAGCAAAATAAAATGTCAAATATTGCCCTAAAAAAAAAAAAAAAAAAGCAATTGGTGATGCCCATCATCGACAGACGCTATAGTCGTCCAATCACCCAACCCTAATCTTATTAGAACTCTAAAATAACGTGAGAGTATAGATGTCCATAGTTAGTCTTTGGAGAGATTTGCATGAAAAATATGATTTGCTGTTAAGCCATTTCCTCCCCCCATTGTTGAGGAAACATTTGTGTGCCTTACCTACAGCCTTTGAGCCTGAGGTTTACTGTTGTAACATGAACAGATTCATGACGTGAACGTTACTTGCATTTATTTGCCATTTGCCAAAAACATAGTACTGGATTACCGGTACATCAGTAACACACTACACACTCCAGTCACTTGTGGTAGGTTGTGAGCGATTTTACCACCACAATTAAAGACTGTATGACATTGAGTTATTGACTGACCATTCTGAAATGGCCTGGTAAAGCCTTGGTTCTCAGACTTCTTCGGGAACTTCGTCTTGCTCAGAGTCTGACTCTGGTTCAAACATGTATGGTTGAACTGATGTGTCCTCTCCAGCAGCCATGTTTCACCCAGGGCCGACACTCAACAGTTGTCATGGCACAGTACTCCTGTTGGCACACCCCACGTAAGAAGTGGGTGGAATTAGCAGTGGCTTATTTGCATTTAAAGGAACAGGCACTGAAACCAACTGATGTTGCCTTGAGACCTCAGGGACCTGTTTTGTAATTATAATAATATCTTGAGACTTAATTTTGTCTTTCTCCTGCCGTCACCATTACCTTGCTTTTTTACAAAGCGCCTGGATGATGTATTTTTGCTTTTACATCAGTCCCAGTTGAGAGCGGGTACTGTGATTGGTTTCCTTCTGTGAGAAACACAGCGTGTGGTCATTTGCATTTTAGAGTGACAGCCTTCCTAGAAATGTAGTGGAGTCAAAGTTTCCAACAAAACAATTACTCAAGTAAAGTAGAGATACTAATAAAATTTATTTAAGTACAGTTGGGTTTTTCAACAGCCAATCACAGCACAGGGGGTTTATGCAACAGTCAATCACTACTAGTACTGTCAGGATACTGGAAATTCTCATTGTTATATGACACCTTGAAAAATATCAATGCCATTTTTGATATCACCAGGAAAATATTTACTCAACACTGAGGCATAAAATTGTAGCTTTTTGCCTGAAGATTCATATAATGAGCATATAACATGACAACAGATAAAACAAATGAGAAGAGTGGTGAGAAGAAGTTTCAATAAAGGGAAGAGTATTGAAGCATTTCAAATATTCTGTAACAATATTTCTCAATATATTGATATTTCTGACATAAAAAATGCATGAAAAATAGCAGTTATACCCTAAGGACCTCTGTCTCACTTCCTGTTTTAAAGAAGGTGGGTATACTGCTCACGCACTGGTTACCTTTCTATTTTTTGACAAATTCATGAAATAATATTGCAATCAGTGTTACATCTGACAAAGTGGAGGACCCGAATGCAGACAATAGTTGGCGGAGAGGAGAGTTCAAAAGATATTTAATCCACAAAAGGTCAACAAAACTTACAGGAAACAAGGCAGGTGAATCCAAAAAAACAGGTCAGGAGAAAAAAACCCCAAAAAACCATACACAAGACACTACACTAGGGAACACTGGTAAGCACGGACACAAGAACAAGTGAATGAACCAACAAAGAAAGGAGGACAAGACACAGGATTAAATACACTAGGGAGGGGAAGGAAAACAAGACACAGGTGAGGGCAGTCAAAGACAGGTGAAACCAATTACTGAACACAAAAGGCGGGAAAACAGACAAAGACAGGAAGTAAAAACAGGACACATGAGGGAGGACCAGACACTACCAAAATAAAAAAGGAAATCAACAAAAAAACCAAAACCATGACAATCAGATGTGTCTCAACCATAACATATCAACCCTGTAGTCCTTCTAAATCAAAGTTTAATAAGAGTTATTGTTCAAAATGTGTATTTTGATTAGCATTAAGAGAACTCTGAGCAACTTTAAAAAATTAAATGGCTGCTCACTATGACTATGCTGTGAAATGAAAAAATGCAATATTTGTGCTTTTCATTCGGTAGAGTTGTGAGGAAGAGACGCAAGGACAGAGGAGACGAAGTTGTGAAATGAAAAATCCTCGGTTCCTTTTAGGATCAGTCTGAAGCAACAACAGTTACTGATGATGAGCTGATAATAGCTGTATCAGCTGCCAAACTGACTGATACGAATGTCCATAGAAAGACTTGTTTAAAAAAGTGAACAATTTCAACAACTTACAGCATTCATTTAGAGCTGTGAAGTGTTTAAAATATGTGATTATTAATTGTCATCTAATATTCTTTTTAAAGCTTCAAATTTCTATAGGCTACAGATCAGTGTTATTTTTTTTATTTATGTACTTGCATTATTGTTATCTGCACAATAATACACACACAGCTGTGTAAGAATCTATGTTGATTTTACTGTGAAATAAAAAAAAGACAGACTGCTGCTTTTTGTGATGCCACAACTCTCTGCAGTGAAAGGACGCTGACACATGACAGTGCATTATATCACATCTAATCATGTCACTGTGTTGTATTTTATTATCTGTACATCTGTGTTCATGACACTGCATAGTAAGGATGCCACAGCAGGCATTTTCCCTGATTAGTTCATTAAAAAGTGTGTGAGACTGATCCCACAGTAATAATCTCTGAATCATCACTGTATGAAGCGACTTTTCATCTTGTTTGTGTCATTATTCAGGACATGCGGTGATTTGCAGTCGAATAATACTAATAATGCTTATAATCAGCTATTTCTTCATGAGCTCTTGGTGACACCAAAGGACATAAAATATTCACATCAGAATCATTACAGTGCTGCAGAAACTTGAATTTGAACTTGAATTTGATTTCCCTGCGTGGGTCCTGATGATGCAGGATGACAGTCATTGGAACTGTCCAATCAACATCACTCCTCTTGATATGAATTGAAGACTTCTGTGTAGGACACACCTGTGTATCCTTGCTCTGAGCTCTTCGTCTTCCTCCAGGTGCATTTAAACTGTTGGAAGATCCTTCATCATGGTGGAGAGGAAAAGACATCCGGGTTAATGGAGGAGAGAGGAGACGAGGAGGCAAAATTCAGTGTAATGAAAAGCACCCTTTGGCAACTCTGTAAGATGTCTTGCTTAAATAAAAAATCACTTGGAGATTGGGATATTATAAGTTTTAATAACCAGTACTTTCATCTTTCATCAAAACACCTCAAAATACATTTTTGTCCCCATTCTCAAGAGTGAGTGTATTATTTTCTGTTACATTCATCATTGTAGTTTTATAGCACATGCACTCACAGCGATCCACTCCTCAGTTTTTCTGAGAAATGACCAAGTCTAGAGGGCAGGAGAGGGGAATGAGAGGCAGAGGAGAGGAGGAGAGGGAGTACAGATGGAGAGAAAAGCTGCTGAAAGGAGAGAAAAGAGAGCAGAGATGAGATAGAGAGACTGGGTACAGTAGAAGAGGGGAAAAGACCAGAGAGTTCAACTGATCTTCACATTTGATTCATGTTCTTATGGAGGGCATGATGAGGAAGAGGAGGAGAGAGTCTCCCAGTGCAGAGGGGATGATGGGTGAGAGGCTGGGAGGAAGAGGATGAGGAAGGTGAGAGAAGACAGAGATGAGATAGAGAGAGAGCGAAGGAGAGATAAAAAGGGAGACTGTTTTCACTGCAGCAAAAAACATACAGTGCAGTGTCAGTATATGTGAATACTTTATACACACACACACACACACACACACACACACACACACACACACACACACACACACACATATATATATATATATATATATATATATATATATATATATATATATATTTATAGACAGTATATCCTTGTATGTTTTTAGCAACTCAGAAAAGCTGATGCTGCATTTTCAGTTTGAGTTTTTATATGAGTTTCAGGAGCCTGAAGGTCACTGAACTCAGCATGTGTTCCTTCAAAAGTCAAAAATATGATCAAAGCTTCAGCTAAAAGTATGACCTTTCACAGACAGTGTCCACTTAATCCAAGTTACAAAAAGTCAAATGTCCACCCTCTGGACTTGTGGACTGGAGCCTCTGTACATATTTCTGTGATGTGCCAGCCTGTTTTCACACCCACTCTGTTAAATACAGCAGCTTGATCATGTTTCAGACTGATGCTGTAGGTACCTCTTAGGCATCGTTTCTGAAGGCGCCCCTCCAGCATTATGTTTTGATGTGTCATTGAAGTCAGGTGACATCGTATAAAGAGCAAGTAGGTTCAAATAGAGGGGTGATGGGTGGATGGATGGGTCAAACAAACACAGGACTTTCACACAGGAGCCTGTGGTTCAAGTCCTGTGTGACCCAGCTGTCAAAATTGACATTGAATTGATAGAGCTGTAAAAAATAATGTCTGGCCTACAGAGTGTTACATAGTTAACCCATTTTACCACAGATAACTCCAATTTATGGTTAACGTACACTGTTATCTTCTCCATTTTGTAAATGTCTGTTATGTATCCCCCTTCAACCATTTTTGAAGTATGAATCCAAAAAGCATGCTCTTACTCTCCATTAGAATTGTAATCAGGCCTGACAAGTTGAGCCCCACAAGGCCCAAACCTGATAAAATTCTGTCTGAAACTGACCCAAACCCGTCCCTCATTAGCATATGTCGGTCCGAACCAGGCACTTTTCTTAACAAACAGTAGGAGTTGGCAGTGACAGTGACAATACATGGGGGTATTTGGACTGGCAACGACAAAATTGGGGAGAAAAATGAAAAATACTACTACAACTACTACTACTGATAATAATAATAATAATAATAATAATAATGATAATAATAATAATAAGAAGAAGAATGATACAGCCCAAACCCAACATAAGCCTATGAAATATGAGAAATATCGCACAACTGGCCCCAATCCATCGGATCCTTCCAGTTCCTGTTGGGTTCAGGCTCTACTCTAAATGGGCCTGTGACATATGAGAATATGTTGTTAGGTTCTATGTGTCTGTCTCCAAAAATCCTGAATCACAGGACAATCCCAGAAAACATGATCATGATTCACATGTAGATTTCCACAGTTTCTCCAGCAAACTGGAGGGTTACCATCATAATGGGATTTCTGAGAGCGTGTAATGAAGTACCTTATTAGGCTTTTCCAACTGAATTCCTTCCAGTTTTGTGAAGTGGTATACTTCTACTGAAATATCCACATTGTTCTCCATTCTTCCTCAGATATGGTTCTCTCCTTCTTAGCTTAAGATCAATAGCCCCTTATATATGCATTAAATAATTTTACCAGTAGTATTTCAATAACATGCTTTTCTCATCAGTTCTATCAAACCTGCTCTTGCTTCAGACAGATTTTTTATCTTTTTGTTAACATAATGCCGCAACTGCAGGTATTGATTAAAAATGAGAATTTTTCTTTAAGCATTTCAAATCATGGCAGTGTGCCTTTGCTCATATCTTGCATAAAAGGAATGACTCCTTTGGTTACCAATCCCTCAATCTAAAATCTAATTTATTAGGAGCAAAATCTGTGTCATCTGCACACCATTTAGAGATTTCTATATCTTCCTCTAATTTATACTAGTTATGACTGTTTTCCATACTTTAAAAGTCAGTTTTATTCATAGATTTTCAATTATATTTGCATTTATATATGTAGCCTTGCAGATGGCTGTTAGCTATGATTGCTTGTATAGGAATGGAGGGTACACTGTTCTCCCATTTGGCATCCAGTCTCACATACCCAGACGTCTCTCCACAGCGCTGAGTGCTGGAGAAAGGTCCACATACACATTTGCGATGGGGGAAAAAAAATGCCCTGCCTTGTTTGCATTTTTTTAAACTGATCACAAGCATCTTGGGTGGAGCTAAGCCCAGGATGCAGCGTTGGTGCTGCTAGAAAATAGTGTCACGGGGGAACTTGTCTTGGTGGAACATTTGCATGTTAGGAAGCGAGCTCTGGCATTAAAATGACTAAATCACTGGTAACAGCTGTTAGCTGGTTCACACTCATACCATTAGTGTCATAGGTGCTTATTTGTTACCGCTCAGAGGTTATTCTTGCTTCCTGGGGACTTTGAGAACATGGATGCGATAGAGGACACTGCAATACTGCATCCAGTGATGGGACTTATACCAGTAGTGTGCATCCAGTGAGTCAGACTATTGGGCATATGAACCCATATGATGGGTTGCACCAGCATACAGTAGGTCGTAACTTAATAGTCTAGGCCCTATCCACCATGTGTATCTTTATAATATTTTGTCCCATTCATTCAATTATTTTTGGTTAATCTGTATTGGAAGGATCTGAGATAAATATAACAAAAAAATAAAATTTTCTTACTTATGTAAAAAAAACAAACAAACAAAAAAAAAAACCTTGCTTATCTTAACCCAAACTATGATTTTCTTTTTCCTAAACCTAACCAAATAGTTTTTGTGCCTTTATTTTTAATGTCTACCAAACATTGCATATTTATTATTGATAACTTGACTGTACAGCTCTGAACATGCAAAAATAATGCCAGAGGGGTGCTTACTGCATGTGCACGGGATGTGCATGATAAGTCGACCATATGATTAAATGTCACCACCCTCGCTAGTTGGCACCAGAAATACTAGTCAGTCAAACTATTTTTTAATATTTTATTCATGTACAATGCCAGTTAACTGTTGCCTTCAAGGTGTTATGCAGCTGCCTGCCACGTTTGGGATGCGGTATTTAACCACTCAACTGGAGCAACATGTGATCACATTCAGCACAGACATGGACATTAACCTACAAGCAGAGCTGCTGCTGCTAGCGGTGCTAACATTAGCCATATTGTGTATCAGGCTGCAGCTAACTTCAGCTCCGGGTAAATTATGTTGTTTACCTGCAGATGCTGTGATCCTTTTCAGTCTGAAAAGGTGAAGCATTTAGTGGGTTGCTGTTTTGTAGGTTAATGTGCAATGATTGTATTGCACTGCGTTAAGTGTCACATGTTTCAGTGGCACTTAAAATGTGATTTGACGATTGTAGACTGTGATTAACAGCTTTAAATGGTCTTAATACACTGTAGTTTTTCGGATGAGGTTTACCATTATGAATTAATATATTGTGCTCAATTTTAACTGCTTTCAGAATGTTTTTGTACTACTAAACTTGTCAACTAGCCTAAATTAAACGACAGGGAAATTAGTTGCTAGGAACATCCCTAGCAGTGTCATACTTTGAAGTGTAGGGCCACTGACCAAGTGGCCGTATTCAATGCATGTCTTTAACACCATCACGTCAAGTGTGCACGGCTGCTGGGATAAAATGCGCTCTGAGACAGCACTTAAGGGAGTAGACATTGACATTTTAGGAAAGATGTTTATTCACTTTGTTGTCGAAAAAAGAAGAGAACATTGATACTCTCATGCTTGAAGTTACCACCAGTAACCAATCTGAACTGCTGCTGGACGGGCTACCATGAAATCTGGTTCAGACATTCATGGTTCTCAAATGATGAACATGTTTTTGCAGATGAGTAATATTTACAGGGAGACAGAGTTGGATTGGCTGTGGAGGTGCTCACTCTATGCAGAGCTTTCAGACAGTTTGGGTGCATGTGTGTATGGTATAGGGTATTCCATTGACTGAGGTGTGTGTGTGTGTGTGTGTGTGTTTTAGTGACGTTGTATTTGAGCCTCTATAGCAGTGCACAGTGCTGCAGACTGCTACAGACCAACACAGCACATCAGCTCTGCACTACAGAGAGAGAGAGAGAGAGAGGGGACAAGCAGCAGAGATGATGAGGAGAGGTGGAGAGAGAGATGGAGAGAATACACTGTGAGAGAGAAAAAGAGAGAGAGAACACTAATGATCTGATGGTCTGCAGTCTTTTCTCCCCATTTTGTGGAGCTCAGCAAATCCTCGTTCTGCTTCTGCTCTCTCTCTCCCTCTCTGTCTTGCTGCTGGTGGAGAGACTATCTTGGAAAGGGGAAGAGAGGGAGAGAGAGAGCGAGGGACTGGGCGGTGGGCGTGAAACACTCTATCATCTCCCTCCTGCTCGCCTCTAATTGAGCCAAGTGTTTTAGTAGATTGAACGACAGTGTGGAGGAAGGGAGTGATGCAGCAGAGGACAGATGAGAGTCTCATTCTCATGCAGGACACTAAACTGAATCTTAAATAGAGTGTTGAGTTCCTGCCACTCAGAGGACTTCAGCTCTGTTGACTGTTACTTATTTGTCACGTTTGTTTATTTAACTACATCCTCTATATGTGATGGATGTTTTTATTACCTCTGACATAAAAAAAACTGCTGACACATGATCACATCAATAATTGAACCCTCCGAGGGGAACCGTTTTATAGTATGTGCAGCATTAAGTATATTTTAATGTTAATATGTCTTGACTCAGGTAAAATAGATCCATCCATTTTATGCACCGGCTTACAGAGTCCTGGATTGGCTTGTACCAGTCATGCTTGTCATAAATCCATAACTTAGATTGAATATAAAGTTCTTCCGAAATTCTTAGGAACTACTATCTAGTTTCAGACTTGTGATTTACTGAATATGGGTTTCACCTTTATAACGTAAAGTTGAGATGAAATGAAAAATGGCTTTTTAACCCTTTTAGATCATATCCCCTACGTTGTGCACCTATTTACCAGTACATACCAAAAAATACAAAAAAATCAGTTTTTGTATTTTTATATCAAAATCCAATGATGTTTTCTTCTTATGAAACAAAGCACATGCTTATGTATGTATTCAACTAATGATACCATAACATCCACCCATCAATCAATCTTCAATTTTAGCAATGCAGATCTAAGGTTAGACAGTATGTCAGTATGTCTTTCTATGTTTGCCACCTCAAATCTTCTTTTGTTCTCCCAAAATACTGTTGTTACCATCCATGAATTTATTCACTTGAGTGGTATCTCACAGCACATTGTGCATGAGACATTTTACAGTGGAATGTTTCAGTAACTAGCTGCGTGGAGTTTATAGTGGGCTGGGGTCCCCACCTCACTGATAAATATTACTATACATAAACGCAAATTTATAACTTGTACAAACACAACTTCATGACTCCATTCACTGATTTGGGTGAAAGTGGATCATATTTCATGGAAAAAATGCTTTGTGGTTTTCATTCTGATGTGATTTTGTTCTGATTCCAGCTGCTCAGCTTCAGCTCTGGGTCAGAGTTTTCTGCTAACTTAACTGCTGTTAGCTGGCAACATGACCGGACTAAGCAGCCTCCCAGTGAACATGACTGGACCTGGACCAAACACAGCCTCTGAGACCAACAGGGAAAATAGTGCTGAGGTAATTTAAAGGGTTTCCTGAAGGAAAGATAGCTTTACTAGTAGCTAGTAGCAAAAGTAGCTAACTGCTCGGTTAGCCATGCAGCTATGTTAGCTGACTCAGGCCCGGGGTGCCAGGAGCCAAACCCAGTAAGAAAACCACTGTTGTATTGTATTCCCTGTCAACTCTGACACCTATAAAGGCAACAGGCATACAGTATTCTTACCAACTCATAGCTACTTAAATAGTGATTTACTAAATATGGGTTTCAGCATTAAAACTTAAGTCTTGAACTTGAAGTTGAGCTGAAATAAAAAATGTCTTTTTAGCCCTTTCAGATCACATACCTAGTCAAATGCACACCTATTTATAATATATGCCCAAAAATACAAAAAAACACCCAATTTCTTTGCATTTTTATATGAAAATCTAATCACATTTTCCTCCTGTAAAACAAACTGATGCATACATATGTAAGCTAGAACCAACCAGTTTCAACCAATAATATTATGATTTCCACCTATCAATCAATCTTAAGCTTTTTATGGTGTAGAACTAAAGCTCAGATTCATTAGTTAGCTTGCAACACAATGGTACACTGGTGTGTTTTCCAAAATGTTCAGCGCCTTAAACCTTTGGTCCCAGTATCACCATGTCCAGGAAGAGTCAGCATGGTTAATGGACTGCTGTCTCAAGCTCCATGGCTGAGGAGTGTAGTGTTAATGCTCAGCTTCAATGCTGTTGGATACTGCAAATGCCATTCAACATCCACAAGTGCCTCCTTGGCTGCCTGTTTTTACAGGAAATGTAAATATGCAGTATCAAATAGCACTCTACTTTCACATTCATGTGGACAAAAATGGCTAGCAAGCTAACATTAGCTTTTCCCAACCCAATCTCTTCAATCTCTAATACATGACTGTCGACTCTCAAATAGTGTGCAGTGCGTACATTGTAGCAAAAATAAATGTGCTTTTAATGTTGTGAAATGATCGTAGTTTGGATATGTTTGACCATCAAAACTACTTGGTTAGGTATAGGTTTGGGTTAAAATAAGTAGGTGGCATCGCTATCTTACACCGACACTGATGCAATTTTTGCCATGTCTGCAACATAGCAAATGAATTTGCACCTGGTCTGTACGGCCATGAGCAGGGAGTCTAAAAATAAAGACAAAATAAAGGTGTGGCTTGGCACATTTGCTATCTTGTGCTTGGTGCATTGGAATACAAACCATTTGCCCCTTAGACTGGCTAAAACCTGGCTGAAGAGCAAAGAATGGGTAAGTGACCCTTCGCTAAGCCCCACCTCCAACAGCAACTGTCCAATCATAGCTTAGCAACCCTAACTAGAGATGGCAAGCTTTCCATTTCTCTACATGTTGACGCATTGTGCAGGGGGCTCAGAGAACAATACTTGGCATTTTGTGAGTTGTGATGGTGACATCTTTTCTGTAGTCTCTCCAAAACATGAAACACAAGAGCACACATATGCTGATTGTATTAAATTCTGTCTTCATCTGCTCTAACATAATCTGCATTGAATGAATCTTACTAGCTGCAGTAACTTTACATCCAGCCAAACTTGTTAGATACCACTGCATCTGCATTTGTTCTGTGGGGGTTTGAGAAAGAGGTTGTGGGCTGATGCAGAATCAAAGTGGGTTGATGACGATACATCCCACTCTGTCTTGCTGTCTCAGGTCTAAGCTGGGTTAGCTTACCTCTTATTCTGTCTGCCGTGATCGCGGTCCGGCTGGTCTGGCTGGGTGGCCTGTCTCCAAGTCCGCTGCACTAACCCAGTCCCTGTGTTTCCTTTCCCCACATCAATAAGTGTATTTCTGTCATCTATCATATAGATATATCTGCCGTATTTCATCATCCGACCAGTGTCTGCTGAGATGTAAGATAGCTTTAGCCTCAGTCTTTTAGCTTTAATGTTACACCATGTGGGCAGCTATCAGGTAACTTTGCATTTACACTTTCACAGTGTTCTTGTTTTAACATGCGTCAGATGGAAACATTAAAATGGACTTTTCGGCCGAGTCAGTAAGTTAGCAGTAGCTTACATCAGCCAGCTACACCTATAAAATCTGTTTGTGAGTTATTATTTTAGCCGACAAAATCCACAGTCGTCAGCTTGAAATGAGTACCTGCTTTTGTTAAAGACCTTGTGTTTCCATAATTGCCCCCAGTTTCGATGTTATATCTGCCACCATTAACACTGTAAACTGCATAAATGCCTTGCAAGAATGAAAAGTTTGGCAGGCTTAGCAACAGTAACTAAGGAGGGCAGGGCTTTGCAAAGGGCCAGTTGGTCTGTCTGCACAAGATAGCACCTGGTGCATTTGGCTGAAGCACACATACTCACAAAACTCCTTCATTTATGTTCAGTCTTTTTCCAAAACAGGAGTGTGAATTAGCAAAGTGTCATTTGAACACATTTTGTATCAGACACAAAGTGTAAATATTGAAGAAAACTGTGCGTGTGTGTGTGTCTCACGCTTGGCTGAGGCACACACACATCTCCACAATCACAAAACACCTTTCATTTATGTTAAACAGCATCTGTGTGTGTGTGAATCTAAGGTGGACACAACTTGAATCAATTAAATCCATTGCGTCTCACGTTTTCAACTTGTGCTTTAGATCAGCATCAGATGGGGCCCAGAAAATCTGCATAAGGAGGAGGTGAGGTGGATACATTTGTCAAACCAACACAGAACTTTCACCAAGGAGATCAGGGTTCATGTCCCATGTCAAACCAAAATGTTATTAGAAGTTGTATGGAACATATTAGCTGTGTCACATGACTAGTGGCTTGTGACTTGCAGGTCACTTTGGTGATTATTGTAACCCCAAACATGGTGTTATCCAAAACCTACCTAGTAGATTTTGGGGCTGAACCTTCCCAGACTTTGACTTTTTCACAATGTTAACCATGTGTTATAGAGGCTTTCTGGCAGCAGGGTTGCATAAGGCCTTTTAGTGTCTCCAGAGGGAGTCTGATAAATCTCCTCAAGTGATGACGTTGGAGTCAGCATTGGCTGAAAACTACAAGTCTGAAAACGAAAAAATCTGGAGATGTGGACACTTTTTTTCCCCCAACTGTTCTGCCTATTCCTGCCCTACTTTTGTGTGTTTGGTTTGTACTACCGTGCTGTGATTGGCCAGTCTTCGTTGCCTCAACGCATCCTTGTTATTACCGGAAAGCCTTCCTAATGCATGGTTAACATTGTGAAAGGGTTTATTTTAACTGAAAACAAGATTTTTTCCTAAACTTAAACAAGTAGCTTTGTTCAATAAATCTACCTGCAACTGAAAACTGAAAAAAAAATTAGAAACCCTGAAAATAATAAGTCAGGTCAAAGTTGACATTTGGGACACAAACTGCAGTTTCCTGTGTCAAAGTAATCTCTGAGCTGTTAATATCTACACTTGTTCTCACGCTACACTAGCATAGCACCAGCTAGCATCAGGCAGTGAGTAATAGCCGATCACAGAACAATCAGGGGTGACTAGTTTGAAACTGTCTTGAGATAAAAAAATAATGTGGTGTGGCAGGGCCTTTCTGTGCGGAGTTTGCATGTTCTCCTCGTGTCTGCGTGGGTTCTCTCTGGGTTCTTTGGCTTCCTCCCACAGTCCAAAGACATGCATGCTAGGTTAATTGGTGACTCTAAATTGCCTGGAGGTGTGAATGTGAGTGTGAGTGGTTGTCTGTCTCTATGTGTCAGCCCTGCGATGAACTGGCGACTTGTCCAGGGTGAACCCTGCCTCTCACCCAATGTCAGCTGGGTGGGAATAAGTGGTTACAGAAATGAATGAATATAGCAGTAGTAGTAGTATTCAGTATAAGGTCAAAGGATACCTGCATTCAAATGATCATTTCAGGAATGCTTCCATTCACATGATGGTTATTGATTGAAGAAGACAAAAATGTATCAAATGAGGTACTTTGTTGGTATTGGTCTCACTTTCAGGGTACTGGCATTCATACTGTTATCGTAATTTTTAAACGATACCCAGCTCCAGTGTGGACAGTCTGGACCTCTGTAGGAGTCTTGGCGGCCCTGACAAGAGCATAGAAGAATATGACAGCAACAGTTCCCTTGGTGAAGCTTTTGGAAAAGGCTGTCTGAAGTCAAAGTAAAGTAGTAAAAAAATATTCTAGATATAGCTTATTTTTTATGTGGCTAAAATACACTTTGCTGCTGACCCTGACCAGCAGTACATTGCTAAGCCAGTAATTCTGAGGGAGCTGATAATCAGAATGTCATCTGCCATACCTAAACAGACTGGAGAAATGAACTAAACCACAACAACACAAAGCTATGTTTTCTAATACTTATGACTTATGACTGCTGCACTTTAATGGAGAAAAGTAGAGATGTAAAAATTAAGTCTTGATGAGTGAAAAATAATATTTTTATTCATTTCCAGCATAGAGTAGACCCCCAAAACCTCAGTATGCTTCAGACAAAGTACTTGATATATGGTCTGACAACATTTAAACTCAGGCATCAGCAGGCTCTCTATAACTTTATGAAACAGACAATTTAATGAGGCCATGTTTAAACAGCAACTGTCCAGGTGTGTCAGGGTTTTAACTCCTCTCTCAGTTCTCTGTTTTCATTCCTCACACAACTAATTCCATCACTTTCTGTGACTGTAACTGTAAGAATGCAGTAAGGACCCAAGTGCAAGCAGGAAACTGATTGAACATTTTATTCTCTTGGCAAAACAAAAACACTACAGCCAACAAGGATATTTAACTCACTGACTGGGTGACCAGCTCACTAAATGCTCCCAGTAGCAGGATCAGCACCTTGGAGAGCACCGCAGCACACAGCCCTGACAGGAACACCATGATCACTCACAACTACATACAAAGTATCAGCTGACATCTACTTAACAAAGGTCAGACCAAGTCATTGCTTTGCAGATAAGTCTCAAGTCTTTGCACTCAAGTCCCACGTTAACACAGGCAAGTTCCAATACAAGTCCCAAGTCCTAAACTTTGAGTTTCCATTCCTTAAGAAGTCCTAATCTAGCAGTGACTTTCAGCCTCATTGATTAACTTAGCTGTCAAGCCAATGTTAGCTAAGCATTAACTTGCTAACTATGTTATTATTAGCCTCAACTCACTGTTTTTTGTGAATTTTCAAATGTTGAACCAAGTTGGACAATGTTGCATCTGTAACTTGTTTTTTCTTGATCACCTCATAATTTTTGTATGTAAACAAATTTATATTTGGTATTATCTTTTCTGTTCAGTAACATAACATTGGTTCTTCATGGTTCTGTCCTGCAACTGGATTGGATGTTGTTGGACTGGTGGATCTGGGGAATGAAGTGTCAACTTGCAGAGGATGAATAGCATTAACATTAGTTGATTCAGGAAATGAAGGGAAATTAATTAATTTGCGGATTCACGCTTTTTAAATAACAGACCTTTCTGTCTTTGGGTTTTGGGGAAGGTATCAAGTGTTTTAAAGTCAAAAGGCTCAAGTCCATGTGAAGTTGTGAATCACTGGTGTTGAGGTCCAGGCCAAGTTGCAAGTCTTTAATTTTGTCAAGTTGAGTCTCAAATCATCAAATTTGTGACTCCAGTCTGACTTGAGTCCAGGTAATGTGACTCAAGTTCCATACCTTTGCTTGTTATCCTCCATATCCAAAGTCATAAGTCCATAAGTCCTATACACCACATCAAAATTATAATTAATTTGATGTTCAGCTGCCAGGGATGAATCATATTCATTTAACTTTGTTTCCCCCTTGGTCATCCACACATCCCCTTGCAGTGGTTGTGTTTGTTTTGTTACTGTTTCAACATGACAGTTCCTCAGTGCACAAAGCCACTTCCATAAAGAAATGCTTACAGTGCTGACATCAACGCCATCCAGAACCTCACTGACTGTGAGCCAGAACTTATCATCAGACATGTGCACTTGAGTCTTGTGACTTGGACAGTCAGACTCCAGTCAAAAATTTGATGACTTTGGACTCAACTTGACAAAATCAAAGGAGACTCAACTTGGACTTTAACAATGATTTGTGAGTTCACTTGCATTTAAGGCTATTGACCTGGAAATACTTGATACCTTTCAGGCCCAAAGATTTAATGCTTTCTCTGCCAGCATTTTTTAATAAAGTTGCAAGCCAGCGCCATCATTTTTCACAAAATTCACCAATTTTTTAGCACCCACAGAATATTCAGTTCTATGAATATGTTAACATGGATATGTATCAAAAGAAAGCACAAATCTTCTAGTTTCACATACAAAAAATGTTTTGTCCTAACTTCATTCTGATTTTTTGTAAACACTTGAATGTTTGTTGGTTGCATAAAAAAAAATCTACTTTTCAGACAAAAAAATGAGAAAATTCTGTTTTTGTAACAGAGACATTTTTAAACAGCATATTGACTTCACGTTGTATTTCTTTTTATTATTATTTTATCACATCACTGTCACCAGTGTGGCTAACATTACCTGTGTGTGTCCCCTGCTCCTCCACTCAAAACACTCCGTCTGACAGGCCCCAGGGGCTGGAGCTCTCCTCGACTGTGGCATGAGTCCCAGGGGCTGCAGCGTGAGCAGCCTTGCCGTGTCCTGGCTGCTGTGGAGGTCCAGGTGCTGCAGCATGAGCAGCCTCGCTCTGCGGCTGGGTCTGCCACTGAGCACCGATGTTTTCATGCTTGATGACACCATCTTCTTTTTCTGCTGCTCAGTCGTTCCCTTCTCCTTCCAGTGACAATTTTTTGTCAGATGATCATCACAGCATCCCCTACCATCTGGCAGTGAAAGCAGCAATTGACAAGATATCTCATCAATGGCAGGTAAAGAGCTAAAAGTTTGTTATTTAAAAAGTGGGAATCCATGAATCAGTTCATGTCCTGAATCAACTAACTTTAATTCTATTAATCATGAGGCTGACACTTAATTCCCCAGTTCTATGATGTTTTAACCAATCAGATAGCATCCAGTCAAGTTGCAAGAGAGAACGATGAAGAACTAATGTTACTACAGTTGGAAAAAAGATACTAATGATAATTTGTTTTGCACACAGATAGTAGGAGGCGGTGAACAACAAAAGAAGGACAGTATGTAAAATGTGCAAATCAAAAATTACAGATGGGTATGGAACAACTTTTAGCTTTGTTCGACCTTTTAAGATGCACAATGAACAGTATGTCAGGCTGTGTTGTTAAAATGGCATTACATTTAGTGAAGAGACTTGGGACTTGATTTGGGACTTGCTTGTCTTGACTCGGAACCTGAGTGCAAAGACTTGAGACATACTTGTAGCTTGAAAAGCAATGACCCACCTTATCCAACATCGCTGTTGGACCTCACTGATGCTCTGGTGTCTGACTGGGCAAAAATCCCTGCAGAGGGTTCAACTGCTGAGAAACCTGAAACCAGAAGAGTGGAGGCTGTTTGCTCACTAAGACTGTGATGTTCAGGTGTCCAGATTTTCAGCTTCCATGTTACCACTGTGTGTGTTACCACCCGTTTGCAGTAAAAAAAAAAAAAAAAAAAAAAAAAAAAGGCTTCCAGTTTCTCTCTCTCTCTCTGCTTCTCAGTTCGATAAATCTTTTTTCTTTTGCAGCTCGATTCAAGGATGCAGCAAATCCTCTGCAGCAGAGAGCCAGGAGAGCAGAGTGTACATAGAGCTGTTCAGTTTTAACTTCAATAACATCAAATGATCCAATAATATGACTTCAGGCAGTCAATCAGGCTGTCAGTCATTCAAATCAATTGATTCATAAAATCCGCATACCACAGATTGTGTGTGCGTGTGTGTCATACACACTCTCTTTCTCTCTGTCTCACACACACACACACACACACACACACACACACACACACACACACACACACACACACACACACACACACACAGAGGCAGACTCCTCCTTCCTCTCCTCCTCTCTCCTCCTCCTCTCAGTTGCCCCCGTGCCTCCTTGCCGGGACGGTATAACAGTAGGTACAAACACAGCGGGGACCGGCGGTGAATGGGGACGGCCAGTAGCCGCAGCAGCAGCATCAGTCGGGCGCATCGACCGAAGCATGCTCCAGCGCAACCATGACTTGCTCGGCGTCAGATAGCGAGAAGATCGTGATCAACTGCGGCGGGATCCGACACGAGACCTACCGGAGCACCCTGAAGACGCTGCCGGGGACGCGCTTGTCTTGGCTGACCGAGCCCGACGCCTACAGCAACTTCGACTACGACCCGAAGTCCGACGAGTTCTTCTTCGACCGCCACCCGGCCACCTTCGCCTTCATCCTCAACTACTACCGCACCGGCAAGCTCCACTGCCCCAATGATGTTTGCGGGCCGCTCTTCGAGGAGGAGCTCGCCTTCTGGGGCATCGACGAGACGGACGTGGAGGCGTGCTGCTGGATGAACTACCGGCAGCACCGCGACGCCGAGGAAGCCCTGGACAGCTTCGAGACGCCCGAGCCCGACGCAGCGGAGGATGATCCAGCGCTCACCGGAGGGGCAGACGGAGACCTGAAGCGGCTGTGCATGCAGGAGGACGGCCGCAGGGCGACGTGGTGGGAGGTGTGGCAGCCCAATATGTGGGCGCTGTTCGAGGACCCCTACTCCTCCAAATACGCCCGGGTGAGTGGTCGGACCAGTGTGTATTCTATTCTATTCTATTCTATTCTATTTTCTATTCTATTCTATTCTTCTGGCGGGCATTTGGCAAGCTTTTGGCCATTGCGCATTGCTGCGCGTAAAGTTTGTCTGTCACCTAAACTGCTTTGGAGCAGTGTGAGGATCTACTGTAATGCATTTCAACAAGTAGAGCAAAATACATTAGTTCTATAGCTGCATTACATTCTGATCACCACTCTCCTCTCCTCCTCTGAACTACCGCTCTTCTGTTCTTTCTTTTTAATCTCTCTAATTGACATCATTGTGTGAAGATTTGGTTGTTGCTGATGCCCATTCGTCTGTGCGCATCAGTCTATCCTTCTCTCTTTCTGTCTCTCTCGATAGTGTCTGTACGTGTGCGCCAAATGATCTCTTCTGCAAAACACTCAACATTTTGAACATGATTTAATTAAGAATAGCCCTAATTTGGGATCCAGTTCTCCACCACACTATCAGTCCACATTTGGTGTAAATTGCTCCGCAGTCCAATAATCAACTTAATCACCAAGTAACTGAAAGTGGAAATCCTCCTGCCTCCGTTTAGCTGCTCTCTCTTATTGATAACACAAAACTAAAATCCCAACGGCTCACACTTCAGCCAATAGGCTGCTGGGTTTGTGCACGTTTTTGCGTGTGTAGGTAAGCACACGCACATGAATACATTGCTGTTTGCTCATGTACCTCAGGCAGGAGATGGTGAATGCAACTGTATTTGTCCTTCAGTGTGTGTGTGCCGTGTGTGTGTTTGGGTAGATGATGGAGCAAACACTGCTATTCTTCCATCCATCAAAACTGGTTGATGTCAGTTTGTGTGTTTTTTGTTTGACTTTGCTGGTGAGCACATTCTACATCCAATATCATTCTTGGCCTCTACATATATTATAGCTGGTTTGAATTTGTTGTGATATTCTCTGTGCTAGAGTTGTCATGATACCAGAATTTTAAACTTTGATACAATTCTAGGACAAAAAATACGATAATCAGTACCTCCTTTGATATCAAAGTAAAAAGGAAAAAAGTACACACAAAAGGTACAAAAAATAGGATAAATTCTTTTTAAATAAACAACCTACACAGTGCTGGTACAGAGCAGGTCACTGAACACTGTGAGAATGAACTCATGACTGAACTCAACTGAAGTCTTGAATGAGAACTTAGATCATTTGTTTAACTAGATTCATTACTTTTGAGGAGGGGGCACGATAAACACCAGTGCTGATAAATTATCTGCTGATATTGGCCTATCACAGTATACTGGTCTGTATCAGCAGATATTTGCTAATAAAAATCGTCTCTAATAACGTCTGATTTGACAGATAATGTTACAGCATTTAATTTGAATTCTTTGGCAACATGCTCTGTAAAAGCCAAAGTATGTTTGTCAACTTTTTGATGAAAAACTAACATTTGAAGAGTCAGAACTATTCTTTATTTTTGTTATCATGGTGATGTCAGTTGGATTTGTTTGGTCAGAAGTGTGGAATATTAAATTATCAATCTTGGCTCACTACATCTGAGCTTTTCTTACCCTCAGGTGTGCAGAAACTACAGGTTATATGAACTTCTGTTAAAATTACAAACATGAAATTATCGGTTATCTTCTCGATATCAACCATGAGAAGCTAGGGGTCAGGGGTGGTACGGATAACAAGGGATGGAGACAGACTGATACACTGGGCACTACACTTGGCATCAGGAGTCCATGACTTTCAGATCAAGAGGTCTCCAGTTGTTTCCATCCCTCCTGGACACGAGGCTGCAGTTGTGTATGAACATGGAGGTCGAAGACGGGACGGGACATCAAGGAATGGTGCTAAACTAATGTTAAAACTAGTGATGCTTCTCTGTAGCTCAGCTGATAACAGACATTATCAGAGCTGACCTAAATGGTTCAAATCTTAAAAACATCTGTATGTAGGATACTGTATGGTATGTATGGTAACTGATGTCCAAATCAGTGTTTGAATGCAGCACTTTTTTGTTTTTTTAAAAGAGGAAGAAGATGTTGCATCTACTGCTCTGAAAGACTGGTAAGACTGAAAAAGAATGAGAAATGGAGCCCTTTCATGGCATTTGATTCATCCCAAAACCTGCGTACATAAATTCCAGGCACATGCACGTGATGTGAGTGCACAGAGCAAAGACAGCATTTCTGCACCTATGGAAGCTTTGAATATTTTTGCAAGTAGGCTAATTGTTATGCCCCATACAAGAGACATAGTTAGTAGTCAGCAAACAAAATATACCTCAGAGTCTTGGCTGTATTTTCATGGGTGATGAGAGGCCACATAATTCAGATTAAGACCTTTTAACTAAGACCTGTGGTGTGTGTGTGTGTGTGTGTATTGTTTGTATTTCAGTCTTTGTTATATTGTCTCTCTTTCTCCTTTTTTCTATATTGCTCCATTTCTCTCATCTCAACCCATGAACTCAATTCTTCTCTCTTCTCCCTTCCTCGGTTTTATCCCTTTCCTCACCTCATGTGCTCAGTCCTCCACTTCTCACCTGTGTCTCCCTTTGCCTTCCTCAGCTTAATTGTCTCTAAAAAAATCTATGGTCATTTGAGGAGCCAGAGGCTAATGCTGACCTGGATCATTGTGAGTTGAGGTGTATGTTCTGTGGACTCTGCCATACACACAGAGGCAGTATATTGACCTAGCTGCTCTCTGTGACATAGGATGGAGACACACACACACACACACACACACACACACACACACACACACACATCTTAAGCACCATTTGTCTACAGGGGTCCATAGACCCCTTGCAGCCTCTGCGGGGAGTGTGTGGGAAAAAGCTGACATAATTATCTGGATATCTTCATTTTCTGGTTGGTTGATTTTCTAATTCAAATGTTCGTTTTTACAGCCAGATTGTGTGCGTAACATTCCTCCCTCAAAACTCTGGCATACAACAATTAAACGTGGAAATGGTACTCTCCATGAGAATCCATGTAAAGTTAATTCGTCATCTGCCTAAAGAATTATTTTTCTCTGAAAATACACACAAGCATCTCTGCGAACGTATGTGGAGAAGTCCCTAACCATAACTGTAAAGTAGTTGCCATGGCTTGTCAACATCATTACCTGCTCTGGGATTTTACAGAATTGCCCAATGTCAATATTTTTGTCTAGCAGTAGGTACAGTAGTATCAATACCATTTTTTCCTTCCCAGTACCTGAAACTATATCGGCAAATATGGAGTACCAATCTGATACCAGTGTGTAAAAAAATATATTTATTATTAACATTGTTTAACAACTGTATACTACTTACCCTATATGGATGTGATGTGATTGCTATCCATGTTGTATGACCTGGCTCAGGCTGGAAAAATTAGACATATGGACCATTGTTGGGAAGTAGCAGGGTCCTGTCTTGTGGCTAATAAATTGGTGCATTACCTGGTGTACTCGCTGATACCTGATTGTACTGGAGGCATTTCTGATACTGATATCAGTATCTGAAAAACACTAGCAGTAAGGTTGTCCTGCTCTGAGACATATGACTAAAAAACGCAGCTGATATGCATCTGTAGATGTTCATAGGACACAGCTACACCACGCTCTAGCTGCACTGTAGCTCTGTCCCGGCTCTGAGGTGCACTGTCAAATAGCACACCTTCAGGCAGCCTGTACCCTTAACATTTCTGTTCATCTGGGCAGCTGTGGGTTAGTGGTGGAGTGGGTCACATCTACTAATCTGAAGGTCAGTGGTTTAATCCTCAGCTCCTCCAGTCTGTATGGTGAAGTGTCCTTGGGCAAGATACTGAACCCCAAATTGCAAATGGATGAATGCGGTAAGTAGCTGTGAAACACTTTGAATGGTTGACTAGAAAAGTACAATGTAAAATGCAGTCCATTTACCATTTTTTCATGTACAATCCACACACATGCTGATGTGCAGAGTTTCTATAGTTGGTCTGTGAAGCATATCAGCTCCTCATGAGGGACACAGTACTGAAGAAAGCCTGAGAAGCATTCCTTTCAAACCAAATGATACCAAAGGAAAAAGAGAAAGGGAAGATCATAGTACGTTTGGTGTTTCAAGTGTCAGTCTTCCTTTTTGCAGCTACATCTCGTATTTAGCATTGTTGTTTATGACCAAAATAATTAGCCTTGTGCAGCTTTTTCATGCATAAAACTCGCAAGTCAGAAAATGAAATGGCAGCCAAATAAGCGATCGATGAACCAAGGGTGGGGGGTGACAGTATAAAAAAGATAAATTCAATGCCAGGGTGGTGTCATGGTGGAGGGGTTGGGGGAGCATCGGTATGACAGCTGAGGTGACTTTGAAAGTGTTGCAGTCAATAGTTTCAGTGCCAGCGTGGTGTCATAAAGATAGGTTGGAAGGGGTGGAGGGGGGCTGCTAGCACAGCAGCAGCGCTCTGGTGGGCTGAGGTCAGGCGGTTGGCTCGGTTTTAGCTGATTAGCTCAGAGGAGAACAGCGAGGGCGACGGTGAGGGCGTCTTCTTTGGCGAATGTTTCGCCGAAGAAGACGAAAATGTTGGATGTTGGAAGAAAGCGATGGAAAACGACTGCGTGATTCACTGTTTCACTTCATGCATCTGTCCATTAAGTATATGCAACATTCCTGCAAAGATAGCAGGGTTTTCCATTTCTTCTTCTTTTCCTCTACAGTCTGTGCAGCCCCCCCCCCCTTTTCCTTCTCTCCCCGTCATCCCCACTGACAGCTCGTGCTGCTTTATTACCACGATTTCAGAGCTGAGTGCTGGATTGCTTATTATCGCTATTCAGCCCCTCCAGCCCCCTCCATGTCCTCTCCTCTCCCCCCTCCTCTCCTTCTCTCCAGCTTTCTGCTTGTGCTATAGCGTAACACTGCAGTCCCCGTAGTAGCTGACTGCGCTCCGGTCTGCTGCAGAGAAGGAGGGAGAGAGACACAGAGAGAGGGGAGGGGGTGATAGGAGGTGTTTTTTGGTGAAGGTGGTGGTGAAATGAATTCAGAGTAAGAAGCATAGAGGAAGAAGAAGAAGACGAAAAGGATGGGGGTCACTCTCTGCACCCCCTCGTTTTGGTTCCCGCTGCCCCTCTTTTTTTTTTTTCTCCATTCTGCTGAGCTCAGCAGGCTGGGACGCTCGTATCCATTTATTGATCGGGCAGTACGTCTCAGCTCGCCTCATTCAGGTGGACGTCTCAGCTGAATGGTGCTCCTTTGTAAGCAAAACCTTCCCACACACATTCCTCCTCTCCCTCTCTCCCACTCTATCCTTTCACACATACGATACGATGGCAATTCCCATTCCCTCAAGGAGAGAAACAAATACCAAACAGTGTAACACACACACACACGCACACACCTACACTTACACACACTCACTGCGCCGCCACACTCAGCAATTGTAGCACTGTTAATGTCATTTTGACCTCATTTTTAGAGACTTGGTTGCACATGTGAGTTAATTGGGTTCATCACTATTAGACTGTGATGTCCTGTCGTAGCCGCCATACTGGCAAGCAGAGTAGAGACGGAACTCCGTCCTGTTATTTCAAAGCTCAGAGATGATCTGATACCATTTTGTCCTTTCCCAGTACTGATTCCAGTACCTGAACTTTGCATATCGGCTGATACCAAGTACTGATACAATACAAATTGTGTTTATACAAAATATTATTTTTTAACAGCTGTGTAGTGCTAGCCCTGTATAGATGTTATAAGAATGTTACCATTGATATCTGGCCTGGCTCACGTTCAACAGGAGGCTACTGGGACATTGCTGGGAAGTAACAGGGTCACATTTTGGGGCTAATAGATTACATGATGGATGTTTGGTGCATAGACTCTCATACTCGCAGATACCCGATCCAGCATTTTAGGCATTTCTGATACTGGTATTGGTATTTGAACAACTCTAATTAAGCTACATACAGGTTGGCTAGCTTCATGTGATCTGAGTCTAACTAGTTAGAAAAACCTCCCTCTAAATGAACTGTCAACTGTTAAATTCATTGTCACAATTTCCAGGAGGCCACCAGCTATGCATTCTATCATAGCTGGTGGCCTCCTGGAAATTGTGACAATGAATTTCATGGTAGGCTACATACTTCCAACCAACCAACTGTAACGCCCTCACACCAAGTGTTACCATCAAGAGTAACACTCTTGAAGCCAACAACTAGAAATTGTGAAATAATTAGAACATTAGCTAAGAGTAATTTATGAGCAGTTAAAATAGCTAACTTAATGTGATGAATAAACAGTTGAAATAGCTAACTTAACAGTGGTAATAGTTAGCTAATATTAATGGATAAATGGTTAGTTAGCTAAAAGCAAGGGCTTAATTGTTGAACGCAAAATGTAATCTATAAACAAAACTTATCATGACGTAGTTGTTGAAATACTGAACTACAAGTGATGTAAAAGCTAGTAAAGATTGAATGGTTGTATTGCTAAGCTAGGCTAACCATTTCATAACCAAAGATTGATATCCGTACTGTTGGCTCAGGAGAAATTTGGAGTCTTTCCAACACTTAGTCAGAAACACTCTGAGGTTCTTGCTGGAACCTCAAAAGACTAAAAAGATAAACACTGAGTTGCCTCTAGAAATCAATTGAATTCAGCTGCAGAGAGCTTCTTCTTATATACCCCGTGGCTTTGGCTGTACCACCGCCTTCTCTTCTAAAAGAACATCCCACCTAGCATGAAAACAAGAGTGTCACATTGGAATACACCTGAGGGTAGGCAAATTTAAAGGTTTCATGTTTTAAATGTGTGTAGCTTTACACACTTCTATAAGAATCTGGATGCCTCTAGCCTTTGTTTTAGCAGAAGTTAATATTTGGTTGATTACAGCATCTTCCTCTGGGCTAGGGTCCAGGAGATTTTTGGTGGAAACTTATAGGATTTCTACCGTGTCTGACACTATTGTTTCTGCTGCCCCTTGTGGTGTGTTTTTTAAAAACCCACATAGTGCTTTAATACAGACAAGTTAAGCATGGAGAACACAATATAACATAAGATGTGAACAGACTTATTTATCACACAGCATCATCATTTCACCACGACAATATTTTCATCTCAATCTCGGGGGTGAGGGGGGGGGGTCCTAGCAAAGCAAGATCTATCACCCAGAATGCTGAACTATTGCTTTAAGAGCGAAGGTGAGACAGATGGTCAGTGGGTGGAAACTGGCCCTTATTAACTGGTTCACCCAAAAACAAAGACTTAGCCAGTGTTATTTATGGAGCAGGTACATTGATTCTGACCTTCAGTATGGAGCACGTTAGAGCATGTTAGATGGTATGGTGATCACCATCAGATCTCAATACCTCTGCAGCAAAACAGTGACAACCAGATGATGATATTTAATCAAATACACTGTTGTGAAAACATGCTGTTTTCAAAATCGTCCTGTCTTCTTCTCTCTTGACATTTTTTGATGTCGTTCCTCCTGATTTTCAAAACCTTTAGCACAGCTCTCTCCCCTCCCTCTCTAGTGGTTTTGTTGCACTAGGCAGTATATCCACCAGGGTCCCCCTTCCCCCTCTGTGCTTTTCAGGATAATGCTGCGACAGAGCTTTCTTTCTCTGTGTGTCGCCCATGGCAGGAGGGAGAGACTGCACGAGGGAGAAGTGTGAATGTAAGAGGAGAGGGTGCAGGGAGAGAAAGAGGGACACCATACTATATTTGATGACATGTCAAGAAATAAAGCGTTTAACCTCTGAGTCATCTCCACTGTCCTCTCCCCTGGCAGGGGTCAATAACACTGTCAATGAACACACACACAAATGCACGAACATACAGGCTAGATGCAGAGACACACACTTACACAAAAGAGCTAATTGAGCATAGAGAATTGCATGTGCAGTAAGCCTCTAGCCCTGTCCTGCCTAATACACTCACACATGCAGCAGATTACTGCAGAATGATCTGCTGTGACGTGCTGTGCAGTGTGTGTGTGTGTGTGTGTGTGTGTGTGTGTGTGTGTGTGTGTGTGAGAGAGAGAGAGAGAGAGAGGGAGAGAGGTGAGAGAAATGCAGCTGATCTCCTTCAACCTAACTGGCTGGCTTTGACAACTTCCCTCCCCTAAGTGCCTAAGTTAACACTCTAAAGAGCAGGTAGGGCTTAAAGAGAACCATCAGCAACAGCTGAGACAGCAACAAGAAAGAGTCCTAAAACCAATTCCCAAATGCTCCCAGTATCTTCAAACAGCTCCAACATGTGCAAGTTAAATTCTTTTTTAATATTTTTAACAAATCCAACAATGTATTTTGTCTGCTACACTCAGCAAGACCTTGGTTCTCACTCAAGACAATTTTTTTAAGTGTGCCAAATATTAGGGATACATAATATGGATTTTTTTTCAGCTGATACAGATAACCACTAATTTCCTGCTTCTCTTGGCCAATACCAATAAGGTAACCAATAATCTCACATTCTTGCATTTTATGCACACCTGACGATAAGAAAGGTTATGATGAAGTGAGTAAAGATAGATCTTCAAATATTCATTTGGTGTTTTTAGTAAAATACATTTTAAAAGTTTGGCTTTTATAGAACATTTGCTTAGAATTCGAATTTAATGTTTTGTTAAATCAGATATTGGATGTTATAAGGTAAGATATTCCTTATTAGTCCCACAACAGGGAAATTTGTAGTGTTACAGCAGCAAAAGTGGATATCAAAATAGAAAGAGCATCAATAAAAAACAATAAATAATGAGTAAATAAACAGCGAGACATAAAATATAGCAATATAAATAAGAGGAAATATTAAAAATAGGCATATAAACAATAAGAAATATAAAATAGGAACAATATAAAGATGATGAAATATAAAAAATAGGAGCAACATAAACAAGAGAGAATATAAACAGAAACATTGATTGCAATAAAAAATAAACAAAAGGTCTCCCGGGAGACCATAAAATACAACTTACGACGCACGTAGTGCTACGAAGGCTCTGGGAAACAGGGCCCTGAACAGTTGAGTGTCCATCATTGCACATAGGAAGTAATAAGTAATATTGCACCATCAAAGTGATAGCGATAGTGAGGTATTGATATCTCACAGTTGAGATTTCACTGGTGAAATGTTGATATTGCTCAGAGTGGAGTGAAATTATACCAGGGTGAGTAATGACTTTAAAGGATATTTACCAGCTAATATACAGTGATACCAATATGGCTGGATAGGCCAATACCGGCCAGTAATCTATTGGCCCTGATATTTATTATTCCTACCATATATAAAGTTTCATTTTTACAATAAAAAAGAATGTTTTTCAAACAAGAGGGAAAATGAATGTGTTCAAATGAATGCTCTTTCCGTGTTGTGACTGTAAGAAAGCAATTTCAGATGAATTGTTGGTTGAGTGATGGTAAAACGAAGTATGACATGGACTGGCAGATTGGTGTGGCATCAGATGTAATGTGGGCAATGTACCGGACCACCAAAAGGCAAAGCTCTTGATTTACTAGTCATTGTACGTTCCAGGCCTCACCCCTGGGTTCATTAGCTTTGGGTAGTAATGAAAGAATGAGATGGTGAATACAAGTGGTCGAAGTGAATTTCTTCTGTAGGCTGGCTGGGCTCAGCCTTACTGACAGGGTGAGGAGCTTGGACATCCAGAGGGAGCTTGGATTAGAGCCGCTGCTCCTCTGCATCAAAGGGAGCCAGCTGAGATGGTTGGGGCATCTGATCAGGATCCCTCCTGGATACCTTACTTTGGAGGTTTTTCAGACACTCCAACTGGGAGGAGAATCTAGGGTAGACCCAGAACTTGCTTATTACATATCATCTGGCCTGGGAAAACACTGGGATCCCCCTGGTGGAGTTGCAAGGTGTTGCTGGGGAGAAGGACATCTGGAATACCCTGCTTAGTCTGCTGCCACAGGGACTTAACTTGGAGAAATGGAGGAAAATTGAAGTAGATTTCGGTTGAGATTGTGCTATCATTAAAGAGGCATGATTTCAGCGATGCCATCACCAGAACACAGCTAAAATCTGGACAATTCCACAAAACCTGCAATAACATCAATGTCTAGGATATTAGAACTCTTTATCTGTGAATGGGCTGGGGTTTGGTTTAGGTTAGGTAAAGATCATGGTTATGGCAAACCAACTGTGGTTGCAATTTTGTTAAGGTTTGGCAGCTGAACAACTTTGTCTAGCATGAAGCTAAGCATTGGAGTGAGGGTGTGAAAATCAGATGAGCTCTTCCCCCATCTACCTTCCCAGCCTCCACACCTTTACTTTCCATTTTGCTACATTAAGGGCACATCCTGCATTGGTGCTGAATGCTGGAATTGTATGCAATTCTTGACAACAACTTGTCCAGTAAATTTCTGGAAAACTGTGGGCCAGATAGTTGATGCTTTATTCTTATATTCAGCTTCGGTGCTTGTTTTGCAATCACTCACTTCTTTTGAAACCTTAAAAACAACATATGGTGTTGACCTCTGTTAACGTTTTCTGATCTGCCAATTATTTAGTTAGTTGAGGCATTTAATTTGACTTTGTTACTAAAGATATTTGGTTAAGATTAGGAGAAGACTATGGCCATGGCTAAAATATGACAGGATGCAAACAGCCACTCACCACAACCTCCTCTTTACAGTATAACATTACACAGACTCATAGAGCAAGAAAGCAACAGTCATTTTTGGACTTTCTTGAATCTTCAAATATTTTGTCTCCTTGTCCAGCATCTATCTTTCAGGTTTAAAAAAGACTGAAATGTTATCAACCAGGAATCTCCTGCATGTCACTTTGTTGTGTTTCTATAGAGGGAAATCAGAGGAAAGTGCACTGTGTGCTAAGCTGTCTCCTTGTAGCACCATATGCTCTGCTTAAGGTCCCTGTTAGCAAATAACAACAACTCTGAGCTACACATCAGCCACATACACATGTCTGGACACATATACACTCATACACAGTTCCATTTGTCATGGCTGAGCAGGTGCTTAATGCTCTCCAGCAGATTGGACCTGCCTTCAACAACAGCAGCCCCAAACATTAGCTCTGTTACATCCTGTCCAGAGGAGCTGAAATTAAACCTCCTGTTCACATTTTAACACAGGACAGTTATTGGCTCATACAACTATGAACACTCATATATCAGCTGGTATGTTAAATAAAAGGTGGGAAATGTCATAGTTCCAAAGGGTTAGGTTAGTGTTGGGTTATGGGTTACAGCAGAGCAGAATACATACAACAAAAGCAGAACAAAAGAATGATAGAATTCAATGCAATCAAGTCAAAATTATGCCATAAGGCCTCATTGTGCTTCAAACCAAGTAGTGTGTAGATGCATTGCACCATGTCCATGCTAGTGTTCCTACCTTTTTGAACAGCTACACACGCCTGCTGTCAAAGCCTCATCACTCAGACAGTCTGTCCTTGAAGTATTCATGGTGTTGAGCACACACAATGTTGAGCACACACAAAAAGTGACAGAAGTAGATGAGTGAAGAATGATTAAAGAGTGCTGGAGAGAAGTTAACACCCTCCCTACTTTCACACCTGGCCAGTCTTATAGATGGCCAAGGAGACTGGTTTTGCTTCTTCTTCTTTGAAGTTTATTGCTAGTTGGAAAACAACAGGCTTTTGTTTCTACTTCCTCTACTCTTGCTTCTCACAGCCATAAGTAACATAACCTATTCCACCAACTTTTTGCCATACTAGCTACATGACTCTACAGATGGTTCTATTGGTGTGTTGCTCCACCACTTTGGACTGAATTGACTCTCCAGTTGTTGGATGGATTGCCCTAAAGTTTGACACAGACACTCATGTTTCCTTTACTTTGGTGATCCTTTCTTGTTCTCTATACCGCCATCATCAGACCAAAATTTTATCTGTCCAATAGTTTAGTTAATGGCCATGAACCTGTATTGGCTCACTAATGTCCTTCCCATCAGTCTCAGCTCTACTTTTAGTTAATACATGATATTACTCTAAGATGTGAGAGTTAGGGATCAAAACTACTTGGTTAGGTTTTGGAAAAGTAGAAAATTAAGTCCGCACACAAGAAACTGTGTTTAGTGTTATACATGGTGATACTATTTAACATGCTATAAAGAGCAGTTTCTGGTGTGCAGACTTAATTTTATACTTTTGTATCTGCATTTTTGTCTAGCACCTAGTACTTTTGGATGTGTGTGCTGGTTTTTGATCCTTTAGGTTTTGGAAAAGATTGTGGTTCAATAACTACTAATAACTACCTTTTGGCAGCTATGGCTCACGAGGTAGAGTGCATCATCCCCTAATCGGAGGATTGGGTGTTCGATCTCAGGCTCCTCCAGTCCACTGATGTGCTTGGGCAAGATACAGAACCCCAAATTGCCCCTGATGGCTGTACCATTGGTGTGTGAATTTGTTAGAGACTGGGTGAATGTGACATGTGGGTGTAAAACTCTTTGAGTGGTCGATAGACTTGAAAAGTACAATATAAATGCAAGTCCATTTACCTTTTTAAACAGTCAACATTGACTATTGGTCTTGCACAGGAAACGAACCCCAGTCTCCTGTGTGAAAGCCCTGTGTTTGATCCATTTATCCACCCCTTTCCAGACATTGTTGTTCTTTATACTACATTCATTCCTATCACTTAGATTAAATTTCATGAATTGCCTTGATATTAGGCTGTGCTTACCATCAGCATTTTAACATGTTCATTGTGAATGTACATTCATACAAAACAGCACAAGTGCACTCAAAATATATGTGTGCATGAGGGATTCCCCAGAATGTAACCTAATTGCACCATAGAGAGACTGAAGACAACTTAGTGAGCCTCTTTGGTGAACATGGAATATTTTAGTGTTCATGTCATAAGGACAAGTAAAGAAAATGTGGTTCCTGAGATTGTGACAGCATCTTGATAATATCAATGCATTTGGAAATTCTTTAAAATACCTACTAGGTATAGTTTGATCTGTGTGGTGTTTGGTGGGTGTCAGAGGATCCTGATTGTTAGACTGCTCACAGTGCACGAATCCTGTAAGTGTGCTGAGCCACTGCTGAGAGAGCTGATGCAGGGTGTAGGTTTCAGCTAACAGAGCTGTCCTATGAAAAATGAAAAGCTTTACATGTGCTGTTTGTTCCCCTGGGGTACTCTCCAGCGCTGAAGTGGCTAATGTGGGTCGCTGGCACCAAGTAGTGACATGAAAATAGATGCATTGCTGGAGGTGAAGAAGTGCTGAATCAACTTCAGGACACAATTTTAATTTGGGAGTGCTTGTTTGTCTGGCAATTGTTTGTTGGCACTTTCAGATGGTGAGGCAGCTGCTGAAGCAGAAGTTGTCCAGCACTGAAGCGCTGAAATAGTGTACAGATGGCAATTTCACTTCAGCTTTGAGATCCTCTTGGAAATTAAATGCAGCCAGTTGAAAGTAGCAGGGTGAAATGTTCCAGCACCGTCATCATCCCACCTAACTGACTCAAGTGACATCACTGTGATGATGGAGCTTGCCTTGCCCAAGACTGGATCACCCCAGACCCCCAGGGACCCCAAAGGCCCCAGTTTCACTGTTTTGTAATTACTTTGTCATAATAATAATAATAATAATAAATTTCGGTGACACTTAACATGAGAACAGCATAGTGTTAACAACTCAAACGAATGCTCAAAAATAATTTGTCTCTTGCCATTGACTACCATACATATTTTTTTTGAAGTTAGGTCCCATGGTGGTCCACTGGAAGGGGCATGACTTCTCTTTTTCTCTCTCACACTGTCTGCATGATTAATATGGAATGAGTTCAAACTGTGACTTCCAATGTTCTTCCACACTTTTTGTCTCTTGCAGACAGGTATGGTGTCATCAGTGTAAGAGGAGAGAACTCTAGCTTGCTGTCTTAAACTTCTCAAACCAAATCAAGTTTAACAAGTGGATAACTTGTGATACACTGAGAGCAACATGGAATAAGAAAGCAGTGTGGTTAACCTCTGCTCTGCTGAACCACAGCTGTCCTGTGACAGCTAGAAAGCTCTAATCCAAAAATTCACATCAATGCACATGTGCACCTCACATCAAGCTGTGCTCATGTATCAACACACACACCACACACACACACACACACACACACACACACACACACACACACACACACACACACACACACATATATACAGTGTGTGGTCAGCATGACTTTATTTATTCATGACAAACATGACATTTGAAGAGCTATCTCAGGGGAGGTATTGACCTGAGGAAGCCTTTCATAGACATTTGACCAAACCAACAGTATCACTTTAACACTCGCTACAAAGCCTCTGGCCATACACATCACATCATAGAATTACAAAGAGCATGACCCCCAGTCATGCTATTAACACCAACATAAAACCATTTCTTCTTGTTAATGATAAATGATGGATTGACTCAGAGCCAGCTGACATTTCTGGATAGATTCAGGAAACTAATTTCTGTTTTGTATTTTTTAATATTTAGATACAAACAGAGTAGTTCACATATTCTTTTTGTGTGCCATGAGAAGCTGTGTAAGCTGACTTTAATTGGAGTAATCTTAGGATTTTCCAAACAATTGCTCCTTAGGGGGATTGGGAGAAGCAGAAGTGCCACTGCCAGGGAGCAGACCAAAAATTAAGTCTTTCACACTAGCTACAACCTCGAATGCACCAAACAGAGATGTAGCTACCCACGGCCTCTCTCTGAGTCTTCCTCCTCAAGTAGCCAAAAACCCATTAGAGGATCCCTTTCTCCCTCCAATCCCTCCCCCTCTACTCCTTTCTTCCCCTCTAAATATAGATTTCTTTCACTCTGTCATTTCAGCACACACACCTCGTCCCCCTCCGGTGGGGGTGGAGGTGTTACAGCGCCTCTGCATGCTCATAGAGACGAGCCCCTGGTGTAGTCTCACACACACAAACACACAACTTGCCTCTTTGCATGAGGAGGAACACCCTGCGGCAGTGTTCACGGTGGCACTCTGCGGGGGGCGCTGTTGCAAACAGCAGGCATACAGGAGCTGTCAGCACCGCAGGGCTTTCAGAGCCACTTCAAAGAAAAATATGTTGCTTTTTAGGGAATAGATATAATGAATTAATTTCAAAACACGATATTCATGACTTCAAAAATAATCATTTTTAGCACAAAAATATAAGACCAAAACTTAACCAAAGTGCAGTCTACAACACTGTCACTAAAATACTGTCTGTAACACTATAGATTTACAGGACCAGTGTTTAGGACTTAATGGCATATAACGGTTGAGGTAGTAGATTTCAACCAACTGAATATTCTTGCCTCACCTTCCCCTTCCAAGTGTGGAGGAGAACATATTGTCAAACTTGATAACCATCCCAGTTTTCCCAGAAGACTCTTGTTCTTCTCTACCCTTTCCCTATTTTCTCCCATGATCATAATTCTCCTATATTTCTTTAGATTTGTATTGCTGCCTGTTTCTGGATATTGTCCAAAATTAGAATTAAATTAAAAGTAAACATAAAATTACAGGAAACAAGGTCTCTGAAACATTTTTGTTTTAAAATCCTTCCTGTTTTTGAAGTTTCAAGGTTGGCAAGTGGCATATGGTTGCTGGGAACCTCATCAAAGGCCCAATCTGGAGCCAGTGTTTGGTTTGTCCACTCTGGACTACTGTAGAAACATGGCAGCCTCAGAAGTGAAAACTGAGTGAAATATTCAAGCCCAAAATCTTTATCTTTGGAAGCTTTGGGATATGTCCTTGAATCCAAAATGAACTTTTATGAGTTTGAGCAATGTTAAGCTGCACAAAATGTGTTTGTAGTGACTGCACACTGGCAGGTCAGTGATATTGAGGTTGAAAACAGCTACATTTCAATCACACGATCAGGTTCATGTCAAATGTTAGTCCACACTAAAATAAGACAGTGTGAACATGGTAAACGCTGTTCCTGCCAAACAAGTGTAAGAACAGTCATTGTGGGCATGTTAACATTCTAACGTTAGTATGAAGTTCAAAGCATTGCTGTGCCTAAGTACAGCCTCACAAAGCTGCAAGCATGGCTACAAATCCAAATATAAGAAGAAGAAATTAGCTGTACTACAGAGGGCTAACTTCCCCCACTATAGAGAGGTCTGTTGAATGCAGCCTGGAGGGGAATCCACTGGCACTTGATCAATTTGGTCTCAGAGACACAATGACTATTTGGTTGGTGATCTTTACACCCAGAACATAACCTTTGTAAACAGATCTCCTGTTTGTTAATGAGATCAGCCCACAGTGGGACTGAACTCTGTTCAAAAGGCACTGACTATTCCTTGGCCAGTCACAGTGACTTCCTGGAGTCTTGATGTCACTGTAACTGCATGGTGATGACCACAAAGATAATATGGGATTTTTACACATTTTCATGTTTGAACAAATTAGATATTACATATTCATTGGTGAGCTTTGAGAAATGCTGATAGGTGGATTTTCTTACCTTTGGACAGAGCTGGCTAGCTGTTTAACACAAAGACTGGAAATGGGAACCCCAATTC
Organism: Lutjanus erythropterus; assembly: GCF_056507025.1. Classification (NCBI taxonomy): domain Eukaryota; kingdom Metazoa; phylum Chordata; class Actinopteri; order Lutjaniformes; family Lutjanidae; genus Lutjanus; species Lutjanus erythropterus. The sequence continues at coordinate 34,127,727 of NC_139335.1, read as the reverse complement.
CAGTCTTTGTGCTAAGCTAAGCTAACTGGCTACTGGCTGGAGCCTCATACTGAACAGACACACATGGACAGTGGTATCAGTCTCCTCATCTCACTCTTGACAACATGTTGAGTAAGTGTATTTAACAAAATTTTGAACTATCCATTTAATACTAGTTCATGCAGTGGAACCCAAACATAAAGAAAGCTCTCGAGGACAAGAAGAAGAATGAGTAACCTGTTTTTACTTAGAAACATACTGTGATTTTTGAATACAGCTGTATTGTTATTTTATTTAAATGTGTAGATTAGTACAGATGCAGAGAACAGTTATACATGCAGTTATGTTTTTAATGTCATTATCTTGAGATCACAGGTAAATTATTTTGCTATCTGAAGATAACAGAGCTTGTTTTTGTGATAATGGGTTAATTTAACTCATTATCTCATGAACGGATAGAGGCATTCTGACAACTGAAGCAACTGATGTAAGCTGAAAAAAATGCATCAGACTGTACTTCAGTCAAGATCCAACACAGAAATGGAGTGCAGAGCACACTTCAGTGACTGTTTTCTCATGATACACAATAATGTCTCAATAAAACGACCTTTTGTTTTCTTCATTGTCTTTGGTATCTTAAAATAACTAAATAAGTAACCCATTATCACAGGAAAACTAACTTTGCTTGTTTGAGATGACAAAGTAATTAGCCCGCTATCATGAGAAAATGAACCTTGCTATCTAGATATAACAAAATAAATAATCTCTTATCATGAGAAAACATGTTTTTCAAAATAATTAATCTGTTATCATGAGAAAAGAGCTTTGTTATCATGAGATAAGAAAATAATTAACCCATTATCACACGAATATGAGCCTTTCTATGTAGAGATAACAAAATAAATGATCTCTTATTATAAGAATCTTTGCTGCCTCGAGATAATAAAATTGTTAAGCCATTATCATATGAAAATGAGTGAGTTAATGAAATAATTGATCTGTTATAATGCAAAAGGGCTTTGTTGTCTTGAGATAACAAAATTATTAACCTGTTACAACAAGAAAACAAGCTTTGCCATCTCGATAACAAAATGATAAACCCATCTCGAGATTATGACATTAAAGAAATGATTGCAAGTATGGCTGTCCTTGGCTCAATGAGATGTCAAATAATAAAAGTAAGACATGTCATGGAGGAGCTGAATAATTATATGTTGATCATTTAATCACTGGACACCGCAGTGGACACAGACACATACATTGGATTTAAGACTGCAATTTCCTTGGTATGTCTTGCGTCCTCATCTTTAAATCACAAACTGGCTCTCATAAAAAAGAAGAACAGAAGACATAAAGCTGTGGGGGAGAGTGAGGAAATGAGGGCAAGACAGACGGAAGGTCCATTTTAGCCCATTTTACCTCCTGTCTTTTACCAGTACTGCAGAGTCAGCTGTTTCTCTCTCTTGCTCCTGTACACACACAAACACACACACACACACACACACACACACACACACACACACACACACACACACACACACACACACACACACACCATAAACCTCTCCGTCAGTCTTAATGCTCTGCATCGATAACACAATGATTTCCGTAAAGCCTTCCTGTATGTTTGCTGTGTTTGAACACAGACTTGAGTCTCTCATGCCACACTGTTGATTGATTGTTTGTGTGTGTGTTTGTGTGTGTGTTTGTGTGTACACATATCTGCATACTGCAGGACAAGCTGTAAGTGAAGAAAAGGAGTGACAACAGTGTAATGCTGCAGCGCAGTGCTCAGAAAATGACATAAAGATATGGAGGAGAGGAAGAGGGAAGGATCAGTAGACATTATGAAGAGGAGTAGGAGAGAGAGGGAGGTAAAGGAGGGATTATTTCATGAGAAATGAAGAAGGGAAGAGAAGCAGCAACTGGGAATTCTGTGGGGAAGGAGAGATGAAGGGATCGCTCCTCTTTCCATCTCTGTTTTTCTCCACTTCGATCCTCTCTTCCCCTCAGCTTTCTCTCTTCATATCCTGTAATGTTCCATTCTGCCCTCTATAAATTCATCTGCTTTAATGTTTCCACTTCAGTATTATGCTGCGAAATGTCTGCAGGTGTGTGTGTGTGTGTAGGCGGGGGAGTGTGTGCACGTGTGAGTTATTTGATGATGGAGATGAAATAGGTTGCTGACCGCTGCTTTGCAAACACACGCATAATCAGATTGTGCTCAGCTGCTCTGTGAATGCACAGTGTACGTGTGTGTGTGTTTGACAGTTCAGTGTGGACAGCAGCAGTTCCAAGTTTGAAATAGGTGCAGTTAAATTTAGGTTATTAAAACAAGATTAAGAGTCTACAGTCATACTAGCAGCCATGAGAGTGTATACTTAGATGCAGCAGTGCTTTGAGCTAAATGCTAAAGTCAGCTTGCTAACATTCTTGCACTAAAGACAATGTACAGCTGAGGCTGATGGGAATAGGGATCGGAATTGATAAGTTTTACTTGATAGCAGTGCCATTATCGATTTTGCTTATTGATCTGATTCTTCATTTATTCCCATACTGACTCCTGACCAGTTTTAACTGAGTCATATATAGTCTATAGCCTGAGAGCTAGCTGTAGCAACAGCTGTAGCTGCTCGATTGGGAACAGAAGTGGTACAAAGATTCAACAGAGATACTTGTGTAAAAAAAGACATTGGTAAAAGTAGAAATACGGACTGAACTTCTTTACAAAGTGAAAAAGTACAGGCT